>NC_058368.1:166082842-166399842 GCF_018350175.1 Felis catus
TACAAAAAGGGGGAAAAAGAGTAACTTTTGATAAGAGAAATCAGACAAATATTACCTTGGCTAGTTGGTCCACATTAGCATTAAAAAAACTCAAGTTGATAATGTATGCTCTCATGATATGATAGGAATGATACTGTATTTACCTCTAGTTTTCCTCCACAAACCAACAATCTTACTATAATCATGATAAAAACATCAGAAGAATCCCAAATGAAGGATATTCCAGGAGATATCTGACCAGTACCCTTCAAAACTGTTAAGAACATCAAAATCAACAAAAGTCTAAGAAACTGTCAACCAAGAGAGCCTAAGGACATGACAGCTAAATATAATGTGCTGTCTTTGATAAAATCTTAGAAGAGAAAAAGGAGAAGGAGAAAAGGTAAAAGCCAATGATATCTGAATAAAGTATGGACTTCAGTTAAGAATGTATCAATACTGGTTCATTAATTTTGACAAATGTACTATATTAGCATAAGATGTTAATAATAGAGAAAACTGTACGTTGGGTATATAGGGATTCTTCCTACTATCTTTGTAATTTATTTTTGTAAATCTGTAACTATTCTAAAGTAAAAAGTTTATTAAAATGCTCCAAAGTTTTGCTATGTGAAAGACATTTCCTATGAAAATGAAAAGACACAGCTACCAAGTGGGAAAATTATTTGCAAACCATTTATCTAGCAAAGGATCTATATTCAAAAAATTTAAAGAACTCTCAAAACTAAACAGTTAGGAACACACGCAAAAGAAAAAACAGTTTAAAAGGGGGGGGGAACTTTAACAGGACTTTATCAAATAGGATATATGCATGGCAACTAAGCAAATAAAAAGACATCTGACACCGTTAGCCATCAGGAAAATGCAAAATAAAGCCACAATGACATACCACCATATACCTATGAGAATGGCTAACCTCAAACAGCAAGAATATCAAGGAGTTGAGAGGTAGTCTCATACTTGGCTGGCAGAAATGTAACATGACAAGTCCACTTTGGAAAACCATTTGGCAGTTTCTTATAAAGTTAAACATGTGCGTATCATATAACTCAGCAATCATACTCCTGGGTACTGACTGTAGGGAAAACGACAATTCCAGTAGTCATCACCAAAGCCTAAAAGCAACCCTACTGTTTTCCAATAGGTGAATGAACAAAGAGTGCTACAACCATACTACATAATACTATGCATTAGGAATAATACATAGCAATAAAATATTAGCAATAAATAATAACATTAGCAATAAAAATGAAATGAACTATTGATACGTGCGATGAGATCAAGGAATCTCAAAGGCATTACTCTGAAAGAAGCCTGTTTCAAAAATTTATATACTGTGGATGATTCCATTTATAAGGCATTCTCAAATAGACTAAACTGTAGTTGTGAAGAAGAAATGAGTAGTTTAAAGGAGAAGGGGGTTTGCGGGTAGTGTAATTCTAAAGAAACAGCAAGGAGTTCTTTGCACAGCAAGAACTATTTAGTATCATGATTGTGATGGTGGCATGCAAAACTATATGTGTGTTAAGTTAAGAAAACTTTGTAACAAAATAAAGTCCATAAAACATCCAGTGAAACAGTCACTCACTGAACATTTACAAGTGTATTACTTGTTACAAAAGGGGAAGTAGAAATTTGAGAGTACATAGCAATATTTAGCACATTGTTTAGTACATTTGGTACAAGACAGAGCTTGACTATTTAGAATACAGTTTGAGAGGTATCCTATTGTGGAATAGTGGGAATTGTGTACAATAAGAGCAATATATTATCAGGCAAATGGAAGTATAATGAGAATTAAAACCCAGTAAAGATTCAGGAAACTCAAGAGCAAACTAGTATATCGGTAATAGAAAATAGAAGTGAGAGAGGGAGTTGATAAGGCTGGAAAGATGGGAAGCAGATCTTCAAAGACCAAGCAAAAGCATGTGAAACTATTGGTGGGTAAATTTATTTTCTTAAAGGTTAACAAACTTAGACTACAATATATCTTACTGCATGAAGACATTGCTTAAAGCAGCAATACCCACTGGGCTTAATTTATAAAGCAGTGAAGTGTTGCCAAGCTAGCTTTATACCAGTTTATATGAGAGGAAATAGATATATTTTTATTACCAACACTGTTACAGTGGCAACCATGCTCACACGTAAATATTAATCACCAATATCACATATGCCATACATAATTGTGCTCATAAATATGAAAATATGAATACACAAAATGTACAAATAGAAGTACATGTATAATGTAAATTTTAGGAAACTGTGAAATCCTGTAGCTGTAAGGAAGTTTAATGGTCATCTCTTCCAAACTAGAATACTATTTCTCAGGATGGGCACATAAGATGATTTAAGAGGCACACAGATGGATATTTAAAACTTTAATAGCTGTCAATTTATTTTATATATAATAGAAAAAATAAGCTATCACTAGCATACAAATGCCTGGATTTCAATAATATGATACTTATGTGGAAGCCAAGATTTTTTTAAGTAAATAAAACTACAATTGATTTTTTAAATGTTAATTAATAATAGAATTGCTCAGACAATATAAAATGAACTGAATTCCTTCGTATGACCTATAGAAATGTGAGCATGAACTGGTTCTAATGTAATTGCTTATGCTGATGAAGACATACAATGGATGTTACCATCATCACTACATTCATATATCTGCCTAATAAGGGAATAAATGTCATTTGGACTCAATGTAACAGTTGTCCTTCCCAGTAGAAAGAGCCAAGGATAAATAACATCCCTACCATTGCCTTCCATCTTCATGTTGCCCGGCTCCATGGCAAGGAAGAAGAAAATAGAGCTCCAGGAGAGAGGTTACTCGGGGCAAATGTAAAAGGTACAAGGCCACACAAATAGACAAACTACTTCCTTACTCACCAACTCATAATAAAGCTACTTTTCCAAGTTCTCATTCTTTTGAGTCCATTTATTCCATGTAATTACTATTTTTATTATACGGTAAAACAACCCCCCCTTTTCCACCCACCCCCAAATACTTAAATAGCTGTATGTGTTGCCAAAGGAAAGTTCAAGCACATACTACGGCTGTTGTTTTGGTGGTCAAAATGAACAGAAAAATAAAATACTTAAAATGGCTCATTATCCAAGATTTTTTTCTTTCTACATAAGCCATAAATTACACTTCCAGATATCACTCAGTCACAAAAGTCAGATTTCTTAAAAGCATAACTCCTCCTATTCACACTTCTGTCAGTTTGATCATGTGAATATTTCTGGTCTCAGTTCAGAGTATGATCACCTTTTTTTTCCAGTTTATTAAAAATTGGATTTCTTGTTTTTAGTCTTCTTACTAACAAATGTGGTCAAAAAAGTGAAAAGCTAGTTTTAAACATTCACCAAGCCAATATTTCTTTGGCTACTTAGAAAAAAACTTCCTTGCTCCTTTGTGTCACCTCTTCTCTCTTGCTATTTCCTCTATGAGATTCTGGAAGGGTCAGAAGCACAGTGGAAGCACAGCACAAAGATGCTGATCACACCCTTTGTGTCCGTATTACATGTTTCTAGACTCAGGAAAGCCAGGAAGAGACGTTGAGGGGAGGGGAAAAATTTACTTTTAAACAAAGTCATGAGTTTTCACTTTTACATTTAACGAGGCATTCTTGTAACTAAAATTTGATTATTTTTATGACAAATATTGACCAATTAAATTAGAATGACAGAGACACCTAAATAAATATGTTTACCCTCCAGGATTCTTTTTCAAAGGGGATAGTAAAATCTAAAATTGCAAAATAGTAAAAGTACAGACCGTACTAAATTCCTGCCATTACACATGTCCACTATTCTGAAAAGTCATTCTAATAATAAGGATTTACATTTACTACCATGCTTACTGACTATCGAATGGATTCTACCAATGACCAATCAAATGGAACAATAAAACTCCATACTAAGTGTGTCTAGAAATCTGTTTTTACAATCATCTGGTTTGAAAAGGAGAATCTAGACATGCATCAGGTGAACAAGAAGTCAATAATATGTCAAATATTGCAAAACAAATATTTAATTTTATATGCCAGATCAGTTCACCTTGTAATAGGCACAATTATAGATTAAGGATTCTGATTCTTTTATTATTTAAAAACTCATACCATTTGAACAATATTCATTTTTTATTTACATGAAGATATTTACAGACTCAGCACACATTTTACAAAACCAAACCCTCCTTATTTTCTCTATATATTTGTCAAGATTTTCAGTTCCAAATGTAAAGCATGGACACTTATTTACTTTAAAAAAAAAGTGCTTCATCCACAGACTAAATCAAATTTAGGTATTTATAATATTTTATAAAACAAGAAAGCAAAAGCAAACCATCTAATGTCTGAATAGACCATCCCCGCCCCCCTCGCCCATGGTTTACTAAATAAGCCTAATTTCTCTATACTTGGATGGGAGTATTTAGGGGCTTTGCCATTTAATACTGTTGTAGCCTCAGAAAAGTTATATGCCCTCTCTAAGTCTCAGTTCCCTTCATTTTAAAATGAGGGAATTTAAATATTTGAACTTTATGTTAACATTGAACATATCCATTAATCCCATTTCTAACTTGGAGACAACTAAACTTTCCAGTTTAAGAAATTGTGTCTATGTGTGTAATATGCAGTTTAACTTCTTACTCTTCAGTACTATGCTACTAGGAATAAGAAGTAATAAAACCATGCTACTGAGCAAAACCACAACTTGTACAAGGAGCATTAGTTAGCATGTTTGGGATGCATGTTTGGGAATCATGGTTCTTTCTCACTGCATTTTGCCTAATGACACTGCCTTTTTCAACATCAACATAGCATTAATCACAGTATGGAATACAGATTCTAGGGAAAGTCTGCTAGTCCTCTCCCGTGGATTCACATAAAGGATGTTCCTCTCATCCAAGTAATTCCGAAGGTGACAAATATTACAGATGCTGAATTTATGGGAGCGCTTGCTCCCTGTTTATTAACTCATCCATCTTGTGAGAAATAAAAGGACCAAACAGTGAGACAAGTGGGCTTTTCTTATCCTGTCAGCTCAATGATGTTTTAAAGTAATCAATATCTATAATTACTAAATCCTGCCAAGGAAATTTAACCCTTCATTGCCTCATTGTTGCCTACCCAGTTCCTAACATGACAGCATAGCTAAATCCAAAATTAATTAGACAGAATACACCTTCAGGCAAAACAATGATTTATTTTACCAAATCCATGTTAATGTCCCTACATCACATCCCCTTTTACTATATGGTTGAGCAGCAGGTGTTCTGAATCTGGGACCCATGGCAAAGGAGGTCCTTATATGCTTTTCAAGTGTCCAGTTTTGATATAATAATATAATATGTTAGAGGTCTTATACTCAAGCGATCTCACAATTTCAAGGTCTGGCAGACTCTAATCTGAGGTCTAACAGACTTGAAGTATTTGGTCTAAGGACCCTATTGGAAAGAGTGGATTAAAATCAACTTCAATTATTTAAAAAAGGAAAGGAGATCTGAACTTAAATGTTTAAACTACAACCCTCAAAATATAGCAAATTACCTCCATGTTAAGTAAAAAATGCAAATAATAAATATGTGAGAATAAATCATGAAAGAGGAAACAAGCAAATGATGACAATCACCAAACACAAAAATTGTTTCTTCATAAGGTCTTTTAAAAATCAGTAACTCCTGAGGTGCCTGGGTGGCTGAGTCGATTGAACAACAGACTCTTGATTTTTGCTTAGGTCACGATCTCACTATTTGTGAGATCACGGCCACACAGGGCTCTGTGTCTCTCTCTACCCCTCCCCCACAAACCAGAGTGTGCACTCTCTCTCTCACTCTCTCTCTCTCTCAAAATAAATGAATAAGCATTAAAAACAATCAGTAACTCCTAAAAAACAAACAAAATATCAAACTAACAAAAATTCCTAGCAAGATTGATTAGGAAAGACAACATAATTTTCAACATTAATATCAAAAAGAGGACAAAAGTGAAGGTTCTAACAGATATTGAAAAGATGAATATGTTAACCAGCATTTTTTCCCACTAAATGAGACAACAAAGATGGACAAAGTATGGCACAGCAGACTTATCAAACTGAAATGAGAAGACATAAATAGAGTGCCTGGCTGACTCAATCAGTTAAGCGTCTGACTTGGGCTCAGGTCATGATCTCAACGGTTCATGAGTTCAAGCCCCACGTAGGCCTCTGTGCTGACAGCTCAGGGTCTGCTTTGGATTCTCTATCTCCCTCTATCTCTCTGCCCTCCCCTCCCCACCTTAAAATTAAATAAATAAATAAAATAAGAAGACAGAAAATAAAAATTACCCCAAATTAAATAAATTGCGCAAATTTCAAAACTTTCCACTAAAAAAGTTTAAATAAATTTGCTAGTACATTCTGACAAGTACACACAAGGAAGAAATAACACTAATTTACAGGAACTCATTCAGATAATATAGAATAAAGAATCTCAGTTCATGACCATAAATCAAAATCTGAAAAAGTTAATTAGAAAAAGATTATAGAACAATATCACTCATAAGCATACATCTAGAAATGTTTGAGAAAATACCATGTAAAATGGTATTGAGAAAATACCATGTAAAAGAATCCAACTATATATATATATATATATATATATATACACACACACACACCATGTAAAAGAATCCAACAATGTGTGTGTGTGTGTATATATATTATATATACACGTATATATAATATATACATATATAATATATATGTATGTGTATATATTTACAGGTATACATACATGTACATATATATACATGTATGTATGTATATATAATATATATGTATGTATATATATAATATATATGTATGTATATATATAATATATACATACATATATATTATATATGTATGTATTATATATACATATATAATATATATATATATATATATGTATGTATTATATATACATATATAATATATATATATATTATATATACATATATAAAGAATAATATGGCATAATCAAGCAAGGTTTGTTCCCAGATTTCAAGGTTAATTTAACATTTGAAAATAAGGTAATACAATAAACTATATTTTAAAAAATGAAAGGGAAAGCCATATCATTAACTCTGACTAAAGTCAAAACACTTTTGCTAGAAAAAAGAAATCCTCTTGTTGATTTAATAATATATAAGTTAAACATAGAGTTACTATGTTTATATAGTAATTAGCATATATAGTTTATATATCCAAGTATATGACCCAGGTATATACTCAAGAAAATTGAAAATATATGGCCATGACAAAAACAGGCACACAGTTTTTTTTCCTACCAGCATTATTCCTCGTAGCAAAATTGTGGAAATATATGTCTATCAGCCTCTAAATGGACAAATTTTGGTATCCTGAATGAAATATTATTTGAATAACAAATGAAGTATTAATCCTTAGTATGCCTTGAAAGCATACTAAGTCAAAGAGCCATACAGAAAACCACACATTATATAATTAATTTTATATGAAATTTCCAGATTGGGAAAAATCCAGTCATACAAAAACCCATTAGTAGTTTCCATGTGCTGTTAGTGGAGATGAGACAGGGGACTGATTAACGGTTTAAACGGTATAGGATTCTGGGTCAGCTGGTTAAGCATCCAATCTTGGTTTCAGGTTAGGTCATGATCTCGTAGTTCGTGACTTGGACCCCAGGGGAGGCTCTGTGCAGACAAGGCAGAGCCTGCTTGGGATTTCTCCCTCCCTCTCTCTCTCTGCCCCTTCCCAGCTTGCTCTCTCTCTCAAAAAAATAAACAAACATTTTTTTTTAAAGGGTAAGGGATTCTTTTAGGGATGATAAAAGTGTTCTAACATTACATAGTGGTAATAGTTAATGTAATTTTATGAACACATTAATACCCATTGAATTGTATACTTTGAAGTGTGAATTTTATGTAATCTCAGTTATATTTCAATAAAGCTCTCATTTTTTAAAATTTTAGGGGCACCTGGGTGGCTTAGTCAGTTAGGCGTCGGACTTCAGCTCAGGTCATGATCTCGCGGTTCTTGAGTTCCAGCCCTGTGTCGGTTTCTGTGCTGACAGCTCAGAGCCTGGAGCCTGCTTTGGATTCTATGTCTCCTTCTCTCTGCCCCTCCCCTGCTCACAGTCTCTTTCTCCCAAAAATAAATAAACATTATTTTTTTTAATTTTAAAATTTCTGTGTACTAGCAATGAGCAAGTAGAGGTAAATTTTAAAACACACACACACACACACACACACACACACACACACACACAATACCACTGCAATTGCTCCAAATGAAATGAAACATTTAGGTATTACTTAATATATGTACAGTACCTTTTTAACAAAATGCTTAAGAAAGAAACTTTAGAAATATTCAAGGAAATAGAATGACCATGTTCATGGATTGGAAGACTCAACACAGTAAATATGTCAGTTATTACCAAATTAATGTATCCCTATTAAAATTGCAGCAAAGTTTTTTGTTTTGTTTTGTTTTGTAGAAACAGACAAGCTTTTTATAAAATTTATGTTAAGGCACAAGCCCTAGAAGAAGTAAAACAATTACACTAAGCAGGTTAGTGCCCCCCAAAGATGTTTATACCATAATCCCCAGAATCTGTGAATGTGTAGGATTGCATGGCATCAAGGAATTAAAATTAAATGTTATTAACAGCTGACTTTTCTTTCTTTAATGTTTATTTATTTTTGAGAGAGAGAGAGAGACAAAATGCAAGCAGGGGAGGGGCAGAGAGAGAGGGAGCCACAGAATCTGAAGCAGGCTCCAGGCTCTGAGCTGTCAGCACAGAGCCCGACATGGGGCTCAAACTCACGAACCAGGAGATCACAATCTGAGCCGGTCATATGCTTAACAAACTGAGCCACCCAGGTGCCCCGCTAATAGCTGACTTTGAGAACCAACTGCCACATGATCTAGCAATTGCATTCTTGGGTATTTATCCCAGAGTGAGAGGAAAAGTTACATTTACACAAATACCTGTACACTAATGTTGATGGTAGCTCCATTTGTTGTATGTCCAAATCGGAAACATCCTAGATGTCTTTAAACAGATCAATAAGCAAACTGTGGTAGACAGATAGATAGAAGATAAATGATACATAGATAGATAGATAGATAGATAGATAGATAGATAGATAGCAGACAGACAGGCAGATGTAGATAATATGGAATACTGCTGAGTAATAAAAGGAATTATGTCGATATACCTACATTAAGGTAATATCTTAATCTTCAGAGAATTGTTCTGAATAAAAAATAAGAAAAAAAAATCCCAAAAAGTTACACTGAATAAGTAGTATCTCAAATGACAGAATTTAGATATGAATGACAGATTAGTGACAGATTAGGGATGGGTGGATGGGAAAGCAGCATTTATGATTAATGGGAAACATGAGGGATTTTTGTGGTTTTGGAACTGTTCAGGATCATGACTACCTAAATGATAAATTCTACAGAACTTACTACACACACAGAGACACACACACACACACACATGAGCCTAATTAAAACTGATGAAAACCGAATATGATCATTGCTTTGTGTCAATAACTTAGTTTTGATATTATAGTTTTATAAAATGTTACATTCAGGCAAAATGCGACAAAGTGTAAGATATCTCTTTGTATTATATTTTGCAACGGCATGTGAATCTATAATGATCTCAAAAATTTCATTCAAAAATTTATTAGGCCCCTATTTAAAATCAGTGTACTTTGGGGGCGCCTGGGTGGCGCAGTCGGTTAAGCGTCCGACTTCAGCCAGGTCACGATCTCGCAGTCCGTGAGTTCGAGCCCCGCGTCAGGCTCTGGGCTGATGGCTCGGAGCCTGGAGCCTGCTTCCGATTCTGTGTCTCCCTCTCTCTCTGCCCCACCCCCGTTCATGCTCTGTCTCTGTCCCAAAAATAAATAAAAAAAAGTTGAAAAAAAAATTAAAAAAAAAATCAGTGTACTTTGTAGTAGTATGTACATACTGACAATTAAATATATTTTAAAATTTGAATGAAGAAAATATCCTGCAGATCTCAAATAGCCCTTTTCCAGATTAATTCCCTTGATTATTTTAGTCTTATGTGAGTGATCCAATGTCTGCACAGGTGTTCATTTCTTCTTTGGGGGCTATAACTGTTAATTCTAAATTCTGTTACTGTTAGTCATATACATGTTAAATTCTATAAATTATTAATCAGATTATTAAGTGTGTCTTTTACATAGGCCAGTTCTTCCACAGTGCTTTTATTAGTTTCCTAGAGCTATAGTAACAATGTACCACACACTGGAGGCTTAAAACAACAGAAATTTATTGTCTCATAGTTCTAGAAGCCAGAAGTTTGAAATCAAGATGTTGCAAGGATTGGTTCTTCCTGAGTCCTTTGAGAAAGAATCTCTTCCATGCCCTTCTCCTAGGTCCTGGTGATGGCCACAAATCTTTGGTGTTGTTTGGCTTGTAAATGCGCCACTCCGATTTCTGCCTCCATCTACACATGGCAGTCTCCCTGTGTCTGTATCTAAATTCTCACTTCTTATAAGGACACCAGTAATATTGGATTAGGACCCACCCTAACAGACCCATTTTCATGTAAGTAATTACATCTGCCAAATAAGGTCACATTCTGAGGTACTTGGGGTTAGGACTTCCACATATAGCTTTAGGCAACTCAAGTCAACCCATGAAAGTCTTCCTTGTGGTTTCTCAAAATTAATGTCCTTCCTACATGCAAAATAGATTTATCCATCCTAATATCTCCAGAAGTGTTAACCCATTCCATTATCAACCCTAAATCCAAAATCTCATCTAAATATCAACTCAAAGTTTCAAATCTCATGATCTAATTCACCTAACTCAGTTATGGAAGATACAGGATATGATTTATTTTTGAGGAAAATTCCTCTATATCTGTGAATCTTTGAAATCAGACAAAATATCTACTCTCTAAATGCAACAGTGGAAAAAGCAAAGGATGAACATTCTCATTCCAAAAGAAAGAAATTCTAAAAGGAACAAAAGATAAAAGGGGCCATAGTTTCACAAAAAGTCCAAAACCAAGCAGATCAAATTCCATTAGATTTCAAGGCCTGAGAATAACATTCCATGGCTTGATGCCAAGAGTGGCCTCAACCCCTCAGTCTTGGGAACTGAAAGCCAGGAGATACAGTCAGCCTAGCCCTCTACTCCAGGGCTCTGCCTGGGGTGTCACTCTTCCTCTATTTTGCCAAGTCTCTGTGCTTTTCAGTCCAAGATGGCAGTGTTTCTGCTGGTATAAAATTTTCAATAACCTTGTGGGTCATCTGTGGGATGTCAAAGGAATTCACGCTATTAGATACAGGGGTTCTCTTGTAGATCCTTCCTGGATAACCACATCTCTATTCCTGGCTTTTGCTGAAAAGGTTGATTGGATATATGAATCACACCTAATCTCTTTAGCAAATCATTGCTCAGCTGCACCCTTAGCCCTGTGTCCAGAGCAAGCTATCTAAATAGGCTAAAACTTTTCTAAATCATTAAGTGATAGTTCTTTAGTCTAGCAATCCCTTCTTCAGTTTATCTCTTTTCTCTTGCATTTTACCGTGAGCAGCACAAAATAAAACAAATTGCATCTTCAGACTTTGCTTGGAAATCTCAACTAAGTATCTTGAGTTCTTCACTTAAAAGTTCTATTTCCCACTACTGAACAACAGAACACAATTAAATCAAGTCTCCGCCCCTTCATAACAAAGATCACCTTTCCTCCAATGTCCAATAACATTTCCTTATTTCTATCTGAGATTTTATCAGAGGTATCCTAATGTTCACAATTCTAGCAACACTTCGTTCATTGTGATATATACATCTAGACAATGACATATATATATATATACATGGATAGATAGATAGATATAGATATATTTATTTATGTATTAGAGATGATAAGCGTCCTCTCCAGATCTCATCACTTGTCCCAGAGCCCTCAGCAGAATTGGCATTAGCATTCATATCTTTACCCACCGTCTCTTCAAAGCAACCTAAACATTTTCTATCATGTACTCCAAAACTCTTCTAGCCTTTGCCTAATACCCAATTCCAAAACCACTTCTGTATTTTTAGTTATTTGTTACAACAGCACCTTGCTTTTAGGTACCAAAATTCTTCTTAGTTTCCTAGGGGTATGGTAACAAAGTACCACAAACTGATGTTTTAAAATAATAGAAATGTCTTGTCTCACACTTCTGAAGGTTTAAAATCCCAGATTAACGGTGTCAGTAGGATTGCGTCAGAGATCAGAGGAAGTTTCTTCTAAGCTCATTCTTAGTTTCTGGTGATGAAGGGCAATCCTTGGTATGCCTTATAGAGTCTCAGCCTCCATCTTTACATGGCATTCTCCCTGTGTCTCTATGCTCAAGTTTCTCACTTCTTATAATGACACAAGTTATATGGCTTAGGACTCACCCTAAAGACTGTCTTAACTAATTACATTACCCTGTTTCCAAACAAGGTCACATCCTGAGGTAATGAGGGTAAAGACTTCACCATATATTTTCTGGGGGACACAATTCAACCCATACAATGTGTTCTACACTGTCTTAAATAAAGTAGATCTAAGGGGCGCCTGGGTGGCTCAGTCGGTTGAGCACCCTGCTTTAGCTCAGGTCATGATCTCACGGTTTGTAAGTTCGAGCCCCGCGTCGGGCTCTGTGCTGAGAGCTCAGAGCCTGGAGCCTGTTTCAGATTCTGTGTCTCCCTCTCTCTCTCTGCTCCTCCCCTGCTCGTGCTCTCTCTCTCTCTCTCTCTGTCTCTGTCTCTGTCTCTGTCTCTCTCTGTCTCTCTCAAAAATAAACATTAAAAAATTAAAAAAAAACTAAAATAGATCTAAATAATTATTTTCTGAATTCACAAATTTAATGTTAAAATGGAATTCTACCATGTTGACTAGAGAGAACATATTTTAAGTTTATACTTTCTGGTGGGAATTCATTGGGTAAGATAGGAATGATGGAAAAAGACAAAAGGGCTCCATTTTGGAAAGTAGTTGAGACTGTTGTAAAGAAGGCTGTGCTAGGGCACCTGGGTGGCTCAGTCGGTTAAGAATCCGACTTCAGGGGCGCCTGGGTGGCGCAGTCGGTTAAGCGTCCGACTTCAGCCAGGTCACGATCTCGCGGTCCGGGAGTTCGAGCCCCGCGTCAGGCTCTGGGCTGATGGCTCAGAGCCTGGAGCCTGTTTCCGATTCTGTGTCTCCCTCTCTCTCTGCCCCTCCCCCGTTCATGCTCTGTCTCTCTCTGTCCCAAAAATAAATAAACGTTGAAAAAAAATTAAAAAAAAAAAAAAAAAGAATCCGACTTCAGCTCAGGTCATGATCTCGTACTTCGTGAGTTCGAGCCCCAGGTCCGGCTCTGTGCTGACAGCTCAGAGCCTGGATCCTGTTTCAGATTCTGTGTCTCCCTCTCTCTCTGATCCTCCCCCGTTCATGCTCTGTCTCTGTCTCAAAAATAAATAAACGTTAAAAAATTAAAAAAAAAGAAGGCTGTGCTAAACTGCATTTTTGTACTAGAATGTCTTGATGTACTAGACATTGTACTAGAATGCACAAGAATGTCATTAGCAATTTAAATGAATAAACAGAACAGAATAAAATAAAATGAGATACAAACACAAATATAAACACTTCAGAAATCAATGCAATGTAACAATGTAACAACACCAGGAAGTTCTGCCCATTGTCTCATACAGAACCCAAACCACAGATTTTTCTGAAACATTGCTTACATTGCGATTTTGGAAGAAATTCTAATAGCATCATTCTAGAATTCATGACAAATTTAGTCATGTGTTGTGCATAAGAGATGGATAAAAAGTTCCAAAATAGTCCAGCATATCCTCTATAAAGGCATTAGGTTTTTCTGTTTTTTGGGGTTTTTTTCCTAATCACTATATGAAATACCCAGGTATTTATATTATCTGTCATTTAAATTGTTTAAAAACAGGAATATCAATTAATAACAAATTTCTATCTACAGAGGTATAATGTAAGCACACTTTTTAAAAGTGTTCAGATTTTTTAAGTAGCAGTTTATCGGATCACACTGTTCTGTGAATGTGTGGAGCAGTTCAGCCTCGAGGGTAATGTAGTAATGTCATTCCTTAAAGGACTGTGATAAAGCCACCTATCTCTATTCATATCTGTGTCTACATCTATATCTATAACTATATAACTGTAACTATATCTATTATATCTACAACTGTAACTACATCTATAACATCTGCCCTCACCTATCTATACAGCTGTTATTTATTCAAAATTCAAACTTTTTACCATAATGTGTCTTTCATTAAAAATGAAGAATTTCAGGGGCACCTGGGTGGCTTAGTCGGTTAAGTGTCTGACTTCGGCTCAGGTCATGATCTCATGGTTCATGGGTTCGAGCCCCGCATCGGGCTCTGTGCTGACAGCTCAGAGCCTAGAGCCTGCTTCGGATTCTGTGTCTCCCTTTCTCTCTGTTCCTCCCCTGCTCTCACTCTGTCTCTCTCTCACTCTCTCAAAAATAAAGATTAATTTTTTAAAAATTAAGAATTTCACGTTTAAATGAGGCACTGCAAGTCACAATGTATATGTGAAATTTTCTGTGTGGAAGCTAAATTTAACTACATACAGATGATAAAAATAACTGGACTATAAAACACCACTGACGCATTCTTTCTTTTTATCCTCTGGACTTAGGACAATACCTGGTTCTAAATATGGGCTTAGAAATGCTTGTTTAGGAATAAAGAAAGTTCTGCTATTTTTAAAATGGTTAATCCCAATGTCCATGATAAAGAGATTAATCATCTTAGAAATTAAATAAACCCATAGAGATAAAAATGCACTTGCAGAACTTGCTGAGTAATAAGAATGGCCTCTATTTGTATCATTCTTTAAAATTTACAAAAAATAACTTCCACATACCGATGTCATTATATCTCATAAGAGATATGTATACTATATGTATCTATTCTTATTTCACAGATTACTAATCCTATGCTCAAAATCTAAAACCTCCCTGAGGCACAGAAATGTACACAGAGCAGAGCCAACAATGTAACCCAGGTCTTCTGACTCTACTCAGGTACCTTTCCTCTATTCCCTGTACAACCTCTATTAGCATTCATTCTCAATCCTACCATTCACATAGATACTCTTAGAAAAGTCTCTAATGTGCATTTAAGTATGTGTATGCTTAAACATGACAACTCTAGGGGCGCCTGGGTGGCGCAGTCGGTTAAGCGTCCGACTTCAGCCAGGTCACGATCTCGCGGTCCGTGAGTTCGAGCCCCGCATCAGGCTCTGGGCTGATGGCTCAGAGCCTGGAGCCTGTTTCCGATTCTGTGTCTCCCTCTCTCTCTGCCCCTCCCCCGTTCATGCTCTGTCTCTCTCTGTCCCAAAAATAAATACAAAAAAAAAAAAAAAAACAAAAACAACATGACAACTCTAGAACATATACTGAAGGAATCAGATATTGTACCAATATGACTGAAACAAATTTATTAAGCTGAAGACTCTAAATTCACAATGGTGAATAATTATTGACAAAATTCCAAATTTAACAAAGTAAAATTTTCTTATATATATATATATATATATATATATATATGTATACACACACACACACACACAATAGTTGTATATATATATACATACATAATAGTTGTATTCAGGGAAAATTTACTATATGTTAAAATTCAGCTAATATTATTACATAGTTATAAATGACTCTGCATCTACTTGAATATTAGTAGGAGGCATGATTATTCCTTACAGTGCATCTAATATCCTAAGCCTTTGTTCACTACATGCCAGTAGAACACCCAATATGATGGCAAGCAACACTGCCCCCTGAATTTCACAATGACCCCTATGTGCGATATCTCCTCTATTGTGCATTGCTGAACATAGCATGGGCATTAGGCAAAGTGAGCGGGAGCTTCACCTGCTTCACATTTCTGCCAATAGATGCTCAACACAGTTAGGACTTCCTGTATTCTTCCCATATTCCCCCCTCAGAGCATCTTTTGAAACAGCTTGAGACACCCCACGCTGCTTATGCGCAGGCAGCCTGCTTCCTCAGGAGGACAATGAGGAAGGGATAGATGTACATTTTGTAATCCTACATTATATATACCTTCTCAAGAAAATAAGGAATTAACTACTTTCACTATCATTCAATAGATTTTCATTAAATACCCCACAAGTTCAATTATATGAATGAAAATGAAAATCATGAAACAGAAACAGTTAAAAAAATTTCTAATTAAAACAACCTAAAGTGCTTACCTATTCAAGAGCATCTCCTCAAGGGTCAAAGGCGAAGCTTTTATTATTAAACTGTGTGGAAGCTAATTCAAGTCCTATGGTCAGAGTTATGGTGACAGGCCAAGATATCACTAGTAGACTGCCAACCACAGCTTTTGTTATTGCACTTGTCAAAATATCCCAGTGGGATGGAAGATTTATTAGAATTTTCTTTCCAAATAAATCCCTGTTGTGAGTCAAATTATTCATTTTGTATTGAATAGTATTTTAAGAAATAATTCTGGAGTTGCTGAGAGACTATTAAGACACATGTCATATATTTTCATAACAAAATCAGAATGCCCCAAAATTCAAATGAATGAGAAATGGGTTTTGTAAGTTGACTTTTCATTGTTTAATGCCATTTAAATTTCCTATAATCTTATGCCTTATTTGCCTCAAGAGCTACAAACCTTACTTATAATTTGATATTAAGGGTCCTTCATTTTGATCCATGAAAATAGTTAAGGATTTCAGTTAAAGACTGGATTCACTGGCAACTGAGAATGGAGATTCCTAAGATCTACTTTGATATTTTCTATGTGTATCTAAGGTCTACAACTAGAGAGGCAGAACAAGAAAGTTTAAGCAATGTTAGTAATCCCTATTTGTTACTGGGCCCTTGGGTGTTTTCTCAAATGTGATGAATGAGGTAGATAAAAAAGAAAGGCCTTGGGGTCTCTAAGGGAGGATCATCTCACTAGGTAAGTGATGGTCCAGATCTCCCTGTGGGTCTTCTCTGAGTGAGGTTTGGAGCCACTATAACTTCTTACTAGAAACTTAGCAGGTATCCTCAGGCACTTGATCTTCTAATGAAGCACAACATTTGTGTAATGTGAATTTTTCTATTTTGATTTAATTGAATCACAATGGTTCAAATGTGTACACATACACATACAAACATTAATTGGCTGCATTCAGAGGTCTGTGAAGCTGAAACATCAATATTTAAAGTTGATAAACTTTTAAAAGTTTATTAAAGAAGGTTTTAAACTGCATATTTACTTTTAAAAGGGGCCATATTGTAACATGGCAATCTGCACTTGTGTGGCAGTAAGGAAACTATGAAAAAAATCTCATCGCTACTTACACAACCCCATTAATGAAAACAGACTTAAAAAATATGTTTGGAGGCTCTATTGCCCTCACACATATTCAAAAGTGACCCTAAAACAAACATATGTTTCCCACCTCCTAACTAAATCTCTCTGACACTCCATTTACTTCACTAATCTTAAAAACACACTTTATAAAGTTACAATTCATTAGATCTGAGATTGTTTAATATGGAGGACATCTGGGAATGGGTTCACTTAAACATCTGGGACACATCACATCATTAGTCAAAAGAAAACATTGATGAGTCCCTGAGTGCTCAATATGGCTGAACTTCACAGGCCCAGGGATCATAGCAAGACTGATTTCATACACGTTTGCACACACATAATGCATGCACACACACACACACACACACACACACACACACACACATACACACTAATCAAGAACTGAAAAAGAGAAATAGAAAGAATAAAAGAGAGGAAATGAAAAGAGAAAAATAAAAGTATGTTTCTTAAAAAGTACGTAAGATCATCTCATTTTACTATTTATGGTTCCTTAATGAATTCTCGCTGTGCATAGAGTAAAATTCCAATTCCCTTACATAATGAGCATAATGCCACATGACTTGGGTTCTGAATTCCTTTGAGACCTCACCACCTGCTACATTTCCTTTGGTATACAGTAGTATAGTACTAACATGAGCTTTCTTTTCCTGAACCTATAAAACTCCCAGGTCTTTCGTGCATTAGATCTTTACACTCATGTTCTCTTTGCATGAATTTTCTGACACCAAGTTTTCACATGGTCAGTTCTTTTTATTCAGATCTGATCAAATGTTACTTGATCTTCAGAGATATCATCTTGCCTAAAATTACCTGCCACCATATCTAAAGTGAGAAAGTCATCCTTTCTCACCATGTCAACCCAGTTTGATCACCATCATAACATTTAATGCCATTGAAAATTATCATATTTGTAAAATAATTTATTTTTCTGTCCCTTCCATGTTCCATTTTAAGCACCATGCAAGGAAGTACTTTCTTTTACCATCCTATTCCACTCAACCTCAAATAAATAAAGCACTCAATAAAAAGGTTAAAAAATTAACAGATATGAATTAACTGGTTACATATCTTTTTGAACTGGTTACATATTTTATTGGAGATTATGGCCATATTTTGTTGAGTCTCCTTGGTCCATTGTATATCCCACAAATGTGGTTCGTTCTGAGTCACATAAATTCAGTCTTACCTTAGGGGAAGTACTCTTAACCAGAAATTGACTGAGGAATCTACCAGTTTAGTAAGATAGTGCTAAAAATGATTAATATCTCATTAAAGTCTCCACTCTATTTGCCACAGACTTTGGTGCACCATGAGTAAATGTAGATGATGTTTGACTACTGTCTTTACTGCCATGGCATGAAATGACAGCTTCATTGTAGCAGCAATGAATTTTTGCCTTATAATTTGCAGCCAGAGAAGACAAGAAATGTGTATCTTTTGAATGAGTCATAGTTCGCCAAAATAGATTTTGGATAAAACTTTCTTGTTTAACAAAAATATACAGAGTATTTTGCTGAAGCAATGGAAACAAAAGTTCCCAACATCGTTACTTTGTGAAAGTACATTTGGCAAATATATGGCCTTAGAATAACTTGAAAATAGGAAAGACACTAAATGTTTTACTGAATCAAAATGAAAAAAAAAAAAAAATCAGCACTATAGCAGCAACACAGTCCAAATTTGAGCCAATCAAGAAGAACACTTTGAACAACTCTCTGCTTTTTATTCTCTTTTTTTCCACGAGGGAAATCTGTCTGGAGCTCTACAGATATCTGAGGTCTCCTCTCTTTCCTTCCTTGTTACTTTTGAAAGGCATAGTTGAGCCTCAGAAAAAACAAATCACCAACAAGATGTATTTCAAACCTGACCTAATTCTGACTAGGCCACATGAGCATTTCAAGTACATATTTACCCTACAAGATTAATCTCATTTTGAGCAGTTATTCAGACGTGTAGATGTCAGTACATTAAACCAAACAAACTCAGTAACTATAATTGCATTTTAAGTTCCTAGACACAGATTGACTATCAAGGGTAAATTTACATACCATGCTCTTGATAATTTGTTTTTCCTCTTATCACACTTAAAATAAATAAAACTTTATGCATAAAAACTTACCATTCTGGTCAATAGGATTATTTATTTTTATTTGTATTATTATTATTTCCCTTTTTTAATTTTTTGGCTTGTCATGGAGCTAGATGGATCAGACTATCATAGTCTGTGATCATTTACTCTGAATCTGGCTTTAATAAATAGCCAAATAGTTCCAAATAGTAATGTTCCTAAATACATGTTATTCGGGGGTAAAGAAGACACATTTGTGTGCCCTCAGTAGTTGCACTTTCATTTTAAATCAACAAATTGCTATAAAGATTATAACAGATCCATGCATCATCTAATTCTCCAGAGCTTAGTCACCCTGGAGATCATACAAAATTGTAGTCCTGGACATAAAAAACTGAAAACAGAACGATGGACTTGCGGTGACTCCAATAAGAGGTAGATATCGCTGAGCTTGTGTCCGATCAATCAGCTAGTCACTCTATCTCTCTAAGCTATTTAATCTGTATCAGCAGCTAACAGAATCATTTAATAAAATGGTCCTAAATATTTTTTGAGATATGTCAAAAATTCTAGAGCAAACATTCTTTATATTAATCCTATTTGTAAGATGTAAGAAGAGAAAAAATCATATTTAGTATCCTATTGTTATTAAATATTGAGGTGTAAGTTTAAATAGCATTAGACGAAGCTAGATTAATTTAGAGAGTGACAATTAGTGATTTCTAGTCCTTCTTACATCATCATATTTGTTTCTATTCAGTTAACTTCTACCATAAATCCATAAAACATCCCCATCCCTACCCATCATATCATTTATAATGTCCGGTGTAGTACTTTTCCATTGTGGAGAAGTATCTCCTTATCTTTGTTCTAATTTCTAGTCTTTCATCTTTATACCTATCTTAATAAGTACTGAGGTTTTGTAATGATTCAATGAGTGACTTAAGTTTTTATTAGTCTGCTCTATGGCAATTGCTCTTCAATCACTGAGGATACAGTGCTTAAAAGAGACATAATATCCCTGCTTATATGAAGCTTATAGTGGGGAAAGGCAATAAAGAAAGGAAGAAAGGAAAGGAGAACAAAGTAAAAAAATAACAATGAAAGAGAAAAAGAATGAAATAAGAAAGGAAGGGAGAAAGAAAGGAAGAATAAAAGAACAAAAATGTAGGCAAAAATATTAAAACTACCTGGCAGGGGTGCCTGGGTGGCAGTTAAGCATCTGACTCTCTATTTTGGCTCAGTCATGATCTCAAGATCTGTGAGACTGAGCCCTGCACCAGCCTCTGCGCTGACAGCAAAGAGCTTGCTTGATATTCTCCTTCTCTCCCTCTTTCTGCCTTTCTCTCTCTCTCTTTCTCCCTCCCTCCCTCCCTTCCTCCCTCCCTCCCGCCTTCCCTCCTTCCCTCCTTCCCTCTCTTAAAATAAAAAAAAAATTTAAAAAAATAAAAATAAAAAGCTACCTGGCAGTGTAAACACTACATAGATAAATTAATCTGAAGGGAATGACAGTAACCAGGTGACTAGTTTAGATTGAATGATGTGGTTACACCTTACTTAAAAAATATATATCCTGACACTTTTTTAAAAAACAAGTAAGACTTTATTCAATATTATTCAGTAAAAATACTGTAATAGGGAAGAGAGATCCAACTCAACTCTGAACCAGAAAAGACAGCTGGGGATTTATAGCTAATGAGCAGAGGGGAGGGATCAGTGGATGGGCAATTCTAAGAGGAGACATCAAGGGTAGAGGGATCCTTGCTAAACTGACCTGACAAGACTCTTGCTGAAGACAAGACAGGGTGATCAAATATCAAGGATGGGGGATTCTGTCTAAACTGGCTTATCAGGATTCTTGCTAAATCTGATGTAGGCAGGCCAGGCAAGGACAGGGTTAAAGTTCAGGACAAGTTGAGAAGAGGGTTTTCAAAAGTCTACTAAAGTTTGGTCAAGGAGAAACTCTCTGCCAACCTCTTTCTGGTTCAATTTAAATTAAATTAATTAAGTAAGGGTAGAGCTTAATTTGAGATCTGAATATCAGTTAATGGCCAGTTAAGCAAATAACAAGGATAACAGCATTACAGACAGACAATAAATGTTCCTTAATAACTGGTTTGGTATAATGAAGAAAGTGAAAAACATCTGTGCAACTGGAGCAGAGACTGAGGTAGACAATGTCTATAAACCAGGACAAATAGTTCAGACAAATTTATTATACGTTTTGGGAAAATAATCAATAGGAGTTGAATCAAATGTAGGGATTTAGGTGAAATCAAAGACCAGGGATATCTTCTAGATTGTTGCCTTGAACAAAACTTAGTGAACTGGCTGAGACTGGGAGACTGTGGAGGAAACAGACATGCAAAGAAATACTTGGTTTTATTTAGTTTGAGATGCTATTTCTAATCCCAATGTACAGGTCAATTGGCACTTAGAGATAAGAGTCTAGATTTAATGGGTGTGTCCAGGGCTTCAGATGCATGACAAATAGATTTTTGTTTAATACCTTCAACTCAAATGATGTCACACAAAGAAATCAAGAAGAGGGCACAGGACAAAGATTCCAGGGTACTCTGACACTTAGAGGTCAAACCTAACATAGGAGCAGGCAAGAGCATAAATAAGTGTCTACTATGAGGTAGAAGGAAATTCAGAAGGATGTGGCATCACAGAGGGTAAGAGAAGAATGAATTTCAAGAAGGAGCAAGAGGTCAATTACACTAATTTCTCTTGAGAGATTAAATTAAAGGTATCCATTGGTATATTTACTATAATAATTGCCATGAGTTTATTAGAATAGTATCCATATAAAGGTTGCAAGGTAAGAATTTATTCAATTATTTCATGAATATGTCTTGTAGATTATAGATATGGTGTGGAAACTGGAGGATGTAGAATCAATGGAGAGTATTAATTTTTATGACAAGAAATAGCAGGTTTGTTTGCTAATGGGAATGATCCAATAAAGAGAGAGAAATTAATGAGTTAGACAAAGGGGAGAGTGCTTGAGGTGAGATCCAGAAATGGTAGCCTTAGACAGGATCAGAGACAATCTATCATCACCTAAGGAAAGAAAGTAATTAGGAAAACAGACTAGCAAATTTGTTGGTAGAAAGATTAGGTAGCTTTTGTATGATGGTCCTATTTTAGATAAAGTTCCACTTGAAAGTTGCATTTTTATCTTAAAATAAAAGCATCTAAAATATGACTGATCATGTTATTCCATAACTAAAATCGTTGACCTGCATTCTAAATCTCTTCATCCTAATTCTATTTTTTTTTCCTGGAACTGAAAAATTAAGATTAGCTTCTAGTTCTCTCTTAAGATGACCTCTTTTATCCAGTTAACCACTGAAGTTTTGAAGGTTTCCTAGAAATACTCCTTGAAATGCTGCCTTTCTTCAACTCCCTCGCGTGCCCCTTTATTCTTTCTAAACTTAATGTGGTTGCTTCAAATACAGTCAACTACGTGGTCCACTTCTCTCCCAATGCAATCAGCATATCACTAGCAAATTTATCTTCTGGAATCTGTTTCATGTTATTTATGCCTTCTTAACAAGTCAATAGTTTATCCATAAAATAACTACTTGTGTAATTATATGCCTTTTTTCTGTAGTATACTATATAGTAAGCAATGGTGCCTACACATACACAATTGCTTCCATTATCAACTTGATGAGTCTCTATTTAATCCTGAAACCTGAGTTTATATTTAATCCTGAGTATACTGAGTCTTAGAGAGTCACTCCTACATTTTTTTTTTTTTAACCAGGGAAATGAGATTATCTGATTATATTTTAGTAAGTCATCCTGGGAACAGAAAAAAAAAAAAAATATATATATATATATATATATACACATACATATACTGGAGGACAGCAAAACAAAAGGTTTGTTAAGACACAAAGTATTTCAGGGGCACCTGGGTGGCTCAGTCGGTTGAGCGTCCGACTTCGGCTCAAGTCATGATCTCGCGGTCTATGAGTTCGAGCCCCGCGTCGGGCTCTGTGCCGACAGCACCGAGCCGGAGCCTGTTTCGGATTCTGTGTCTCCCTCTCTCTGACCCTCCCCCGTTCATGCTCTGTCTCTCTCTGTCTCAAAAATAAATAAACGTTAAAAAAAAAAAGACACAAAGTATTTCAGAAAAAAAAACTAAAAAGGGAATGTGAAAAAGTTAATACTTTTAAGCATCTTAAGTGTCAAAAATTTCTTCTCTTCTAACAAATGCAATACTCCGTATCTCTGTCCAACCATTGGATAAATCTACTGTGGTTGCTTACCCATTTGTCTCTGTGTAACTTTTCAAATACATAGTAAGAAAATATGGACTCTCTCATTAACCTTTACATCTGATTCCATAGTTACCATTAGCCTGGATGGGCTTTCTGTAGCGCCTAGAAAAAGTGTCAGAAAGTAGGAGCCCTGCGGTATCGTTACATCTTTAAGCAGTAGACAATGAGGCCATTAATTCATTGAGACACTCGTGTTACACCCTAAAATGATATGTACTATATGTTTTAATGTATAATACCTATACATTAAAATACATTAATAATGCAGTATCAATTTTTATTTCCTCACATTTACACCTAGGAAAAAGTCAGAAATCTTCCATTTGCAAATCTGGTAATTTGTGTATACCACCTTCCACAGAGATTGCATAAAGTGCTTAACTTCTGTTGCAAATAAAAACTAAAACAATAGCTTTTGTCGGGCATGGTGAGCTAAATAGAATCCTAAGTAAGGTATTTATTAAGCAAAAGATATAAATACAGATAATAATTATTAATTCAGGAATAATAGGAGTAACTATATTGTTATAGAATGTATTTAAATAATAATTCTATAGTTGTATTTGATTTTTCAATGATAAATATAGAAACATTAAGTAAATGGATTAAAGCCTGAAAGAAATTAATTCCAACATAGATACATTTTATTCTTTTTCCGTAATATAATTAATCTCTTCTTTATACTTTAATTAGGTTAGAATACTTATAAATACCTAATTTTAAATGAAAATTTAACTGCTTAATATAAAAATATGTAATCAAGTTACAGATGGCATCATATTTGGGATTAGTAACATGTAATAACATCAAATGACAGCCTAAGTTAACATTTTCATCTATCTTAATAACTGAATCATTTTATTAGCTATTCACAAATCAATGAGTGTAAGGGTTAAACAATACCAGCAACGGATTCAATGCTAATACATACACATACACAAACACACATGCATACCATATAATTAAAATGTTACTTTTAAAAGTTAACTGGATTTCTTTTGGCTATACAGAAATAAGAGATATAATCTCTGTATTCTGCAAACCTGTGAGAAAACATAAAAATACTGAATTGAAAAAATAAACAATGACAGCAGTCACTAATTGCGATCATTTGTTAACAGGTATTGAAAACTAACAACTTAGCCAAGATAAGATATTCTCACAAGGTCAGACTAATTCTTCATCCTCTTTGATCCTATACTTACAATCTAGTTACTCTTTTTCTCCTCCAGATTCACTCTTCACCCTATTCCACCAAGCCCTGTGTCTAGACTTTGAACCTTGTCACACTACATCAATAGGATCCTCTTGCTTTCTGGTTTCTGATTGGGTATGACTAATGAGATGCATCAAAAGGAGAACCAAAGGCCCAACATATTCTTGCCTTAGTTCCTTCCCATCTGGAAGATGTTGGTTGGCATTGTCTCCATTCCTCTATTTAATAAAGAGCACATGTTCTGTATGCCTGGATCTCTCCTAAGCTCTCTCTTAGCTACCAGCTTTCCCTGAATTTTGGTAACTCCTGCTTCTCTTTTTTTTTTTCTTCATGAGATGTGGTCATTAGTTTCTCTCAATTGTCACCCTGAAAGTGCTCCATGATTTTTGATTCCCATTAACCTGTCTACACTTTTTTAATCAGCTATTTTATTAAAATTGTATCATTTATCTTTTTTTTCTTTTATTCGGCCAATCCATTATCTTCTGGAATGCTAATACATAAAATAAATAAAAACTGAAATTGTCAAAATAACTTGACAATGGCAATATAAGATGAAGATGTAATCAAAAATACATCATGACAAACCAGTTATTTACATTAAAATACAAATATCTCCAGTTCCTCCCTTTGACTTTCATACTTTGCCCTTTTATTGTCTTATTAAATTAAAATACAGGGGCACCTGGGTGGCGCAGTCGGTTAAGCGTCCGACTTCAGCCAGGTCACAATCTCACGGTCTGTGAGTTCGAGCCCCGCGTCAGGCTCTGGGCTGATGGCTCAGAGCCTGGAGCCTGTTTCCGATTCTGTCTCCCTCTCTCTCTTCCCCTCCCCCATTCATGCTCTGTCTCTCTCTGTCCCAAAAATAAATAAACGTTGAAAAAAAGATTAAAAAAAATAAAAATAAATTAAAATACAAACAGTTGTGAAATACCAAACAAGAAAATGAGACTATAATAATAAGATTTATAGATTTCTTGCTGTATTTATGGAGGGAGGAGTGATGTGATGAGATTTGCATTTTGAGTCTCTGACAGCTGTGCTAGAAGTGGATTAGAGAAAGCAATGAATGGACATTGGGGACAGACAGGGCAGAAGACCAGTGCATTTGACAGGGGAGAAAGTCTAACATAATCCTTACATTAACACAACTATAGCTTGGCCACTTCAATGTTTTAATGAGCATTCCCTCTTCATTGTTTACTTCTTATTTTAATTGGCTGTCATAATTCTTTATAATTTTTTTACTCTCTTCCATGAAAAGATGCTTAATATTTTGTGTGTCATAGTTTCCTGTGAGAAACTGATGAAAATGTTGTTGTTCTTTTGTTCAGAAATGATTAATGAAGGTACACACACAAAAACTTCACTCAGATTTACAAGGTTCTTAGCCAAAATCCATACAGAGACTCATAAGTAAACCATACATGAACCACAAGAGAATGGTTTGGTAAATATTCTGATTAGATAAGTAGAACTAGGTTTATATTACTGTTTTATGTCCATATCATAAAAATAATTTGTATTAATCAGGATGTAAGCACATATCATAAAATGTAAAATATGGGTAATAATTTGAGAAATATTAATGAATCCTTGCTGATGTTAGCCTGAGGCATCCAATTTTCTGAGGTTTCTGTGTTTTTGTTTAGTTTATTTTTGATAAGGCAGGTAGGACAGAGAGAAAGGGAATGCTTCAGAGCTATTTTAATAGGAAGGAGAAAAATATTCAAATTCTGATCCAATAGGATTTTTCCTTAATATGGTTAAAATTTTAAACGCAGATATTCTTGTATCTAAAGTCCTATTTAGGACATGTTGTACATTTTAGTGTCAGATACCAAGTCATACTTTATGTGAAGATTAGAAATCATTACCAAAGGCCTAACCTTTCCAGGCAATACTAAAGGAAAAGTGAGAGCACTTTAAAGCCATGATTTATAGAAAGAAATGATTCTGAATTTCTTTATCATATTAATTCAAAACTGCATGGCTCACATCAACTTTCAGCCTCACTGTAGAAAGGATAGATTTTGTGCCCATGGTATAAGTCATGAGGGCCTCTGTCCCAGGGGAAGAGGATATAACATCGATTAATCCTAATTAAAAATGGAAGGAAGAACAACAGAATTTCTTTTAGCAAAGGTGATTACTATATCAGAAGGAAAGAAAAAAATGGAAGGAAAGATTGTCATGGCAGTGATCTCTGCTCTTTGGTGTTCAGTGCAATGTGATGAAGGTATGTGAGGTTATTTTAAGAAAAAAATGGCAAGTCTAAGGGCTTTTGCCTGAATTCAGATTTTATGTTTGAGACTCCTGAAAGAGATCATACTACAGGCTCTCAAGAGCATTTATTTTGAATGTGGGACATCAGTATAAAACAGTTGATACACCATGCCAAGCCTAGGATGTCTTGAGCTTTTTTAGTTGCCAGGATTCACAGAAGAGACCAGGATGCTCCTGATTGTCCCTGTGGGAGGCACGGTATTTAGCTGACGTTATATAATCAAATAATTTGTGGTAAGGGAATTTCCATCATCAGGTAGAAAGTGGTGGTATAATGGATGGCGGTACAGCAGAAAACCTGAGCTGGGTACCATGTAGAACTAAAAAAAAAAAAAAAAAATTCACAGCACTAGTAGCAGAAGCAAAAACAAAGTTGGACCAGTGCCTTTCCTAGGAGGCTATAGCATATTACTAAGCAGAGAGAGAAAGAGTACAGACCATGAATTCCTTGTGCTTCAACTTTTAGAAGCTAATCTTGACCTAATTCTCAGGAAAGAAACTGATAGTTACAACAGATACTAGGACTGGGAACAGTTAAAAAATATTAAGCACAAATCAGAGGCACTTTCTTTCCCTCAACCAATAGGACCCAAGAGAGAGCTTAACATGGAGAGGGGGGTTCTTAAAGACTGAAGGACTGAACATTAATCTAAAAAAAGAGAGAGTTACTTAAAAAAAAAAAGATCAAACTTCAGGATCACCCTGAAATTACTACAGTCAACCAAAATTGATATTTTCTTATACTGAAATAAATTAGAATAGTTTCAGGGAAATGAAGAAACTATTTTTCCCGCACACCTTACAGTACTATGGATAAATCTGTGAATGTATTTAAATGGCTTACAACATACTAAGATAATGTCTTTTATTTTTCTTTTGGAGTGGACAATACTTATCATAAAAGAATTCTGACTAGAAAATCTATTTAACTAGAAAAAGAAATTTAAGTGAATGTAACAGAATAACTACCTGAGTCTGATCCAATGCACCCATTAATTCTGTACCCTGGGAATAAGGCACCTATCCTATGATGATGGCTTTATGATTGAAAAACCATAAAAACATAATTGAATAGTAATTAGAAAAAGAATAATTCATGGCTTAATTAGTTCTATCTTGGTTAAAAAAATGTGGGAAAATATTTGGGTGGAGTTTCTGCAATATGACACAATATCGTTTAACAAAATCATTTATCATTTTAAGGATAAAATCAAAATTATATAGGAAATAATAAAAGCTTCATAATTAAGGATACTTAAGTAAGTTGTACATCTTTTGGTTGTTACAGCTTTTGTTTCTTTTTTTTCCCATTGAATTTGTTTGAAGTCGGCCATGATATCATTTCTCATAAGTTGCATATCCATTATGTCTCACTTGATTTGCTATTGTACACTACTACCTGGAAACACCCATGAATTCAAAAGTGGTGGAAGATCATGTTCTTTCCCTGCTAAAAACACTTAATCTGTTGCTTATGTGTTCTCACTTTCCCTTTAGTATCACCCAGAAGGGTTGAGAATTTGATGATTTCTAATCTTTACATAAAGTTTAACTTGGTACATGACACTAAAATGCACAACATGTCCTAAATATAAGGCTCATCAAAGAAAAAACAGAATTTGCTACAGAAAATGGGACTATGATATGAAGTGACAAAGGGTTTAAAAAGGAGTACACTGGCATGTTCTATTTCTATAATGCCCACTCAACCTGCATTACATCTTATATTGTTTCACTTACTTTCACTTATGAAGCCAGAGAAGCCAGAAACTTGTGATTAGCTCCATTCTCTATAGCTCCTGATTATATAATGTTCCCTCTGTCTGGGAGAACTTGTATTAATTTCAAAGTTTTGACGATGTTCCTATGCAGAACAAAACTTTGTTATATATGTAATACAGCTTAACCTAGGATCATAGTCATCAGTTACAAAATGGTTTCTGCAGGTTAAGTTTTTTTATGACACACAAAGAATGAAAATAGGGGCACCCTAGAACCAAATGGGCTTCAGCACAAATATCTTCCAATCAGGGAACTGAAAGAAGAAAAGACAGAGACTGTCTCTCATCTCACTACCACAGCTTTATCATGCTATATTAGCATTGAGAAAGAAACATGGAGATTCAGGGGCATTCCTCTTTGGTCCTATGGTACAGTGTTCCAAGGGAGACAGCACCGAAATTAGATTGTGCATATAAAAGCTCAATACTTTAGCAATACTGTGGACTAACTAAAATTTTATAGGCTGGTATAAAACACTGTCATCCAGCCCACTGGCCATTTAACCCAGAAAGGTGAAAAATGTCCTGGATTTCATCTCCTCCCTTTATCACCAATTGCCCTAATATCTTTCGAAAAATACAAAATATCCCTTTTTACTCCATGATACTGCCTTCGTTCATGTTCTCACTGTTTTATTGTTTGTTTTGTTTTGTTTTGTTTTTTTGTTCTTGGCTATTGTGAAAGGCTCTTAATGATTTTCTCTGCTTTTAATCTTTTCCCTGTACAGACACTGATTATTTGGTATCACATTCCTCCACCACATAAAACTTCTCAATGACTCCTCAATCACTTATTATCTGGCCTAAGTTTCTGCCAATTTTTCTTTTGCTCACACATAACAAATTATTTTTGCACAAATATGTCATTATACCTAATGACCTAGGCCATTGCATGTGCTCTTTCCTCTGTCTGGTATGTTCTTTCTCGGTCCCTTCCTATCTATCTACTTGTAATATTCCACAAGCCTTGAAGAGTGACATTACTACTGACTGTTCAGAAGACCTTTTTGTGTCTGTTTCAGTAGAAAACAGCACCTGCCTATCTATTTCCATTGCACAATTATACATTTATTATACTATGAATCTGACAGGTTATGTTGATTGAATTGCTGGCATGTTTTCCTCTCCACTAAGCTAAAAAAGGGCATTTTTTAAGAGGAGGGTTAATATCTCCCCCCTCCTTTTTTTGGGTAATATTTTGCAATGTGAATAAGTACATACTCAACAAGTAATTGCTTAAATGAATAAGTGAATGAATTCAATTCTTGCTATTTTAATGATAAACACGCATCTATTATTCTACATCACTGGTTTATGTGACTTTAAGGGACCTAACCCCTTTGTAAGTTGAAGACAACCTCTTCTTGTTCTTTTCTCTGACTTATTCAATTAAATATTAATAATTCAATTTAGAACACAGTATTTGAGAACTCTGCACATAGTATATATTATGGTTGCAAAGACACCATTTTTGACCTCAGTGTTCACAATGTCATTTATGTGTCAAAGAAAGAGGACTTATAAATAAAAGGATACATTGAATCAAAATAATTTCCTACTGAGGCTTCTTTAATATACATTCTCCTTGACACAGCTAATTGATCACTGTTTCCTTTTTCCTCTTATGGAATTGTATGAAATTCTATTTCCAGTTTTTTCCCACCAACCTATAATAATTCTTTGATTCTGTCATCTCCCAGAAATAAAGAATGAAAAAAAGTGTGTGTGTGCACACGTGTGTGTGTGTGTATATACACACACTAAACATGTATCCTAAATGTCAAGGTGGTTCAGATTTGTTATCACAGTAATGGCCTTTATGACCTTAACGTTATTTTGAATTAAAGGAATCTAAATTTTACAAATATCATATATGTACACAGGTTCTTTGATGTCAGTCTAAGGAGCAGCAGAAATGAGTGCAGCACATATGTATACCCTTTTTTCTTTATTTCCTTGAAGGAAGAGGTGGGATTTAGCGTGTCAGTGACCTTTGTGCTGTGGTTGTAATGAAAAGAAATCTGTATGCAATGTGACTGGAACATCTGCATGTTTTTCAAAAGCAATTATGAAATTAAGTCCTTACTATTTTGGGGAGGGAGTCTACTTTGGGACCACTTTAAAACTGTTACTTAACTTGCTTCTCTAAACTATTTCTTTACCACATAAATACCACTGAGTAATGCTATAGCTATGTCCATCTTTAAAACCCTAGTTCTGTTCATGTCATTCTATATTTCAAAAGTCCGTCATATATTTCTGCTCCCTAAAAAACAACAGTTTTCTGAGCCTATTACATAAGACCCTATATAATCCCCTTTCTACTGTTTGGCTTTGGTTTTTGGTTTTTTCTTTCTATGTAACAGTACCCAATTCCAACCTACCTGGCCTACTGTTCACTGCACATGCATTTTACATCTCCGCTCTCATACACTGACAATACTTTATCTTTGTATTTTAAAACTATCTTGGGGTGCCAGGGTGGCTCCGTCAGTTGAGCATCTGACTCCTGATTTTAGCTCAGGTCATGATTTTATGGTTGTTGGATCGAGCCCCACATCGGGCTCTGTGCTGAGCACAGAGCCTGCTCAAGATTTTCTCTCCTCTCCCTCTCTCTGACCCTTCCCTGCTCACACTCTCTCTCTATAACCCATGCTTATTTGTCCAATTTTTATTATTTTTTGAATATTGTATTTTCACCTCTTTGATGAATCTCTCATTACCCTTAACTTTAAGCTATTACTTGGTTCTGTGAATGACTTTGTAGTTATTGGTTTGTGTGTTTCAATTGGCATGTTTAAATAAATTTGGTAGGTTCTGAATTACTTTGTACGTTGCCTCATCTCATACATGCTGAAACTGTTCTCTCACACACACAGCTGCTCACCAAGATAGTAAATCAACAGCAATTCCACACCTCTGAGGTGAATGACAGAGATTAGCACTGCTTTCAAAGGCTTGAGTATCCTCTCCAAAATAAAGGTAATTAGTATCACTTATACGCTCAGGACAAATTACTACAGCAAAGTCTGTAGGTTGTCCCACAAGAAAGCTTTTCCAGAAGTTGTGAGGAAACAAAAACACCACCACATATTTGTGTAAAAAATGAAAGAAAATATTCTGGAGTCTAATTAGCTATTTTACATTAGATATTTCATTGACTTAGAGAAAAATGTGTTACAATACATTTTTTCTATGTTTGTTTTAGCTCTTCTGCTGCATTTGTCTCTTTGGCATGTGTTTTAGTAAAATCTTAACAAAATGAAATCGGTATCACACTGTGTTAGACAGTTTTATTATTTCTAGTCTGTATCACTCAGAAATTATGAGCCTGGGTGGCTCAGTCAGTTAAGCATCTGGTTCTTAGTTTAGGCTCAGGTCATGAATTCATGGTTCATGAGATCGAGCCCCACATCAGGCTCTGCACTGACAACATGGAGCCTGCTTGGGATTCTCACTCTCCCTCTCTTTCTGCCTCTCTCCTGCTTGCACTCTCTCTATAAATGAAAAATAAACATTAAAAATCATAAAATATCAAATCTGAGACTATATCCTGCCTCTACTTTCATTAAAAGGAAAAACAAAATGCACGTCGAATAGTTTGAAAATCATCTATCAGCTGTTTGAAACACTCAGTATAAGTTACAATAATACAAAATTTCTAGGTAAAGACAAGAACTAGGGAATATTTAAATAAGTAAAAGAGAATTACTATTCAAAGAATGAACCCCCAGAAACACTTTACCAGCTGCTGTGAATGTTAGCAGATAACTTTGAGTTACTCCCTTACCCAGCAAATTGCTTAGATGAATGAGTGCTACATGTTTGAGGACTCTTGACTTCTTTTCTCCAGTTCTGATGCAGCATTGAGTCACTTGACTGATACGAGGGTATAAAAAGTTCTCTTGTGTCAAGGTGCTACTAATTCCATGGTGCAACTTGCGCTTCAGCACTTTCCTGTGCAAACTGCAGCTAGTTCCCAGCTATAACGGCATTCTTACTTTGCTTTTTTTTCCTTCTTCTACTTGCTTCCTTCATCTTTACTGAGAATACTCCCCCAGTACAACAATTGATCAAGATTCCCCATCTCAGGTTCTACTTCTAAGGAAATTTACTTAATGCAAATCTTTGGCGCAAACTTATGGTAAGCCAATCATGATTCCCAGACTAACACGGCAAAATTCTTTGATATCCAGAATGGTATCAGATTATAGGAACTACTGGGTTTTGAACAGATTCTGTCATGTAGTATTTTCATTAAGACTTTTGATATTATCACAATACAAAAGTAAGAGGCAGGTTCCTAAAATCATTAGTTTTGGTTAATTTTTAGTATTCAGAACTTACTGAGAAGGAGTATTATGACCTTCAATACTCAATATTCAAATATCAGATTCCTTGAAGTAAGCCTTCTCCAAAATCTTTGATTTATAGTTCTATAACTGTGTCAAATCTTTTATTAAGGGCTGTTGGCAGATGAATACTGTTACTAATGTTATGATTAATCATAAAATGTTTAGTAATCCAAATAACCCTTATGAGGAAACAGGAAAACACTGGTTTAAAATAGAGGGAAAAAATGCAACCACAGCTGCAACAGGAACTGAAAGCATCATGACTGCATCCGCTGCACGAAAACCCTAAGACCTTTATCTCAATAAAATTTTTGCTTTGTTCTTTCTTCTTTGTTCTAATACAACATGATGTCAAAAGTCTGAAAACTGAGCAAATATCTATTATCAACTTGAACTTCCAGTTCTGAAGGAAACAAAATAATGAGAATTACATCTACACAAGAACTACCATAAAGGCTTTACGATGGTCTCTCTAGAATTTTATTTTATACATCACAGCTCTACAACCTCCACAGAAACATGTATTACTGACCTATAATGAAATAAATTATTAGATATTTAAAAATATATCTACATTATGTATCAATAAAATAAAACATCAGCACAAGAAAATGTTATTCTCTACATTAAATAATTCTAAATTAAATTGTTTAATATTCCTTTCCTTTACTAATTAAGGCATTTGTTAAACTTGTATAATTTTAAGGTAACAAGGAGAACCTAATGGAGTTCTATTGAATTTTTTCCCATTAAGTTAACATTATAGACTTTTAATGAATGTCTTAATTAGATACTCTTATTAACAGGGTTGATGCACAAATGAAAATCAGTCTCAATGTATGCAATATACCTCATTAGCATTCACTGCAAGACACTGACCAAAAAACCTCTTAATTAAAACTTTGTCTAATCCTCCTATGTATAACTGCCCATTCAACAATGTGCGTGTGTTCAGAAATGCACTAGTAAATCAAAAGAGTAATAGCATTGAACTTAAATTTTGTAAATTTGCACTTCTTTTATGCCCACTTTTTCTTGTGTCCTCCAGTTTTCCCATATTATTCTTTCGTTTCATTTAGTACACATACAATAGCAAATTTTGTACCTTGCTTTTGCTATAACTCATATTTGCCTTCCTTTCATTGCAAGTAAGTTAACATGTTTCACTTGCTCCTTTCTCATTTGTTCCTCAACATACCTCGATCTCACTTTTGCCTAATCATTCCAATAGCTATTCTCAATATGGTCATCTCCAATCTTTGTAGTGACACCAGATCTGGAGACCATTTTTCTTTGTTTCCTTACATGACTTCGGTAGTCACTGACTTCATTCTGACAAACTTTATGAAATTTTCTCTGTCTACACTTCTACATACTTCATTTTCTAGGTTCCCATTTATCTCAGTGGCTATTTCTCCTCAAGTTTCAATTGTATGTAATGGAAATGACATTACATATGTGTGCACTATCTGGATGGCTGTGCTCTTGGTCCTCTGTTCTCATGGTATATAATCTACTCAGGTGATCTCATCAACACCTATAAACTAAATATCAGATACAAACTGGTTCATTGATTCAACAAATGTTTATCAAATGTCTAATTGGGGAAGGTACTTTACTAGGTGTTGGAACATAGGAGTAAACAAAGCAGACAGTTTTGGCCTCTCATGAGGCTTATATTGTAAGCTTCAGAAAACTACAATAATTAGCAAATTATATCTAATACAGACCTCTCTCATGGGCTTAAAATGTGTATATCTATCTGCCTATTGTAAATAGTTCCTAGGATATTTCACAGCTACTCAAATTCTACATGTTGAAAGGATAATTATTAATCTGTTTAGGCTATTCTGTTCCTTTTCTTATAGCTCTCATCTGAGTGAGTTGCATCAAGGTCCATAAATTTTTCCAAGAAACATATTTAGGAAACACCCTAATCTTTATCTTTTTCACCCCTACACATCCAATCAACTCAATCCTCAAAAGTATGTTCCCCTCTCTCCATTTACTGTTATTTGTTTAAACTCACATCAATTCCTTCATGGATTTAAATAATAAATTTTCTTGCTTCTTTATAGAATTACAACACTGCTAAACATCCTTTATTGAAGTAAAGTAAACATACCTTATTGAACATGTATGTTTCTTCAAACACTGATAATCTACAGCTTGCTAGTGTTATCAAATTACCACTCACAGACATACATCCCTTCAGCCATACTAAACCACTTGATTTTGCTGAATGTGTGTCATATCTCATTTCTCTTTAACTTATAAATGAGTGAAACGCTCCTGGAAGGAAAATTAGAAAATAAGAGAAAAGGAAGAAATGAATTTTTTTAGTTTTTATTTATTTATTTATTTATTTTGAGAGAGAGAGAGAGAGAGAGAGAGAGTGCACAAGCAGGAGAGGGGCAGCATGAGAAGGAAAGAGAGAGAATCCCATGCAGGCTCCGCACCAGCAGCACAGAGCCCGATGTGGGGCTCCAACCCATGAACCGTTAGATCATGACCTGAGCAAATCTAAATCAAGAGTTGGATGTTTAACTGACTGAGCCACCCAGGTGCCCCAAGAATTGAAATTTTTAACTAAAAAATATAATATATGAAATAAAAAATTCACTGTAATGGGCTCAATATCAGAATGGAGATGACAATAGCCAGGGGACCAGTGGAATTTTTCATATATCAGTAGAAATTATACAATTTTGTCCTGGGTTAGTTAACATCTTCCCCAAAATTCATGTCCTTCCTAGAACCTTAGAATGTGACTTTATTGGAAATGGGTTCATTGCAGATGCTACTAGTTAAGATGAGTGTTACTAGGGTAGAGTGAGCCCTTAATCCAATACAACTGGTGTCCTTCTAAGAAGAGGAGACAGATGCACAGGAAGAATACTATGTGATGACAGAGGCAGAGACAGGAGTGATGTAGCTGCAAATCAAGGATGCCAATGATTGATGCCCACCATCAGAAGCTATGAAGAAGCAAGGAAGGATGTTACCCAGAGTCTCAGAGGAAGCATAACCCTGTTGACATCTTGCTTTTTGACTTCTAGCCTCCAAAACCATAAGTAAATACGTTTTTGTTATTTTAAGCCAGACAGTGTGGTACTGTGTTACAGAAGCCCCAAGAAACTAATACATATATGAAGAACAGAGTGAAACAAATAAAAGAATGAATAGATGTATAAAGACCTGTAGGACAATATCAAAAGGTCTGATACTCTTGTCACTGAAGCCCCATAGAGACAGGATAAGGTGACTGGCATATCACAAGTATTTGAAGAAATACATTCTTTACAACTTGTGAATTGGGTAAAAATAATAAGCTGAATGATTCAAGAAGCAGCACATCCCACAGAAGATAAACTCCAAAAAAACAAAGAAAAAATAATATAAAAGCCCACTCGTACAAAATATAACCAAATTGCAGAAAATAAGATACAAAGCAAAAAATCTTGAAACAATAAAGGAAAAATGTCATACTGTTTGTAAAGGTGTGGTGACTCAAATGGCAGTAAATTTTCAATAGAAACCATGGTAGAACAATGTCTATGAAGTGTTAGATGGAATGTCAACCTTGATGTTTACATCAAATGGAAATATTCTTTAGATAAAGCTAAATAAATAAAGAGGAAGGAAAAAAAAGAGGATCCATCACCAGCAAAACTGCTCTAAAATAAATGCTAATAGAAGGTCTATAGCTTGAAGAGAAATGATCCTCAAAAGAAACACAGAACTTTTGGAATAAGAAAGCAACAGAAATGGAAAATATCTGCGTAAATAAAGAAGTGTGTAGTTTAATGTTTAAGTTTTCTAAGTATATATGGATGATGACAACAAAATAAAATTGTGCAGGTGATTTTCAAGGTGTGTTGAATTCTGGGTTCCATGTTTTACTTGTGATTTTGTAATATTAGCTCTCATTAGACTAAACTATATGTATATTCTCCTTGAAATGAATGCTAGCAAACTAAAATAACAAAATGTAGCCCAAAAGCCAGTACATAGATTAAAATCATATAGTAAAATATAATGAAAATATAAAAGGTAGGTAAACAGGGAGCAGAGGGTAAATAGAAGACAAATATCAAAATGGTATACCTACATCCTACCGTATCAACAATTACAATAAATGCAAATGGTACATCAATTCAAAAACAGAGATTCTGAAATTGGATTTTTAAAAATTACACCCAACTATACACTGCCTACAAGAAGCCCACTCTAATTATAATAATATAAATAGGTTAAAAGTAAATAATAGAAAAGTTATGCCATGTGAGTACTGATCAAAAGAAAGTAGGAGTGGTTATATTAGTATCAGAGTATACTTCATAACAAAGTATATTACCAGGGATAAATAAGGTAATTTCATATTCTTAAAAGTCTCAATCAAGAAAATGGACAAATCACAATGTATGTGCAGTTCATAGGGCTTCAAAATATGTGAAACAAAAATTCATATAACTACAAGAAAAATGCATGTGCATTCAGACAAACAATAAGACACTGTTAGACAAGACAATGGCAAAAGTAGCAAGTACAAAATGAAGGTCTATCAAACTGACGGAGCTTATTTGAATGAAAGCACTATAAATATACATCCTTAAAAAAATTAAAATCTAGGAACGATGTTCAAGTGGCTGGGATATAGGACTTTCCTAGGCAAATTGAGGTGACATATATGGCCATTTCTCCCATGACTCCTATCTATGACTTCCATAATCCATCTTAATAATAAATGCCACATAATTCACTTAGTGCTCATGCTAAAAACTATGACTCACCTTTGACATCTTTCCTTCATAACCTACATCCAATCTATCAGTAAGTTCTATTAATTCTAACATCATAATATATTTGAAGATAACGAAATACTTCTCATTACCTCCACAACCTCTCTTAATCCAAATCACTATGATTTCTCACCTTCATTATTAAAACGGCCTTCTAACTGCTCTAGTAGCTATCACTATTGTGGTTCTTCCACATTTTATTTTCTCTGGAGTAGCCAGATTGATCTGCATAAAACTTAGATTCTGTCACCCTTATGCTCAATATTTTCCTGTAGTTTCTCTAAGACAAAATAGAATGAAACAGAAATTCCATTACATCATCTACAAGACATTGGATGATCTGGCCTCTTTCTGTTAGAAAGGGTTCTCATAACTACTTTATGTAAGGTGGCATTCCTTCCCTTGTCACTCTCTCTGCTATCCAGCATCATTTTTCTATTTTTCTTTAGAATACAGCATGTGATACTCCATATATATAAAGTCAGGTTTAATGCCTGACTTTTCATGAGGATAGGGAATGCGTCTGTATTGTGCACCTGTGTATTCACCACATCTAAAAGCGTACCTAGACATGGACAGAAGTAAATAAACATGTTCTGAATAAATTAAAGAGCATAATTATTCACTTACTTTGTTTTAGGAGTTGTGCTAAGAATTTAATATAAATAACCCTATTTGAAAATCACATGAATATTTTAAAGTAAATACACTTTTCTTGGTTTTATATGAATAAACTGTAAATACAAAAACTTTTTAGTATTTTCCCAAAGTTCATACAGATACTTAGTGATGAAAATAGAATTCAGACTAGACTTCTTTATTATTCCAACATTTCAACAAATGTGTTACATATATCTCAGCTACTAAAAGGATTTTATGAAACACACAGCTACATGTCTTTGTAAGTGCATGTATTTTTCTTAAGTGTACCTTAAAATAAGACACTGACTAGAGGAGCCAACTGGTGAATTCACAGATATTATTGCCTATGGCATGGCTAACTTCATTTCAGTGTAAAATGTGAGGCACCCCTTTCAGGAGTAGGATGCCTAGTTATCCACAGAAAAGCTCTCACCATCAAACACTTAAAATTGTTTTATAACATGTTTTAAATATATATATACATACACACAAACACACACACACACATATATATTAAATATTTGAATGAACTAACTGAAGAGTAAAGGAAATGTCTGCAGCCCAGAAGGGATGGTAAATATAAATACAGAAAGATAAATGAAAGGTAATAGTCAGTGCAATAGACATCTACTGATCTCTGGTAGCCTAGAGCCTGGGTTTTCATGTGGGAGTAAAGACCAACCTGAGATACATGCAAGTTGGGAGCTATGTGTGGAGATCCCTCAATCATCTAAACATGACACTCTGGTGGCAAAGTAGTAAGAAATCTACCCTGCAGATGAAGCTATTGCGAAGTTTGCCTGTTTCCACTATAACTTTAAATTAAACAAAAATAAAAAAAAGCATCCTCTGAGCGCTCTCAAAGACATGACTCTCAGACATGACTTTATTCTACCTGTGATGCCTCAAAAATGAGAGCTGAAAATTTCATTTAAAGTGATCTTGGTTTGTAATGTCCCTGGGAGCCCAATACATGCAAAGACAAACTCTAACTGGAAAATAAATTTAAACTGGTTGTTTAAAGATTAACGATTACTCACAAATAAAAGTCAAAGTTTTATAATCTGAGAAAGAGAAAAAGAAGAAGAATAAAGCAAAATCAGAAAATTGTGAAGAGAAATGGAAAGAGGACCATCAAGTAAAAAACCTGCAAAATAAAATACGAAAAATGAAAATACTAATATTTTATATATAAAGTATGAAATGAGCATTACTAAGGAATAAGAAATGATGAAACATGATATGCAAACTTGAAGGAAAGCCATATACTTCTGGAAATAAAGAATTAAGATTCACATCTCAAATGACAGGTTAAGTAAACTATTACATTAGACACAGTTGAAGAGAATATAGTGTGAAGAAATTACCCAGAAAGAATCACTGTGGCTCAAAAAAAATATTTGGTAAAATGAAGAAAAGGTTTGGTCCCACAAAGGGGAGATTTCAGGACTCACTAGGTCCAGAAGGACTGAAGACACAGAAATGGGAAACGACAATAATCAATGAGATTAAGACTATGACTTTCTCATAAATAATTAAACATAACTATCCTTACATTGAGAAAGACAGATCCCAAACAGATAAACAAAAGACAATAAGTACTGTCACATAAACAATAAATATTAACAGAATACCTTAAAAACAAAGAATATTTAAAAACAATATTCTAAAAAAGAAAACTTTAAAAATCAAGGACAGATTTCTTTTTTTTTTAATTTTTTTTCAACGTTTTTATTTATTTTTGGGACAGAGAGAGACAGAGCATGAACGGGGGAGGGGCAGAGACAGAGGGAGACACAGAATCGGAACCAGGCTCCAGGCTCCCAGCCATCAGCCCAGAGCCTGACGCGGGGCTCGAACTCACGGACCACGAGATCGTGACCTGGCTGAAGTCGGATGCTTAACCGACTGCGCCACCCAGGCGCCCCAAGGACAGATTTCTTATAAAGGAATGAAAAGTAGGATGAGTAAGACTTCTCAAAACCAACAAAAAAAGTTAGAAACAGGGTAAATTCTTCATTCGGGAACACACAATTACATAACAACTATAGTTGACTATAGTTTCCAAATGAGGGTGAAATAAAAGTAAAAATCTTAAGAGATAATTCAATTAAAATTCCCTCATTAAAATACTTTTAAACTATTTCAAGAAAAAGAAAATTATTCCAGAAGGCAGTTCTTAGGTACAAACAGAGATGTTGAACAAAGAAAATAATAAATATGTAGGTAAACTGAAAAAATTTTTAAAATATATGTTATATGAAAGTCAATTTGAAGGAAGTTTTATAAATAAATAATATCTTCAGTTATATGTGTTCATGGCACTTATCATGATGACAGTACAATAATGCCTGATTTGGGGAACTCTTTGCTCTCTTCCATGAAACAACATCAAAGAATTTCTTTAATCTGTTGGTTACAATCTGCACACATGCCAATTAAGCTCTGAAATAAATATCCTACATATTGTGGCATCATAATTATAGTTCACCACCATAAACTATTAACTGGCATATTGTAATACAGAATAAAATCTGAAGAAGTGTTTGCTGAATTATTGAAAGCTTTAAGTAACAATATAAAATAGTTCCATTTTAAGTATATTTCTTTCCTTTTGATTACAAACGATTTTATTGATAGTAATTCTTATTTCATTATATAAATATAAAACATTGTATAGGATCTTAAATAATAACGTGCATTAATACACTCATACATACAGTTTCCTGGTATAAAAGGTATCAGCTGTAGTCAACATTTAAACTTGAATGTTTTAAGGACACATAGTTGGATGTGCTTGCCCAAGTTTACATGGTGTGACAGAAAATGAGCTATATTTTTTCATTATAACATAATAAAGAAGGGATCCTGCCTCAAGCAAAAATGTTAGGCATCTATATATAGTTTGTCATAAGATTTGCAACAATAATTCCATTATTACACTATAATAATGCCAAGAGGTGAACTAGGTGTGATAATAAATTAACTTTATTTACATGGCATGTTTGTAAGTGAAGACAATCTAATTAGATCAACTTTAATTATCTCTAGAGGGAAAGAGTTGTTATTGATTGGTTTGTGAAAAGGACAATAAGATAATTCATTAAAGTTGTTTTCTTATTTGCCAACTTAATAAAATGCTTAAAGTACAACTTTTGTTAAAAGTAAGTCCTAAATCTATGAAGGTGTCAAAAAGAAACATTCCTTCCCTTCCTGTGTTTCTCAACTTAGATATGATTTCCTTATAACGTGTTTTGTCTTACTTTAAAAGACTTAAAAATTACCATGTCTTATTTTGATCTCAAGTCAGAATTTGGATGTGGGTGTACCACAAATAAATTTCAAATCTTAAAGTGAATTTGGCGTTCAATGTGGTCAATAATTTTGACAGCTCCTCAGTAGGCCACGGTTGCCTACTGTTAATAGACAATATGAATGCCTATGCTCCAGTACATAAGCCACATATTTTATTTTTACAAATGTCTTAAATTGTGATAGGGTCTCTCTACATCTTCAGTGTGGATTTTATGTTATTCAAAATTAATATAAGCTACGAGATAATCTATCATAAAGTCTTATTTCCTTTTGGTAATTCTAATTTAGTTTCTTTGTCGGTCACAGGACTAAGGTCCCACCCATGTCTACTTTGGCTGATTACTGATCATGAACTTCCTTCCTTTTACTCTTCCATTATTTTAATATAGAGAACAATAGTAAAAAATAAAGTGTAGACGAATAGTATGATTTTGAAGTTCAAGGGGAAAAAATTAGTAAGCAAATTAGGGGCATCAGAGAATCATTAATATTTATTAAAACATTGAGCTACACCTTCGGATACTTTATTTGCCCATTCAGAATAATATATTGAATACTGTTTGTTGTCAATACATATTAATTTGGAAAGGGGATTTATGTATTAGCTACTAAACTGGGTGGCAAAGTGATATTCACTACTTTTTGCCTTCAGGGATTCTTTTATTCTATGATGATGATGCCACTCCAATATCAAAGCAATTATTAATTTGGCCTAAGAAAAATATTCTCTGTGTGAGTCTTCCCAATATAATTATTGAATATACAAATTTTCCACTGAGGTCTCTGAAGTCTGATGAAAGGTATTAAAAGATTTAGACATAATGTCCACAAGGGTGATTTAATGTAATCATAATATAATTATGCATTAGATAAAAGTGAGATTTTTAGGGACGCCTGGGTGGCTCAGTCAGTTGAGCATCCAACTTCAGCTCTGGTCATGATATCGCGGTCTGTGAGTTCGAGCCCCACGTCGGGCTCTGTGCTGACAGCTTGGAGCCTAGAGCCTGCTTCAGATTCTGTGTCTCCCTCTCTCTCTGCACCTCTCCTGCTCACTCTCATGCTCTGTCTCTGTCTCTCTCTCTCTCTCAAAAATAAACATTAAAAAACATTTTTTTAAAAAGTGAGATTTTTTTAAATGTGGCTTATATTTGAGACTTATATTAGAATATTGAAATTTTATACCTTTACAATAATTTTAAGAGCTGATTATTAGGTCACTGAACTTAAGAAAACTCATTTAGGAAATATTGCCCTATTAACCATGCATACTGTTCTTTAAGGCTTAACAATCAATTTTATTCTTTCATTCCAATATGCTTTTTTTGATCATTCCTCTAGCTTAGCCGTGATAAAAGAAAATGATGACTATACTGACAGTAAAATAGACTCATTATCTATACATAAGGTACAAAAAATCTGTTGCATAACCTTATATTAAAAGAACTTGAATATGGTTATCTAATATTATCAGTGGATATCAGGGCAGAGTTGAACAAGAGATCAGGTAGTTGACATGTGCCATTTTAAGAAACCAAAATTTTTGGGGCGCCTGGGTGGCGCAGTCGGTTGAGCATCCGACTTCAGCCAGGTCACGATCTCGCGGTCTGTGAGTTCGAGCCCCGCGTCGGGCTCTGGGCTGATGGCTCAGAGCCTGGAGCCTGTTTGCTATTCGGTGTCTCCCTCTCTCTCTGCCCCTCGCCCGTTCATGCTCTGTCTCTCTCTGTCCCAAAAATAAATAAACGTTGAAAAAAAAATTAAAAAAAAAGAAATCAAAATTTTTATCAGAATATTTTCAGAAATAAAATGTTTTATTTTCAAGTAACAAGAAAGCTACATAGTAAATATACAGAAGATAAAAGACAACCTTCATAATTTTCTGTAGAAATAATTATTTTCTATTATAAATGAAAATGTGAAACATGGTCTCAGATAATTTTTCTTATTAGTTTTGTGTAACTACAGGTGATTTCTAGAGTATGAGACATCAGATTCTGTGTATTACCCTAAATATAACCATCCTTGTCTGTGTCATATACAAAGAACTCAACCCATCAAGGCCAATAATAGTCTTTTAAGGCTCTCTACATGCTATATAAAATGGCATTCAGACTGAATTGTTTCCCTCAGAAACATGCATTGACATAATAATTCCCAGTACCTCAGAACTGTAACTTTATTTGGAAACAGAGTCCATGTAGATGTGAAAATACAGACATACAGGGAGAATGTCATGTGACAATGTAGGCAGAGACTGAAATGATGTGGCTGCAAGCCAAGGAACACCAAGGATTAAGCCACCCTCAGAAGCCAGAAGAGGCAAGAAGGATTCTTTCCAACAGGTAACAGAGGGAGTATGGCCTGCCAACACACTGATTTTCCACTTCTAACCTCTAGAGCTATGAGACAATCAATTTCTGTTGTTTGAAGCCACCCAGTGTTTGGTACTTTGTCAAGGCAGTAGCTCTTTGATAGGATTTTACATATACTGATTCCAAGTATAGTCAAATAAGCCTATTTCTCTTTGGATCTAGTATACTCACAGAGCTAATCCAAGGTTACTGGTTTCACTAACATCAAAGATAAAGTCATGCTGCAAAGAAATCTATAGGAATGAGGAGAAATGTGTGAAACTGAGAAAGGGAAACCAAAGGGACCCCATGAAAGAAAAAAGCTGATTTTTTCCTTTGCTTCTTTTCATGCTTCTATTCTTGCTAGTGTCTGTACCCTCACTTTACACATGGCTTAATGAATACCCACCATGTAAAGGTCAAGGAGTTTAGTTACTGATTTCCTTGGAATCTTCCAGCACAAAAATAACATGTTCCATGACAATAAAATGTTGTCATGAACATTTTTCAAGACCATCAACTCCAAATACCTTGAAGCCAGACCCCTGGCTCCAGGGTATAAATGACTTATGGAGGACACTTGAGCACTTGTCCTTGTTCGATCAGTTCCTGGATGCCTGAGAGGACACACACACCAGACCACTGTCCTCAGTAAAAACTCCAGACCCCAAGCAAAGATGAAACCCCTGTGCCTTTTCCTTTCTGAGTTTTCCAAACACTCTATCTGTGTTTTCAATAAACTTTGCTCTTACTTTGCTCTTACTTCGTCTTGGCTTGTGTTTGATTTCCATCCTATGGGAAGTCAAGGACCCTCTTGGTTGGTACTGTGGGACCCACTCTGGGTCCTTGATTCCGGCCTGCTTGCAGGAAAACTAACCAAGAACCTTTTCTCACAGACTGGAAGATAGCAGCACATAAGCATTCGTGGTTCTAACCTGTAGGTTTGTGTTGATTTTGTATGTGATCTATTTTTTTTACTCTAAAACCCCTGACAAATTGCAGATGGACTAATTAGCAATAATTTGTTTTAGATTATCCATTTTTAATACACATTTTATATACTTAACAAATATAACTAAATTCTCATAAAATAAAATTCAACATAAAGGGGATAATTATCCATAAGCTTCCTGCAATCTAAAATCTATGCATGTAACTCAATTTAGATGAAAATATCAGATGAAAAGTATTCCTAGAATCCCTCTTTTTGCAAAGATGTCACGCTATGCAAACATGATAGTATTTCATATGTCAGCAACATTCCAACATGAGAGGACACAAAGGAATTTCAGCAAACAATTTTATGTATTTACTTTTTTCCTGCACTAAGAACTAGACTTCAAAGTTATTCTAGAATTGTATGTATCTTGCTATGGTGAGAAGGAGCATCAGAATTTTTATTATTAAAATAGAAAAAAAAGAATAAATCAATGTTTCAGTTTTTAAAAGTAGAACCCAGTTAAAAAATAAATGAACACTGAGAGTTTATAACAATTTATTTGGCTTTGAAAAAAAAAGATGAAGGACAAAGTTAAGCTAAAGTAACTATTCTCTATTCACTACAACTGCAGTAGTAAAGGTTGTTTAATATAGACCCGTTCATATCCCCATGCTCTGACCTTTCCAGGGTTTTAGACAGAGTTCCTGAGTTACTCAGTAGGGAGACACTGCTTTCAGACCTATAGAACAACTCCTCTGTTTTCTGCTTGTTCACTTAGCTCAGTTCTCCACTGAACAATCTTAAATTTTTGTATTTAGTATAAAAATGTGTATGGTTACTAACTTTCTCAAACCTCATGAACTCTTACATTCCCAGCACAGAATCAGAAAGGAAATAACATTTTTATTTCAGCAGCTTAGTTGCTTCAGAAATTGAGTATGCAAAAACACAAAAAACAAAAAAACAAACAAACAAAAAACAAAACACACACACATGGGATTCATAATGCAAAATTATACAGGGTGACTTAGTAATATATACTGAAAATCCTAAAATAGTGTAAAATCTTTGCACCACCATCTAATTCCTAGAATTATCTATTAATTCTATCTAACCTATTATTAATTATCCTAAATTAAATATCCTATATAGAACAATTATTTTATTTAGTTGAATATTCAGAATGCCATTTTTATAAATATTTAAAATTATAAACCACAACTTTTTCAGCAATAATTGCAATTAAAGTACAGTACACTTGGTAGAATGTATTTGCAGATATTTAAGATGATGGCACAGCCAGTAAAGATTAAAGAATGGAAGAGGTAAAAAATACTGTACCCCAAAAGACAACATGCTTAAACAGTTCTATATGTACAATATGTCAAACACTCATGAACTAGACTCTATAATACATGAAATGGTTCAGGAAATGTGTAAGAGAAAAACCCAACCAATTCATTAAGCACTGAAGAAATTAATGACATAACAGGAAAAAAAGGTACTGAAAAGTAAAATGTGGTCTGACATAAACTATTAAATAATATGAAAGAAAAAAAGGGAAAATGGCTCAGTAGTAGAGAAGCTGATGATGTAAGTTACCTTCTGAATCATCTTTTCTCTCATTTGCTTAGACACCCTTACTAAATTTAGAGTGTTTTGATAAAATTCCACACCCACACCCACATGATAAAATGAACAAAGAAACAAAGAAACAAAAACAAGCAACCTCCTAATAAAAAAGTAAGAGTGAATTTCCTTAATTTGGTAAAAGAAAACTACCAAAACAGTGCATACATTACATTAGATGGTGTAACTCTCCCCAACGTAAAACTAAAATTAGTAACAACACAAGGTGTCCATTATCAGAACTATTCAACAGTGTTTTTGAGAGCTTAGCCAATGCATGTGAATGTCCATGAAAAGAAATGATTTCTAATTGACAGGATCATATGGTTCTTCTCTTTTTTTTTGTTAATGTGATGTATCTACCCTATGACCCAGCAATAGCACTGCTAGGAATTTATCCAAGGGATACAGGAGTACTGATGCATAGGGCCACTTGTACCCCAATGTTCATAGCAGCACTCTCAACAATAGCCAAATTATGGAAAGAGCCTAAATGTCCATCAACTGATGAATGGATAAAGAAATTGTGGTTTATATACACAATGGAATACTACGTGGCAATGAGAAAAAATGAAATATGGCCTTTTGTAGCAACGTGGATGGAACTGGAGAGTGTGATGCTAAGTGAAATAAGCCATACAGAGAAAGACAGATACCATATGGTTTCACTCTTATGTGGACCCTGAGAAACTTAACAGGAACCCAGGGGGGAGGGGAAGGAAAGAAAAAAAAACAGGTTAGAGTGGGAGAGAGGCAAAGCATAAGAGACTCTTAAAAACTGAGAACAAACTGAGGGTTGATGGGGGGTGGGAGGGAGGAGAGGGTGGGTGATGGGTATTGAGGAGGGCACCTTTTGGGATGAGCACTGGGTGTTGTATGGAAACCAATTTGTCAATAAAGTTCATATAAAAAAATAATAAAAAAATAAAAAAAAGAAAAATGATTTCTAGTAAGCATAATTATTTATCTGGGTAAAGGAATAAAAAATTTATTTGGGGATTCAAAGAGTCTCTTTAATACAGGAGCAAAGTCTAACAAATATTTAATTATTTTGTGAAGGCACAGTGTTAAAACAACACACAATACGTACAATAACCTCAGCAGTATTAGGAAAATAGATTAACAGAATAGAAAACCCAGAAACTGAAACAGTTATAAGGAATTGCTATATAAATATGTTAGCATCTTAGATCAGTGCATTAACAATGACAATTCACAAAGAGGTGAGAATCTCAAATCCAGGTAAGTTTGTAGGGAAAATGGAATTCATATGCATTGCTAATGACAATGTAAACTAATCAGTTCACCATGGGTGAGAAAAAACTGATTGGAAGAGAAAAAATAATAAATTCATAATTGAAAGATATTTATAAATTCTAAAAGAGCTCACCTCATTCCAGGCAAACATTAGAAAAACTTCTTCTTAAAAGCCATACAAGGTGCCTGCCAATTAAGATAATTTTGCCTCGAAAATTTTAGACTACTCACCACACTGAACCCTTATTTTGAAAGTACCCCTCCCAACAAAGTCCATTATACTTAGTTCTATTTTTTATTTTATTTTTTGAGAAACCTCTGCAGTGTTTTCCATAATGGCCATACCAATTTATGTTCCCACCAATAGTGTCCATGAGTTCTCTTTTCTCCACATTCTCATGGAAATTTATAACCTCTTATGTTTTTTATAATATCCATCCTACCTGGCATGATGTGAGATCTCATTATGGTTCTAATTTGCATTTACTTAGCAATTAGTGATGCTGAGCATCTTTGCATGTACATGCTGGTCATTTGTATGACATCTTTGGAAAAATGTCTATTCAAGCCCTTTGCTCATTTTTAATCAGTATTTACTTATTTATTTGCTATTGAATTATATGAGTTCCTTACATAGTTTGGAGATTAACCCTTTTTCTGAGATGTGGTTTGCAAATACTTTCTCCCATTTTGTAGCTTGCCTTTTCATTTTGTTGCTGATTTCTTTGTTGTGCTAAAGCTTTTCAATTTAATGTAGTTGCACAGTTTTTTCTGCCCGTTGTGTGTGTGTGTGTGTGTGTGTGTGTGTGTGTGTGATATCCAAAACAAAACACTGCCAAGACCAATGTCAAGGAGGTTTTATTTATGTTTTCTTCTAGGTGTCTTATGGTTTTATGATTCAGGTCTTACCTGTATATGTCTTTTACATATTTTGAAAAAAATTTTAGAAGTAGTGTAAGACAGGGATCTGGTTTTATTCTGCATGTGTAAAAGCACATTTATTCTGCAGTTTTCTCAGCACCATGTATGAAACAGACTACTCTCTCTCCATTGTATGTTCTTGGCACCCTTATCAAGGATCAGTTGACTGTACGTGCTTGGTTTACTTATGTGTTTTTTATTCTGTTCCATTGGCCTATGTTTTTGTTTTTGTTTTTTTGTTTTTTTGTTTTTTTGTTTTAATACCAGTACCATTATCTCTGCTAACTGTAAGTCTGTAATATAGTCTAAACCAAGAAGTACGAAAGCTCCGGGTGTGTTCTTGCTCAAGACAGCTTTGGCTACTTGCAGGCTTTGTGGTTCCACACAAATTTCAGGATTGTTTTTTCTCTTTGTGTAAAAAATGTCACAACAAAACCCAGCAGGTGTAAAAGCACTTGTGATGGGAGCAAGCCCAATACGTCTGAAGAGTAAAAAGGCCGATATAGCTGAAACATAGTGACCATGGAGTGAAGGAGTATGAGATGAGAGAGTCGGGGCAAAATTATGAAGTGCCTTGTGAGCCATATTTGAAAATGAGGATTATATTCTGATTGTGATAGAAACCCATTTGAGGATTTGAGCAAGGGACAAAGACAAAAATGGCTGTTCTGCAGAGAAGGAGTTTTAGGTGGACAAAATGAAAGGACACCAATTAGGAGATGACTGCAATAGTAAAGAAAAAAAAATGTCACTGAAAGTTTGATGAGGATTGCATCGACTTTGGGAGATTAGGTAAAAAGGACATTTTAATAATATTCTTTTAATTAAAAACACAAGATATCTTTCCATTTATTTATGTCTTCTTCAATTTCTTTCATCAGTGTTCTATAGTTTTCAGCATACAGATCTACCACCCCTTTGGTTAAATTTATTCATAAGGGGGGCACCTGAATGGCTCAGTTGGTTAAGCGACTGACTTCGGCTCAGGTCACGATCTCCCAGTTTGAGGGTTTGAGCCTGAAGTCAGGCTCTGTGCCAACAGCTCAGAACCTGGAGCCTGCTTCGGACTCTCTGTCTCCCTCTCTCTCTGCCCCTCCCCAACTTGTGTTGTCTCTCTCTCAAAAATAAATAAACATTAAAAAAATTTTTTTAATTATTCATAAGAATTTTATTGTTTTTGATGCTGGTACTAATGGGATTTTCATAATTTCATAAATCTTAATGAATTTTTGTTAATTTCTCTTTCTTTGAGATAGTCTATTATTATTGGGTAAAAACAAGTATTTTGTATATTAATTTTGTATACTACAACTTTAGGAATTTTCTAATTAGTTTTTTTTAATGTTTATTTTTGAGAGAGAGAGAGAGAGAGAGAGAGAGAGAGAGAGCGAGAGAGCACAACCAGGGGAGAGTTAGAGAGAGAGGGAGACACATAATCTGAAGCAGGCTCCAGGCTCCAAGCTGTCAACAGAGCCTGATGTGGGCCTCAACTCATGAGATCATGACTTGAGCCAAAGTCAGATGTTTAATCGATTGAGCCACCCAGGCGCTCCTAGGAATTTTCTAATTAGTTCTAACAGTATTTATTGTGGGGGGGGGGGGGGAGGGAGCCTATAGGGTTTTCAATATATAAGATCATTTCATCTGCAAACAGAGGCCATTTGTTTCTTTCTTTCTGATTTGGATTTGAACTGTTGTTCCCTTATACATCATGGGTCTTTTTTTTTCCTCTACTGAATATTTAAAATTTTTTCTCTTTAATTGGTTTTCTGTGACTTGATTTGGTATGCATCGGTGTGTCTTACTTTGTATTCATTCTGTGTATGTTTGCTGAGGTTTGTTGCTTGCTTGTTTTTGGTTGTTGTTGTTTATAGTATTTCTACAGTTTTGGCAAATCCCTTTAATAATTTTTTTTAAAATATCTTCTTCTGTCTCTCCTGTTGAGTACTTCACTGCACAAATATTATACCAATTATTATTGACCACATATCTCAAATATACATTTTTATATTCTTCACATTTCTTCTCTTGATACTTCACTTTTATCATTTCTATTGACTCTATATTCATTCACAGAGATTCATTCATTTTATGTGTGAATTACTGCTAAATATATCAATTTTTTTTCATATTTTGTACTTTCTATTTCATATTTTTTCTTTCATTGGTTACATAATTTGTACTTTCCTCCCTCTGAAGCACCCTTACCAATACAGAGTATCCATATTTTGTTCTTTATATATTAATGTATTTATCAGTATTAAAGTATCTTTCTGATAATTCCAATCTTTAGGCAATTTCTGATTCCCCTTTACTGATGCTTTCTTCTCTTGGCCAAGATATTTAATTAAATTAACAATATTTTCATGTCATATATTTTCATAAAAGAGTACACCATTTATTGTGGGAAACTGGTAGTTTGTAGTGCTGACTCTCATTTAATTCAGTTGCATTTGGACTTTGTTGCAGTCTTCGTTTGATACAGTTCACGAGTGCTTTGATTTTGAATGCGATATCAGAACTTTCCCTTCTATAGGGCTTAAAGTTTGTGCAATCATGATCTTTTTTAGAGATTTCCAATCGTCTGTCATATTTTGATGTCACTGGAAAGTTCTCTTTGGTCTCCAGAATCTCTTTGGTCTTACCACACATTGTGAAATCTCTCTCATTTATGCTTTCTTGATCCCAGCCTTTAATAATTTATGCCTTACAATTGGTGAAAATTATCAAGATTCTTAGTGTGAAAATTTTCTCTATTTGCAAGCTAAAATATTAGTCTGCTACAATTTCACGTATGCTGGAAAAAGGCAGGAGGTTCCTGGGTCACAAGACAGTAGGTAAATTTGTTGCATATTCACATTGCTTCCCTTTCCCCACCAAGTCCTATGGTTACAAGGTGGTAGTAGACCCAGCTGGATGCTACACACATAGTGGGCGTGCATCACAACTGAGTAACACTGAGCTTAGGAAACCCAAATCTTTATAATAGCTGCAAGCAAACCTGTAGAACCTTTGTCCTAAAGAGACATTTTGTGTTTGTTATACTGGACAGCAAAATATCGTCTTCTTGTTTAGAGGCAAACAGCTATCTTTTCTTTTCAAGGCTTTTTGCTATAAAACATTCTTGAAAAGATAATCCATGATAAAAGGCTGTCAATATCTCAAATCACAAGATATGCAGAAATGCCAAAGACCCGTATATAGTTGCCTCTGAACAAAAAAATCTACATTGCCTGTCCTGGATTAGCTCTTCTGATCTGTCTTCAAACTTCAGTTTCCACTGCTCTGTAGGTACAGAACATCTCTCACATATCTGAGGGGCTATGTTTTTCCACTCACCTGCCCTGCCCTTTATCTTGGCATACCATCTGATATCTATATTCATTCAGGAATCGTCCATAAAAAACAATAACAAGGAGCTGCAGACTTGCTCTGTGACTAGGGTAACTCAGAATTATTTTTTATCAAAGCAGTCTAAACATTAATGATTTGGCTATTGTTCCCTTATGATTAGCTACTCTTATTTTCCTAATTTCCTAATATCTATTTTTCTGTTAACTTCTATCTGTATTTGGTTCTCTTTAGGATGCGATTATTGAATGGTTAATTACAACACCATAGTTAATTTCAGACCCTGAAGGAAAGTTACTTAACAATCTAATCATACCCATGTGTTCCAGAGATCCATGTAGGAGTCCACCTTGTCCCATTATTCCAATTGGGCTGAAAAGAGTTGCAGGTCATCTCTATCCTATAAAATCACTCTCTGCGTTTTAGTTCCTCAGGTCTTTGGTTTTATTTCCATCTTCTGCTTCCTAATAGCTATGATTTTATTAGCATATGTCTTGTTTTTTGTGTTAGGTTGAAGACAAGGGTTTCTTATTGTTAACTTTCTACATGCTATTCAGTAGTTGACAATTCATCTACCTTCTTGTTAAATAAATACATTAGTGTAATCATCATTATTTACTGATCCATCTCCTCTGTTGTTCTATTAAAATAGAAAAAAAAATGTTGTGGTTGCTTTAATTTTTTTCTTGTCGGTAGTTTTCAGAGAGAATTCTATTCCTCCCTGTGAGGCTTCCAATGTTACCCCACAGGACTAGGGAAAGTTATCAATGAGATCTTTCAACTGTTCCATGAAAATCCTTTCCTTTCCCTGCACTGCTTTAAGAATTGTCTTGGTTTCTGAAGTTGTCTCTCCTTTTTCAATAAAGATCATGTCTAAGTGTATTTTATGGTAATTTTTCTTTTCCTTAGCTTGAGAGTTCCTGGTAGTTTCTTTGGTCTACTTTTATTTTCCATGTTCATATTTTAATTTCATCAGATTTCATATGAAGGTAGTTTGTATAAACTGGCTTCATTTCTCTATTTGTTTTTTTTTAATGTTTATTTATTTTTAAAAGAGAGACAGTGCAAGCAGGGGAGGGCAGAGGGGGTGGGGGGAGATACAGAATCTGAAGTAGGCTCCAGGCTCTGAGGTGTCATCACAGAGCCCGAAGCAGGGCTCAAACCCATGAACCAGGAGATAATGACCTGAGCTGAATTTAGATGCTTAACTGACCCAGGCACCCCTTCATTTCTCTATTTGAATCCAGAAGTCACTAGTCTGTTTTCAGAAACATAACTTATTATGTGATCCATGTGATTCTATGAGTGTCTGTGTGTAAAAACTTAACCAACAAATACACTAAAAAATTAGTAATTTAGTGTCATAACACTTGGGTATGACATACACTTTGGCCATATTTCTTTGGCTAAAGCCGGTTTGATACCATTTGCACAAGGAAGTATAATTTCCTAAAAAGCAAACAACAGCTATTATTTCTTAAATGTTTATTTATTTGAAAGTGAGAGCACAAGTGTGATCAGGGGAGGGTTGGGAGTGGGGGGGGGTGGAGAAAGAGGAAGAATCCTAAGCAGGCTCTTCACAGTACAGCACAGAGCCCAACGTGGGGCTTGATATCATGAACCTTGAGATCATGACCTGAGCTGAAATCAAGTCAGATCCTTTACTGACTGACCCACCAGGTACCCAAAACAACAATAATTTTTAATAATTATATGAGACCATGTAGGCAACTAGCAATGCCTGCTATATCACATATTATTATTTATCTGAAATAATAAGATAGGTGGATAATTAGTTAAAAGTTTATCAGAAAAAAAAATAGTCCAAATGTTCATATTCTCTGCTCTACAATATTAAAACTGAAAAAAATTAGAGATGAGAAAGAACAAAAGAACGAAAGAAAGAAAGACAAGAAAGAAAGAAAGAAAGAAAGAAAGAAAGAAAGAAAGAAAGACAAGAAAGACAAGAAAGAAAGGAAGTTCTCTTTAAGAGAACTCTTCTGAGAATTTAATAAGTATGCCCTGCAGTAAGCTAGAAAAATTGAACTGTAGTCTGACTCCTGTGTGGAAAACCTAATGGCTGAGAGTGAGCTAGTGAGTCACTTTCATGGTAAAGTGGAAGAAAATAGTTGCTGACTTGAAATCAGCCAGGATTGTACTAGTCAAGGTCAAGGATAACTTGAACAGTGATTGGTATGAACTAAGTGCCCATGTTTTTCTGGACTCCATACCTCCCAGAATTCCCACATGGTCTCATCAACCGGGAAAACATTTATAAGATTCAATTTTCCTGCCTCCTTCACAGGAGTGTCAAATTGTGTTTTGCTTTAAGAAAATAAAGAAATGACAAAACTTAGGTGTAGTGAGTTAAACCAAATATTCATTCTATAAAAATGAGAATCAATATTAAAAAATCATGAAAGCTAGCATCCTCTCCAGTTTGTTTCTGTACTTTTCAACAATTTGTTATCATGACATACCATTTTTAAGTATATGTATAGTTTCTAAATGTCAATATATTGGTCACTAAGAAGCTTCATAAAAGATCAATAAGCAAAGCAAAGGTAACTCTAATTTATTTACAAAGCTTTGTCAAAAAAACTATATAATTGTGTAATACACACTTTAAAAAATTTCTAAGCAGTGAATAGTATTTGTATTGCCAGTTGAAACAAATGTGATAAAACAATACTGCAAAGGAAATATCAATAGAAAACTAAATAACATGGGGTGCCTGAATGGCTCAGTCAGTTAAGCATCTGACTTCAGCTTAGGTCATTATCTCATAGTTTGTGAGGTTGAGCCCCACATAGGGCTCTGTGCTGACATCTCAGAGCCTGGAGCCTGCTTCAGATTCTGGGTCTTCCTCTCTCTCTAGCCTTCCCCCACTTGTGGTCTGTCTCTCTTTTAAAAATAAAAAAACATGGAAAAAAAGAAACATAAATAATCTGAAAGGATCGTCTAATAACCAAATTTCCACAGTAAGATATATTCAGTTAAATGAATTGATTCTAAATAATTAGGTATATATTTCTAAGGCAGTAATTCCTCAAATTTTCCTTTTATAAAAATTATAAACTATTGGCTTGGATAATTATTGTAAATTGTCAACTCATCAATTTGGTTTTGGCAAATGGCAATAATTACAATGATAACCAAAATGGGAGACCAAATTTGTAAAGCCTTGCTTTGTTTGAAGGTCTAAAGATAAACAAGGCAATAAAGTGTCTTGTTTTCATCATATTTATCCGTGAAATCATTTGGTATATCAAATACGTTATTGCTCTGTCTGCACAGCACAGCATGAAGTGGATATTTGGCAACTTTTCAACTAACTCAGCCAATGTAGTAAACCAAACCAGATAATTCAGGTTAAAAAAAAAAACACTTTTGAATTATCAGATCTGGCTGTCTACATTAGGGACTAATTGAAAGCAGAAAGGACTGCTTGTCAAACACAGTCACTTAAAATTATTACAACTGATTAAACAGATCCCTCATTGCCTAAATTACAAGACAAGTTAAATTTTAATGGCTATAAGGGGAACCTAAGGCAGGATCTTTATAATAAAATGGATTGGCTATTTAATGTCAAATACCAAGCACTCAATCTTACTATAATCAGCTGATTCAAGTGAGTAGTTCTAATATTTAAGTGAATAAAATAACCATGCCATTATTGTGGGCAGTAAGAAGATAAAATCAGATAAAATTATACCTTTATAAACTCCAATATTGAACTACTTTCATCATATTGAAATGCTTTGTGATTTTACTAGAAAGAATAGCGTATGGTTACTGATCATTCTATTCAACAGGTTATTGGATCTTAAAGTGATTTATAATATAGAATTTCCTAGAATAATTTATTAAATTCATTCTGAATTTGTTAAAATTAAGTAACTTTATGTAAGATAAATGCAGCTTTAGGCTACTATTATGATTTTTTTAAGACTGTAGTTTTAGTAATAAAGATTTTTTTAATCATCTATCATAACTCCATTTGGATTGGTGCACCATTCACACACACTCTTATTTATCTCTAAAACATCCAATTTATAGTCTATAAAATTCACTATTAGTTAATCCTTACAAATATTATGATAAAAGATAATAATTCCAGACACTAATCTGGTTTTTCATAAGTACCAATTCTGTGATAGATGATTTTTCCAAAACCAATTATAAATGATTATATAGTTGTTGCTTCATCTGTCCAAAAGGCTGGAATGTTTATTTACCCGATGCTAGTATATTCTGATCAATTTCATGGTTTTGGTAATCTGATAACTTTTATTGACATTTATAGCACACTCTGTGATTATAACAATACAAGTTAGCCCTTAACTTACACCTGAAGCACTAACTGATTTTAATTTATAGTGGACTAGACTCAAATCAGATCTACCAAAACCCAGCTGTTATTTTCTTCTTGAATTTCTATTCATGGCTTGGTCATCTTTTACTATGATACTCTATAAACATGGTCCTGTCAGTTGCGCAGTTAAATGGAATCTCACTGATTTATATAATCTGAATGAAAGTAACTAAACAGATACCCATAGTTTGCACTGCTACCAAAGTCCTCCAGTTTCACATTAAAACAAGAGAGTTAGCAACACTGGAGACTTTCATGTGCAAGATAACTGAGTTAAGTGCCTTATACTCTTCCTTCAATAAGGAAAACTGGTTCATCACTTGCCTGAATATATAAAGATAAGATTCTTTCTCTGACCTGAATCTTTCATCGTGAATACCAAGGCCGTAACTTGGTGATCAACAGATTTCTTTTTAATTTTTTAATGTTTATTTATTTTGGGGAGAGAGAGTACAAGTGGGAGAGGAGCAGAAAGACAGAGGAAGACACAGAATCTGAAGCAGGCTCCAGGCTCTGAGCTGTTAGCACAGAACCCAACGCAGGCTTGAGCTCATGAATCCTGAGATCATGACCGGAGCCAAAGTTGGATGCTTAACCGACTGAGCCACACAGGTGCCCCATCATCAACAGATTTCTAAAATTGTAAAATATACTCTTTTATCAGTATAGTATGTACCTAGAACTCTCATAGAGTCTTCTTAAATCTATTAAAACGATTTGAAACAAGTTATGTATTTTTCTGACTAATACATTAACAATTGCATTCAAGTGAGAGAAAAACAAGATAATTGCTATCAAACTCACATTACTCAAATTAAGATGTTTCATTTTGAAAATAAAAGATTATGAATTTTGTCAAAGTATTTAATAAACAATACATTAAATACGATTTAGAATACAAAATTGACTTTTTTATGTTAAAAAGAATAGGTTTGCTCTCTGAGGCAATAACAGTGGCAACCTTGTAGTGTCAATATGAACCAATGAAAATTCATCAGTTACTAAAATGAGCACTTTTATATGAAAGTACATTTGGAAGTGATGCAATGGACCAAGTTTTTTGCAAACATATGAGAAGAAAATGTGTACAGTATTATTTCCTTTTCTTTCTTTTTTACAATTTCATTATGTGTATGCCTAAGTACATTTTTATACAGAAGGCACACGATATTCAACTTGACATCGATTACTATATAGACTTCAAAAATTAAAGTACTCAGTATAAAAAAATCATTCATATTATACCATTACAAAATAATAAGGGAGTAATAGTGTTTAGAATTTCAATTCTATCACTTTAATTTTAGAGAAAAAAAATGAAAGCTTTACTTCCTCAAACTCTGGGATCTTTATAAACTCATCTTGAAATGTAAAGAAATAATTAATCTATTTTAATCCTTTCAAATCCTAGTGGACACTCTAGTCATACACACTACACTTTTTACATATGAAAAAAAGGGTCAGCAACTGGTTTAGGGTCTTTGCTGTGGGCTCAGGGGCTTCTTTGGATGTAATCTGTAATTTCCTCTTATAACATTAACTCCCGGGATTGTGAGAAATTCATCAGATCCAAGATGAATGAAAAGCCCACTAAAGATTATGCATAGGCCCAAGTATCTACACTTCACTGCAGATACTATGTATTATGTACTGAGTGACCTATATGAAAAATGCACACCTGCACTGGGTAATGGGAGCTAGTATGTCCCATTAGAGGCTGCATGACCAACTAGGGATGACAGCTGAAAGAATCCCAAGCTGATGGTTTCACTGACATGAGCTAATGCACACCCAGTCAGCCTCAGATATGTCACAGTTCAGCATGACAGGGACACCAGAAGCTGTGCCTGGAAGTCACAGCATATTTTTATGCTATTAATGTAATGCTCTTTTTTTCTCAGATCTGTATTTATTTTTAATTCTTAGTAACTTTGAACTGGGTGAAGCTGAGGTGTTTGACTATCAGTTTGAAATCAAGGCCACTGCAGCTTCTAGAGCAGAAGGAGGATTGTAAAAACTAACTCCTATAAACATGAAAATATTATCCATAAAAGATAAAGTTTCTATCCAACTACATAAAGACAAAGTCCAAGATAACAAAAGACAATATGGATTTAAACATCCAATGGAATTAATAACCTGCTCTACTGTATACTCTAGAACTTAACTTTACAGATTCTGCTGAATTTGTTTATAGAACCAAACTGTTTACTTTTTTGGATGCTATTTCATTCATAAATTTCTTTTTGGGTGAGTAGGATTTGGAGGAAAATGTCTTTGCTAATTTCTAAAAAGGGTTTGAATTAATTCAGCAGTCACTTCAAATACCTTGAGTGATTTACTATGTACAGATCTTATACCTGTTGCTGAAGATACATAATTCAAGAGGTTAGCTTCAATGCAATGGCAATTTTTGAACGTGTGTGCATGTGTGATTGCTACTACCATAGTTCATACCGAGAAAAAGTAAGTATGAAATCTACAAGTCCATGGAAAATATAGGGTGTGATGACTAAACATATTTTGTTGTTCAAATATTTATTTATCTAAAAGAAAATAAGTTTTATAAATTTTATTTAGTTGGCTTTAGAACACTTCATTCAGCTTATTCCCTATGTATGTTATTACAGGTACCTCTCCCAAGAACAGACAGAATCAAGCTTACTTGAAAATCAATGTTCAGTTAAACCTAGCAAGGATGTGTTAGGTTAAATATTAAATAGGCAGTGTTTATCTCATCAGGTTTTTTATGGTTAAACCTAATATGCACTTCATGAAACTGATAGAACTCAACAATTGAGCTCTACATATTTAAGAAAGTACAGCACAATACAGCTGTGTATTGGGTAGAATTCAAAGAGGATGAGATGAAAATTAGTAAAAACTTGACTTATACCTAGTGAGTAGATGCAAACTTTTTAATAAACATTTCCCAGGTTAAAACAAAACTACTCCTTAACTTCACAACACCATTCTCTATGGAAATGTCCCATTAACCAAGTTTTATTTTGTAAAGACAAAGGAAGTTACATGCTCTGTCTTTGCAATGTACATCATAGTATATATAAATTATTTAAAATACTATAATCACAGTAAAGTGAGTACAAGCTATGATCCAAAATATTAATTACCTGGAAATTAGTATCATCTTATAGTTAAAAAACTAGGAACATGTCTATTATTAGAAAATACAATTAATTATTAAATTATATGCTTGACCTCTTTGTGTCTCTCTGGGTGATTCTCAGAACATACTACCTGTATGTAGTATTCGAAGTTTTATAGAAAACAGAATAATGCAAGACATTTGAAATTTATAATCCAACATTGCATTTTTGGCTCTTTTTTATGCATCATCTTTGGGATTTAATTTACTTATCAGATGGTATGAAATCAGAGTTTGAAAAATATTTTTCCAGAAGGAGTGAATTATATTATGCAGCTTTAATTCTAGAAGTAGAGAAAGAATTATCTCTAAATAATTAATGGCATTTTCCCCCTTTCTTTCTTTATCTGAAAGATTGCTCAAGTCATGTTCCCGGAAGGTTTCACTGTTCCATGGAGACAAAGTTGACAGGTGATGGCTAGATATTGTTTAATTAGGAGAAACCCCAAAGTAAAGAGCTTTCCAGCAAGAGTAGCAGCTAGCCCCAGTAAACAATATTTGACACCTGCTTTGTTAAATTACAATGAACACCTGCCATTTGCCACTCAGAATGCTTACTACTCACTAATTTCAAAGAGAAACTAAAAAGTTAGAGGCTTTAAATTGGTTGAAGGTTTAAAGGTAAATAAACTATAATCTTAACTTGTATTTGTCTTAATTAAATTTTATTCCACACATAGCATATGAATCTAGCCTATTTCCAGAAAAATAAAATTTTACATTAAGGCTAAGATGCCATTTGACCACCAAGTTTGATCTCATTTTGAATGCTAACTTAAAAGGTGAGAGGCCTAAAACTTGCTGTTTGGCTAAAATGATGTTTCCTATAGGGAAAATCATGAATAATTTACCCTGTGTCTCCCTAGACCATTGTCTCTAGATGGTAATCCATCCCTTCTCTCAATACATATTTATGGGGTAGACAGATAATAAGCTAATTAAGTAAAACACATAACAAGTTAGGAGATAAGTACCATAAATTTCTGAGAAAAATTGAGAGTTCCTTTGTTGAGAGAGATTACACTTTAAACAGAGTGGACAGGGATGGCTTTAATAGGAAAGTTTTATTGGAGGAAATAATGAGACCAAAGTGAGGAAGCCTGCCACGGACATTTGGAAAGAGAGCATGCCAGGTAAAGGCAAGAGTAAATATAAAGGCCTTGTAATGGTAGAAATACCCACATGTATAAAGAAAAGCAAGACAGCAAGTGTAGCTGCATGAGGAAGGGTGAGGTAGTTGTAAAGGAATAGGTAGGCCTGGCTTACAACAATTGCATGGCCCAGTGCAAAATGAAAATATGAGATTCCTTCTTTAAAAGCCTGAAAAAAACGTACTGGTAAGGACACTGCAATTTAAATTTTTTCCTTTCATCCCATAGTCTCTCTTTCACTTGTCATGTTATTTTTTATTTACTTTTTAATATTGTCCTAAGTAAAGACAAATTAAACTTCCAAATTATTAACATTAATTTTACAGATTATACTGTGAAACAGCAGTTTTAAATGCAAACATACAATGAACTCATGAAGAATCACTGAAGTAACACAATTTGCATTTCGTATCACATATATATCAGAACAGTGAAAATAGTGTAATATATTCACCTGTTCTTATTTCACTTCCTGATATACAAATGTTCTCCCAACCCTCTCTACCTTCAGCTTACTGACAAGTAAAGATGGACTAAAAAGAAAAGAAGTATTGGTTGACCTGTCTCTCCCATTCCTTCTTTCCCACCATTTTTAGTGTAAGAGGTTAGTTAATATAGAAATGTTTTACGTGAATATGAACATGAGGACGAAGGAACGATAGGGTTCCTTAACCATGCGTGTTTCTTAGAATACAACCCCACTGCCTTTTTTCCCTTTCAAACTAAGTTATCAAATGGAAGAGCAGCCCCTTGCAGCTATCAGCACCATACTGCTTGCTCAGTCACAGAGACACATACTGACCTTATTGTCACTTTGGATCTTATAAAGATTCACACACTATGCAAGCACTGGAATTCTGTGTTCCTGGGCCTTTGCAAAGACTATATGAGAATGGGACTGCAAGAGACATTGTACATATTGTGCAAATGTCCTCGCTTGCTTCCTTATCCATTGGATTTCACATAACTCACATGTTCAAGGATACAATTATTACGAATTTTAAGAAGGCAGCAGAACGTTGTATCAAACACAGGCTATGGTCACATGCCCAGGAAGCTGCCCTGGTTGAAGGAGATAAGAACAGAAAGATAATGAAGAGGCCAGTTCAGCTGGACCTTGTGAGCCATCATAAGATTTTGAATTTACCCAAAATGAGACTGAACTCCACTGGAGGTCTAATGGGCAGAGGGGTCATATTGACAAGTTACATCAATGTTTACTGACAGTTGTCTTAATTTTCTGAATCTTTACCAATACAGCCCTCTGCAAAATATCCCAATTATTTTGAGGGTCAACAAGGTATATTCACCGTATTCTGTGCTTGTAGAAATCTGTAGCATTTCACGAGTCCATTTTAATACTTCTAATTTTTTTTTGGTCATTGTGATTCATAAATACCATTTCAGAAATCTCAAGCTGTGTAATAATCTATAACTGAGGATTCCCAATACAATACTGACTATGCCCCAATGTACTTCAGAGTTTAAGAAAATCACTTTTGTATTTTTAAAAACTATATGTTCTATCTCTCCACAGGACTAAAAACCATAGCCACGAGGCAAAAGAAGGGTTAGATTTGAATAACTGGGATTGTACTGCACTGTACTTACAATCCTATTCCTTTATTAAGATCATTCTACTAGATATATTCCCTCTATGGAGCTCTTGAAGCCAACTTGGACATGAATTTTTGTCATTTTCTGAAGGGATGATAATTTTCATTAATTAGCTCAATTAATTCATTTTTTCTTAGTCAGGCTTTAGCAAAGAGAAGTTGCCAGTATGGTCTTTAACTCTAGATTTTTGATTCTTTTATAAAAATGTTATTGATCTTAGACTTAAAGTCATTGGATTTGATTGAATTCCAAAAGCTGGCATCTCTCCATTCCTGTGAATAGCTTCCAAAGCAAAATGTACTTAAACTAGATCCCTGCAGATCCAACTAAGAAGATTTCTAGAAACTACTTGAAGTGGTAGATTTGTGGCAACTAAATATCTAGAACTGTTGTTTCTTCAAGTTTCATATATTCTTTGCAGCCCTCACACCACAATACCAATGAGTTCTTGACAGAATTCTCCACATAGCTAATACTCAAGAGATGCTTAGAGGTCATAACCATGGCATGAGTGTCAGACCAAAAAAAAAAAAAAAAAAGATAAATGGGTTTATATTTTGGATTCCAGGCACTGGCTTATTTATATGTAATTGTCTCAGTAATAATCACTAAGGAGACTTAGATTCTGACAGGAGACCAGGAACTATTATCATTGTTGGTCCAGTTCTCTAACTCTCTATCTGAGAACACCTTTTGTTTCCCCCTAAATTTCCTAAATTTCCTTGACTGTTTCCCTTGAAAACAAGAGGTATTTTGTTCTAGAATCTTCAATGGCTGTTATCACTTATGGATTATAAAGTATCCTTCTCATTATGGTTTTCAGGGACTCCATGGGCAGACCCCCATTCTGCCTTCCAGATTTATCCCCATATGGTTTGTCACAAATATACAGATGGCCAGGCATTTCCAAGTCTTCTACTTATGTTCACACTGTTTCCCATTGATTCTGTTGATTTAAAGTATAATTTCCCAAAGGTCTATCCCAAATTAAAATTGTTGATAAAGCCTTTTTCAAATTCCCCATTTTTCAATTATGTAATGAATACCTTTATAATGTTTACTATGTGTTACTCATTGTTACACACACTTAATCCACCTGCTAACATGTCACAGATACTGTCACATCCCCATTTTATTGATAAAGAGACTCAAGCCCAAAAGGTTAAATTACTTGCTTAGAGGTAATGCAACTTTCTCGCTTTAATTCCAAGCTCTTAATAAATGTCCTGTTATTTTTCAAAATAAAATCTCCTAACTTCTACTTCTTTATTATTGTGTTCCTTCTGAATACATACTTAATTTTCCTTGAATTATAGGAAATAATAAAATTCCTATTGCAATAAAAAAAAGCCCTCCTACTATTCCAATGGTATCTTAAGCTGCATTAAATCAGAATCTTTTCCTTAATACTATTTCCCACAGCATTTAATACAATTTTGTGGAATCAAAATAAATAAGCAAATCAAAGGTAACTTTCAAGTATTAGACATTCATTATTTTCTATAGTTCCATAGACATTTTCGCAGTATAATGGTGTTTTGGGTTTGTTTTATATTGGTTTATTTTGCTTGATCGTTTGTTCAGGAAAATGCTCTCCTATAATATTAGACATTGTGCTAATGTGCTTTTTATTTATTTTACAATAATACTATTATTATTAGTGTTAATGTATAGGGAGACATGTTAGAGAAGTTAAATAATTTGCCCACTGTTTATGCAGAGGTGTATATATTTTATAAGACAATACGTAATTGAATAATATTAATATCAATTATTATAGATAAAGCATTTTAAGAAAAGACACTAAGTATTACATACACTATAAACAGAAAGAGATAGAAACATCAATAAAAACTATCCCATGCCCTGCTCTAATAAAATGTACAGCAGGAGATAAAGATTTTCCTATTAACAAATAGTCAATGAAAATTTAAAATAAAAAATTTATTATTAATGGACAATTAATATATCACTATGTTATCACAATATATCACATCTGTGTAGGTTTTAATACTTTAGAAAATACATTTTAGTGATATGAAGCTCACTTTGAGACCTCTATTCTGACAGCCATAAAAAGACTCTGAGTTACTAGCAGTGCCAAGTCTATAAAAAAAAAAAAATGAGGAATCTTGACTGCCAGTCCCAAGATCTTTCCAAGTAATTCTCCATCCACAAAAATAATTTACACAAATTTCTAGGGAAATAATTCATTTCCCTTTTATTCTGAAGAAAGCAACATTCCTGCTGGGTGGCTGACAGCAGGTGTTAATTCTGCAAGTACTAATTTAACATAGCAGGTGTCAAATACACTGGGTATTAACTGCATGGTTGCTACAAAGTGATGACAATCACTAAATGAGCTCCGATTAGGTGGCCACTGGCACTTGCAGGCCTTCTGCTCTATTTTATTACTCACCTGAGCTTCATTCATCGGGGTAACATCCCATGGAAGCCTGTCACTCAGGAGTTTATAAGGTAATGAACATCTACTTCAGGGATATGGACATTTTCTCCATCTCCATCATTTCCTCTTTTCAGTCACATATGATGTGACATATCAGGGTAATTATAATCATTTTAATTTTTTAAAATGATGAATAATACTGTAGGAAAATTGCCAGCAGCTGCTTCAAAATTAACTTCTTTCCCAAAATATTGCCAACCACCTGCTCCCATCCCATTCCTCTCCCCAGTACTTAAAAGTAATCTGGAAAAACATGCGCGCGTACACACACAGGCACACACACACATACACACACACACACACACACACACACACACACACACACACTTAAAACTTGCCATAATTTATGAAAAATATAATTTCGTGAAAGAACAATTTAAATTTATGTGTTGTCTTTTAATCTATATATTGGTGTTAGTAAACTGTTTTTTCTAACCTATTGTCCAGTTTTTAACATTTAACTTCTAGATATTTTCCACAACTGATGACATTTTTACACATCAGTCACGCTAATAATATTTCACAACATTTTGTTTATTACTTAGCTGTGTTTTCATGAGTATTTAACTTTTATGCTTCCTTATTCAAGTTTTGGTTATTCGTTTCCAAAAATATACTTGTTGTTAGTAAGTCCACTCACTGTATTCTTTAACGAAACCACTCTCACAAGTCTCTCATTTTTGTACTCCATCCTCAGCCAGTTACTTACTCTTACTTTGTTTTGTCCTTTTCCTTAAGAATAGCTAGAAGCCTAGGAGACAGAAACCACTGCCGTCTGTAGATGGGATAGGAATGTCTGAGATATGACTGAGTTCTGGAGGAAATCAACAAATGATTGAGATATGACATTTTCAAATCACTTACTTTTACCACAAAGACATTTTATTGTTCAGGTTCATCTGACCTAGCCCTAAAGCTCGCCAACCTTTAAGTATTACGGTGCAGCTGACAGAACAATGTATGGTGTAAATTAATTAAGTTTTCACCAAAATCATCAGGCTCAAATTCTTTGAAATATCTCCTTCCAGATAAAATCTATGCAAAGGCTGTCAGCTGTCAGCTTTTTACTATTCTTGTAGAGTTGGTTTACAACTGTGTTCAGAGGCTGAGTGAAAGCCGAATTTGTCAGGCTTTTGTGAAACAAAGAACTCAAATTCACAAGCCTTACCATGAGAATAAAGCCACCTACAGGGATGTTTTATACCAGTTTGATCTCAAAGAAATGAGATGGGGTGCTGGGAGAGGTGCTAAAGACAGGTAAGGGTAAAAGTCACTGGTAAGAATACCAACTTCCAGGGGAGCAAATCCCAACGTTACCTTTTATTTTTCTCTAATCAACCAATATGCAGTTTGTGACCCAGCTCATGACAGCCCATTTGTGATGCTCTTTAGAGAGGTCTTACTTCATGAGAGGAAAGTAGGCCTGACGTCTTTGAAATGGAGATCTAAAAATGTAATGAGAATGTACTCTTCAGATCATAAATGTATTTTATGTAAGATCCTCTTTCATCACAGAGAGCTTATTGTGTAGACAAAAAGAGTACCATGGAACCCCTATTTTAAAGGACTTCTAAACATAGCTACCCTGCCCCTACCTCAACTGTGAAATGAGATGAATTAGCTAGCCAAGGCTTCTTTAGCAGTGGTTATCACATTTATGGAATCATGCCATTATAACAAGCTTTTTAAATCATAATGGGAAGCTAAGCCTTGATTGCAGCATTGGAAAACGGCAAATGTGGACCAGGAAAAGTCTCTAGATACACTGACTGACTCCAAAATTGTTAGCAACCATGATTCTTTTTGTGTACACACACACGTGTGCACACACACACACACACACGTTTAATCATAAAAGCAGTTTACTCCATGTGGTTTGGATTCATTTATCATAAAATTGAGATGATGCCCTAGTGCTGAAGGTCAACTAAGTCAGGCTTTGACCAGTAATTATGAATTCCTCAACAACATCTAGTTATTATCTATGACAGGGAGTAAGAGAATATATCTCTGTAGGGGTTTCATGTAAATACCGTGGTGCTCAGCAAACCATAATTTCTGAAATTAAATGAGATATTGAACAAATAATACTCTTGTGAAAAATGCATACTTCCTCTTAACGTAAAAAAAAACCTGAATGTTAAATATGGAAATCACCAAAATTCCATCTTTTGCATATAGGATCTGAAGATAGCTACCTTCGTGAAAAACCATGTAATTACTTCTACCCCCTCTAAAACACGTATTTTATTTTCTCTTATTTCCCAAAGCATGCTTTATTATTTTTATCCTGTTTTTATCCTTTATTTCACACTAAGTCAAATCTTATTCAAAAGCCAACCAAATCTTGGATAAAACTCCAGATGCCAAAGCAAAAATTCCTATATAGATGTAGAGGTCAGACTCATAAAAACACACAGACACATGGAGACACAGGACAACACACACTCCCCTTGTCATTTGCATACATATTTAGGCATAGACAATGATTCTCTTACTATAATCTGGAAAATCAACAGCATAACAAAGAGACCTATGAAACAATTGACCCCATAATTTATCTGGTTCATTTAACTTCAGAAAGTTAAGCAATTTGGGGCATCTGGGTGGCTCATTCAGTTGAGTGTCTGACTTTGGCTCAGGTCATGATCTGATGATCTCACGGGTCATGAGTTCCAGCCCCATGTTGGGCTCTGTGCTGACAGCTCAGAGTCTGGAGCCTGCTTGGGATCCTGTGTCTCCCTCTCTCTCTGAAACTCCCCCACTCATTGTCTGTCTCTCTCTCAAAAATAAATAAACATTAAAAATTTTTTTTAAAAAAGAAAGGTAAGCAATTATACAATACAAAACAGGTTGTTACTCGGTCTTTTCCACAAAATCTTCAGAAGTTTCTTTATTTTTTTTTTCTTATTTCATCATTCTTACAGAGTGACATTTGTCTTTGCATCCAATTTAGAACAAATCCTAAAATTACATAGAAGAGGGGCACCTGGGTGGCTCAGTCAGTTAAGCATCTGACTTGAGCTCAGGTCATCTTGTGGTTTGTGAGTTTGAGCCCAGTGTGCTGACAGCTCAGAGCCTGGAGCCTGACTTGGATTCTGTGTTTCCCCCTCCCTCTGCTTACTCTCTGTTTCTCTCCCTCCCTCCCTCTCTCACTCTCTCCCTGTCTCTCTGAAATAAATATTTAAAATAAAATAAAATTACATAGAAGATTATTGGGATGTGTGATGTCCTTATATTGTCATTATCATATAGGTTTGCAAGTATGATAGGGCCTGCAATGTTTATTAACAATGATATATCTCTTGCCTATCTGTGGAAAGGATGTAAGTTAGCTTTGGCATACAGAATAAAATGACTAAAAGGAAAAAGATTTTTAAACTATGATACTCATTTTTAAGAGTTAATTGCTATAGTTCTCTACTATTGAACGTAATCTGTCTCCTTAACCTCACTAAAGTCATTATCACTTTATTCTTGTGCCATGATTATTCACACAAAAGTATAACACTGTACTTCAGGCTTTGTGAAAACAGTATCACTGTCCAATCAATCTCTGTACCAATCTCTATCCTCTTACAGATTTTCCATAAATATTCAATATAGTTTTAAGCTCTACAGAAGAGAGGCACATAAGAAAAGGGTTGGGCTTAATTGTTCTCATTAAAACAAAACAAAACAATAGCATGAAGCTTAATGTGTAAAACAAATACCTTTCAATGAGTTCCAGAAGAACTATGTCAAATGGGTACTCATGTAAGGGGGAACAGAACTTACTGAAAAATATATTGAATTATAATTTCCCAAGACAAAATACACTTTTCAGGTAGATACTCTTTTACAAAACATTTCACTTTAAAAGTCAAGGACAACTGAAAACTTAACTCAGGAATGCCAGTTTGGTGAGTTAACTCTTGACAAGGACAGAACTTTGAGAATATAGAAAGCCTGCCTCTCAAGTGTCAGTCTCAGAAAGCTTATGACAAGTGTTCAAAGTCACTATATGGATCAATTCTCTGCTAGGTTCCTGTAACACAATATTCTATTTTGTTGCTAAATACACAGGTTCCAAATATTTGATTCATTAGTTTCTCTTTCTTTTAGTTTTTCAATGAACATTTTCCAACCACTTAGGCTGAGAAATATGAGCTCATGATGGAAATAAATTGCAAATTCCAAGAGCTGGAGGAGATCCAGGAGCAGTGGATCTTAGAAACAAGGGTAAAGAATTTCAGGGAGTACATAACACACAAATTTAGCAGCTAATGTGCGTAAGATGAGTACCCCAACCCTCTACCAACACTCTTTCCCCCAAGGCAGTGAAATTTAGCTTTTGGACTCAAAGACTCTTTGGAGGACTTAATGTGCCATTAATCTAGGAAAATACACAAACACACAAAATATTTCATACATTTCTATATCTTATGCTTTTCTTGGCTTATTCCACTCTAGCCATGGTAGTCTTTTTGCTGTTTTCTGAACAGCCAGAACCACTTAGTGCCTTTGCACTGACAATTCCATTACCAGTAATGATCCTCCTGGCATTATCTTTCTGGTTTGCTCTCTCACTTCCTTCAAGTCAATGCTTAAATGTCCCCTTCTCATATGGATGACTTCAAAAGATTTATTTAAAACTTTATTCTCCCAGGCCCCAGACACTCCCTCATTTTGTTCTATATTCTTCTATATTTTGTAGCACTTGTAAATGTCATACATTTTTATTGCTATTTTTATTCTTTATTTTGTATTCCCCAATTGAAAATTAGATGCACAAGGTCAGGAATTTTATATAGTTTTCTGTTAAATCCCGTATCCCTGGTACACAATAGATGTATTGAATAAATACCATTTCAAGTGGACAGCAAAGTATGGTGCTAATTTTTTTTTAATCAAATAGATCTGGATGAGTCTTGGTGTCACCCTGGTGAGTCTGTGAGAAAGCAGCTTTATATCTTTTAGCTTTTGTTTCTGGTAAGTTATAGAAGGGTATTAATAAAGCCTACAGTTACTTAGGGTTCAGAAACAGAATGCTGTCTCTTTCCACACACCCCCTCCTCTCTCTTCCAACTTGTGTATAAAATTGATCTTCCTCAGACAAATCCTGAATTTTGTAGAGTATAACATGACAAGCACAAAAAGGCAGAGTCATTAACACTTGAAGAGAAAGAAAATTACTTAGATGAAGAGATTAAGCCAATCTAAATTACTAAATTCTGAGGAGAAAAAAAGATGAAAGTAAACAGAATAAATAGAGGGCAGTTCCAGGGAGAGAAATTAGGATGTTATCAGTGGATAAAAAGTTTCAGAGAAGTTCAAATTGTGAAAATTAAGGTACTGAGAAATGATGCTGGAGGTTAAGAATTGCATTCTGTTTTTAATGTGCTTTAAGTAAGGACTGGATTGTCTTTTTCTTTGTAGCTATTTGAATTGAATGGTTTGAATGCCTACCAGGTAATAATGGACAGATACTAATTCCAAAATGCATGTGAGTTACATATATAAAACCTATATGAAAAGCCTAGTACAGCCTGTGCTGACAGCTCAGAGCCTGGAGCTTCCTTTGGATTCTGTGTCTTCCTCCCTCTCTGCCCCTCCCCGGCTCGCGCATGTGTGCGCACTCTCTCTCAAAAATAAACACACATTAAAGAAAATTTTTAAAGGCTTAGTACGTTGCATGGTCCACTATTACCATTCAATAAATTCTAGTTATTAATAGGGCAAAAAATATTCATAATCCACGGCAACTAGGGCACTGATTTAATCATTTAATGCTTATTAAATGCCTATTAGCTTCTGGTAACTATGCTTGTTAAGGATGTACTAGAGAAAAAGAAATCTGTGTCTCCTGGACTCATGGATTTTATTTTCAATGTATTTAATTGAGGATTAATCAATGTCAGGGCAGACAGAGAGATAGGCCTCTGCCAAATTTTGTTTGTGAGTATACTATGGGTATATTCATTTTTTTTCCCTGGGAGTGGGACCCTAAATCTTTAAACAGATTCTCAGAGCAATGTGTTACCTTAATACCTAAAAATTCCCTGCCTGCCTCACTGAGAGAAGCCAAAACAAATTACAGTTAACTGAGGGATGATAAGAATGACAGATGAGGAAATGAGCACCACAAGAAGCAAAAGAGAGTAAACAACAGCTGAGGAACATTCCGTTTGTTAGGCAGTCCATTAATTTTATATGAAAGACTGAGTAAGTTTAGAAGTTGAGGGGCAGCTCACTGTAGAGAGACGAGAGAGAGAACCACAGAGAAATAAAGAGAAAACTTTCAATGAATTAAAACCCCAGAGGAGGTAAGAAAAGGAACAATCATGAACTTAACTGGTTTTATCTAAGGGAAGAAACTCAACTGACATTTTGTAAAGAAAGTTCTTGAGTCTTTATTTGAATTACTTGTTTAGGACTTTGGCAAAGAATTCACCTCTGTAACTTCAGAGACTTTCATCACTGAGTGTGAAATGCTTACTCTGGGTTACTAAAAGAGCAAAGCCAAACAAACAAAAACAAACTACTAAATTTTCATCAAGTAGGAGTTCATCTTTAAATTAGTTTCCTATTCAGCAGGGGTCTTGCCCCTATAGACTATGGGGAGACAGGGAGATCCAGAACCAGAAGGCAGAACAAGGGAAAATTCACCAAAAGGACAGGGAGGGGTGGGGACTTAACAAGTGTTAGTTTGGTGTATCACCAAGAGCACTGGAGTTCCTGATTCAAAATGCAGTTCTGTGGAGACTAAGGAGAAACTCGTTCAAGACAGCTTGCCTGAATAACATAATGTTTACGCAGGCATCAGCACTTGTAGTCCTCAAGCAAGGGATTGTCTGCTTAGACAAGAAATTCTTTTACTCCCATTTTCTTCAGATGACCCGTAAAGGTGCAAAGTAAAATCAGTCTCTGAATATTGCCCAACAGAGGGCGCACTTGAATGATTCAGCTTTCCTGGAACACTGGCACAGTTGAAACTCCCTAGAGTTGATATTGCAACTGACAATTCCCAAGGGAAGTTTACAGCAAAAAGAGATACTGAGCAAGAAGACCTACTTGTCTGTGTACTGCTTTAGAAGATAATTTGTAATTGCATATTAATAAGTAAATTAAATAAAAGTCCTTTTGATCAGCTTCCCCAGCCCTATTGCCTTCCTTACTCCTCAGAGGAAAGTATTTTTCTAACTTGCTCCATTTTTTTTTTCTGTCCTTTTTGTTTTATGCATTTGGTTCATTAAGTACCTAAATCATAAATATTGTATTTTATGGCAGACTTTCATTGTAATTCTTAAATACTATGCTGAGCCCATCTATTTATTTAATGTAATAATCTGGGGATTTTTCCACAGACGCCCTTCCTTATCTGAGGAGCCTTGCCTTAGTATAGATATACATTACCATGGTTTATTTAGTCAGCTCCTTTGATGGATTTTTTAATTGGTTTGGTTTCTATTTGTTTGTTTTGGAGCTAAAGTAAACATTATTGTATAGGGCTCTTGGGGTATGTTAGAGGTCACTCTCTTAGCCTTTTCAGAAAACACAGAAATGATTTTGCACCCTTATGACTGAAGTATTTGCACTAACTGAAACTGCCAGTGGCTTTTTTCTGTAGATCAAAACTTGGGCAGAGCCAAAGATGAGGATTCACAAAATCAGATATTAAAAAGAAAATGTCAAAGTCATAAAGAAAAAGAGGGCACATGCCACATAGTAACTTCAACTGACAGACTAATTTGTGTGTGTGTGTGTGTGTGTGTGTGTGTATGTGTGTGTGTGTGTGTGTGTGTGTGTGTGTGTGTGAGCTGGAGACCTTTCTTGAAACTCCTAGTAACTGAGAATGTGTTAACAGAAGTTAATTTGTGTCAGTGAAGCTGGTGGGGCTTGTTTCACTCAGAATTAGTATAAAAAGAAAGTATAAAAATTAGAAGGAAAAAAAGGTGACCTGTGGCTGGCAAAGCCTGAGACATGTGCAACTACTTTACTTTAGGAAAATTGATAGATATTGAGAAGATGGTTTAGGACTAAAAGCACAAACCAAGAAAGGTTAAAATTCCCAACAAGTACTTAAGACTTAAACTCTTTTTTTTTTCACATGCAAAATGAAGGGTTTGATGAAAATTATAGTATCCTCCTAACTCTATGCTTTCTAAATAAATTTTATCAAATTCTTATTTTCTTTAAAATAGCAATACTAAAACCTCAGATTTAAATTTGATATTCAATAATTTTATAACCCTTTAGGAAAAGAAGCAGTTAGGAAAATAAGATGAGAATTATAGACATTCATTACAGGTTATCTGGCAGTGACCTAATCAGGACTGGGAACTTGTCATTCCTCCTTTCAGGGGAAGGGATCTGCCCACATTCAATTTGTCCACAGGAGCTGAAGACCCCTAATGTCTGCTAGTATCAGGCAGACAGCATTTCCCTGCAGTGTCCTCAAAACTGGCAACTAGGCTAAGCTTCATTAATGCTTGAGCCCAAAATATTTATTCTCTGAAGACAAAACCCATAAAAAAGTGAGAGCAATACAAGAGGGTCCCATTGCTAGGATACAGTCCCATATAAAGTCCCACATAGTATGTTTATCTCTGCAGTCAACAGTGAATGCCACTCCATACATAATTTGCCACCAGTCGAACCTTCTGCCTGGCCCTATACCAAATAACCTGTCCTAGTATTCACAGCAATATATTAAAGTTGCCCTCAGAAATTATTACTGACACTAGCCTCCCATTTACCTTCTACTTTTGGAGACTATTAATCACTTTTTACTTTCATACAAATTTCTAAATTCTAACATACATAGGACTATCAAAATATTTGTATAATGCCTTTTCTAATGAATTTTTCATTCATATTCAATATTCATCAGGCCATCTATAATTGTTTTAACTCAGTAAGCCACCAAAAAGAACCTGGAACTTGCTTTCATGGTAAAATATTTTACATATTATATGTGTGTGGGTATACATATATATACACACACATACACATATATATGTATATATATACATATATAGAGACATATATAGACATATATATATACGTATATGTATGTGTATGTGTGTCTATATATATATATATCAAATAAGCCAAGAAAGCAAGGGAATTGCCACATACTTTAGGTACATGGGTGTATGTATATGGTGAATGATGTAGTGGTCTGTTTGGGAAGGAGAGAGCTGTTTGGGAAGGAGAGGTATGAATGAAAAGCTATAAGAAAAAGTTTAAATTATTCATATATTTAAAACTTTACTGTATCTTCCAGCTCTTTGATGATTGCTACATTATGCGAAAGCACTATAGTCTTGAAAATGAACAGCCTTTGAGCCAGTTTATAAATTGCATACATTGAAGCCAACACCAATTACAAAGAGAACAGACTACTCTGTCTTTCTCCTCTGTCCTGCTTTTACTTAAATAGTCATTCAGGTGGAAAAATGCCAGCCTTCCTGCCCTGGGGCTTGTTGAGTTCACTCACAGATGTCTGGCTCAGATTACTAGCGCATACAATGGCACTGATGCCAGGCTGAGCCTGGGAATTTCCTTGACCTCACAGTGAAACATAAGTTTGAATGATCACATGAACGAGGTCTAGGATGGCTTTCGCTAATTTTAAAGCAGATCTTCTTACCTTCCATAAAAGGAATCTTTCTTAAAAAAAAGAAAAAATCTACTCATCACTGTAGCACACTTTGGTAAGGGGAAAAATACAAAAGGGTGGTGGCAGAATGACTTGTAATGGCAATAGGCAGAACACTCTATTAATGTGACATTGATGGAGAATGATCTGTACACATATGTTAATTTTACAGATAATAGAAGCCTAACTTTTCAAGCACTGAAAGTAACCATTTTAATAGAAATATTTCTAAAACATATTACACACATTTATGCTTTCTAAAGCAGAATGAATTTAATATAATTTTACCCTTCCATTAAAGCTCAAAGTGTCTATCTACATGAATGCCAATCTATTCTGTAATATGACAGTGGATGGGATCAGTGTGTCTTGGGGAGCTATAGAATAGGTCACACTCAAGTGTTTTTCCGTTTTTCTGTATCCTCAACCTGTCAGCTGTAACTTTTACTATTATCTATGTGCCTAACTAACAGTCTGCAAGCTTGAGTCTAATTTGCTTTTTCCATTTTTCCTGAATCTTGGAAAATGAGATAACTAGCCTTATTAGAAAAGATTAGGAGTTACAAAGATATCTTACGAAAGTCCAATATTTCTTTAAAGGAACATTGTGCATTACATATTCACTCATAGATTCACATAACACATGCTTATTGGGTTCTTCCCACCTTCCAGATGTGAAAGATACAATGAGGAAAATGACATTGTATCATACAATGCGGAAATGTCCCCAAGAAAGGGGAACCTGGACTAATAAAATTAAAGGAAAGAAAATATAAAATTTCAATCATTAAGGATATATTTATGGGTCAAAAACTTCAGATGAAATCGCAAAAACCTGTAAATAAACATAAAGTAGTATTTTTCTATTTAACAGATGAAGGGAATAAAACTTTAAATAACTGGACAGTGTCATAAATGACAGAGCCAACATTTGAAACTTTGTCTCTCTGAACTTAAAACCCATGAACTTTCTAGGGCGCCTGGGGCCTCAGTTGGTTAAGCATCTGACTTTGGCTCAGGTCATGATCTCATGGTCCGTGAGTTCGAGTCCCCCATCGGCTCTGTGCTGACAGCTCAGAGCCTGGAGTATGCTTCGGATTCTCCCTCTCTCCCTCCCTCCCTCCCTCTCTCCTTCTCTCTCCCTCTCTCTCTCTCTCTCTCTCTCTCTCTCTCTCTCTCTCTCTCTCTCTCTGCACCACCCCTGCTCATGCTCTTTCTCTGTCTCTCAAAAATAAACGTTAAAAAAAAAAAACAACTTATGAACTTTCCATTATCCTATGCCCTCTCCCTAAGTGCCGTTTCTCTTCCTATTTCTCCCTACCTCCCTTCTAATAACACACAAAAGACTGTAAAGAATGGTACCAAAGTGATGAAATAATTTACCCAAAGCAGCAATGCTTCTGGTAGTCTCCTTTCCCTTACAGTACTATGCTGATTTGCCCTCACTTATAAATCTAAGCTCTTATTCAATGACTTTTTCTTCCCCATCTGGGGTTGTTCATACCTAAATTGTATAGAATTAAGACAGAAAACTGAAATTAGGATAAGTGAGATGGCATTAGCTTCTGTGGGGCAATGTTCTTCCCAATTGGTTGATATTTTATTAACTTCAGGAAGGCTGAAAAAGAACAAGCATACAATGGCAATGTGGTAAACAGAAGGAAAGCAGCAGCGTCAATAAATACCAGGTACAATGTACATGCAATCAAGCTTGTAGAGGACCTGGATGGAGCCATATGGATGTTGAGGAGTTAGCTCTAAGCAGCATGTTCTGTGGAGCTTCCTGTGGTGAGCCACTCAGCCCAGGGAATAAAAGGTAAAGCAATTTGGAGAGAGAAGAACCCTAATGTCAGGGGCAACTACCTATATTAAATAAAATAGGTGCTAAATCTAGGGATACAGAAAAAAAACTAGCAACTGAGAATAGATATTTTGGGCTATGAAACATGCTTCTGTGTGCATTGTGTTTCCATTATTCTCCAGGATTAGTTTGCTCACCTTCTTTTTTATAGTAAATGTTGTTTTTTTCTTATTAAAACATTAAGAATAATATTCAAAAACTGATTTATAACATTTGTACATGAAACACAACCAAATCTGGGCTTTTCCTATATCAATTCAAAACATGCTCTAGAGTAATTTATGCTTCAAAAAGCAAAGCAAATTACCTGGCATATAAACCATTAAGATTTACCTAATGGTTATGCCTTCAAGATTAGAGCAAGTAAGGGGCGCCTGGGTGGCTCAGTCGGTTAAGCGTCCGACTTCAGCTCAGGTCATGATCTCACGGTCCGTGAGTTCGAGCCCCGCATCGGGCTCTGGGCTGATGGCTCAGAGCCTGGAGCCTGTTTCCGATTCTGTGTCTCCCTCTCTCTCTGCCCCTCCCCCGTTCATGCTCTGTCTCTGTCTCAAAAATAAATAAACGTTAAAAAAAATTTAAAAAAAGATTAGAGCAAGTAATACATGCAAACCTGAGCTCAACATTTGGAGCATCAAGAATCTTCTAGAATTTCCTTCAACTCTCTTTATGTTTAGTAGAAACAGTCTCTCTGGATCTGACATTCAAAAAAGTGGATAGGATCCCAGTATAAAAGCCAACAAATTAGAGAACAATAAGGTAGCCAGTTAACACTAAGTGGTTGCTAAGATTTGCCTGAAGTCAAGTGATCTTCAGGGACTCTTCATTTCTTGTCAGGTTAAGATGAGACACCACCTATCACCATCATCCAACCTAAACACAGGCTGTGATAGCCATGGTTGTTAGGAGACACTGTGCAATCACAGAAAACAACACCAAGATTTGATAATTACCTATTGTTCTGTTCACATTTATTTCAAAGAAAACAAAGTTCTTTAGAGCACAGCCAATGAACATTGCTCACGAAAACAAGAGAAATGAGATATTAATCAAACATATTCTAATGCCTCTAGTGAAAGAATGATATGAATAATAAAGTGATTAATAGGAGACAACAAACCTTTGAGTCCCTGTCAGCATTTGTATGCAGCATGCTTGAATAATTTAATGAATTAATATATCCTCCATGAAAGCCTGGAAGCCAGAATTATCTTCAGCAGGGTCACACCTTATTTTCAAGAGTTTCTGAGCTCTGTGCTAATTCGCCGAATTGGTATGCGAACCAGAATTGTTGATTTAATATTCATTGCAGAACTGAAGTCTAAACACTAAAACATATCACAACCTAGTGGACTTTTAGTGAAGCACTAGACAATGTCAGTTTTGATTGAGTTCTTCTTCTATCAGAGGCAATTTAGCACATGCCACCTCACTTCAACAACAACAACAAAATCCTTGTCACCCTGACTGTAATGAAATCTTAGAAGAAAAGCTGTACAAAGAAAACAGAAGATAATACAAAACAAGTTTATCAGAGAAACGTCAAGGAGGCAACCATGATTGTGAAAGGACATTCTTCTTCTTCTACATAATCTTTGAGCCACACAGAACTTACTGCCAAAAAAGATAACTTAATAACAATGAATCAGGTTGCTTCCTTGCAAGAGATATGCCAGTATTAAAATAGTGTCTGGCAGCCAACTACCAAAAACATGGCAGCACATTAAATCTGGCCATAAAAACAGGAAATGGTCTTAGAAAGACATTTAGGGAAACAAGCTACAGCATCTAAAGTATCCTATGTTAAAACAAGTATGTGAGTGGGCTTGGCAAGGGAGTCTAATCGTCTCCTGTGAAGGCAACCAGCTTTGACCAGGACCTATCGGAAGGAATTAGATATAAAGGAAGGCTGGGATTTCATCATCCAGGTTCTCTTTGCTTCTTCAGAAGTTCCTCTTTTAAAACTTTTCATTAATTACCTTCTACTTCTTGTTAAGTTTTGGTAACTCTGGTTGTTACAGAAGAGTAGGTCTGAGTCCTGGTCTAGTCTTTCTGTAATAGTCCCTGATCCTTAATAAGAACAAATTTTCTCTCCATTCCCACAGTTTACAGGCCATGAATATACACTGATATAGAAGGATGCCCTCTGTAGCTGAATGGTAGGAAAAGAAAAAGAGAAAAACACAAAGAGGAAAACTTTCTACCATAGATTCCCCATGCTGGCTCTTTCTGAGATCTTTGATAGCTTCCAACTGGTTTGGAAGCTGAAGACAAGACCTGGCCAGCTCATGAGAATCTCTGCCGACTTTGCAAAGACATTTTTTGGTGGGAAATATTGGGAACTTAGAGGGTACCCCTATTTCCCATGCCCTCTTTGCACTAACAGGAATTCTACATACTCCCTCCCCTCAAAACAGTATCCCTTAGAGCTCTCTGAAAAGGTGTTCATTCCTTCCCTCATGCATCAGTCAGGCTGCACTTCCATGTCCCCGCTGACAATCCACCATCTCCTACCAACAAACAAATCTTCCCCGACTGAATCTCATATGATTTTAGAGCACTATTCAAACCCCTACTTATGACTATAACCTCTAGATGATATATTAACAAACACCTGGTTTACAATTTCCCTTCCCTCTGAATCCAACTTTTGGCACCATCGGAGATTTCTCCACTGTTGTGTGGGAGCCGGATTTCACAGTAACGTTCCATTCTCCAGTCTACTCCAGTCACCTTTCGTGATTTCAACCTGGACCTTTCCTAGTCCAGGAGACATGGAAGTTACAGCTTTCTATTTCAGGAAGACAGAAGTCAAACTACAGAAGAGAGGATAAAAGAAAGGATTTGTTAAGACTGATAGGATAATATGGAATTTGAAAGAAGAAGTGACAGTAACTAATCAGGTACATATCCAGTGGCAGAGTCAGTCAGATTAGAAGAGAGTGTAAAAAAGTGAGGATCAGGGATTGGAGGTACTAAAGAAATGGAGAACAGAGGTAGAAAAAGTAAGCATGTGGGAGGAATAAAAAAACAGCGAATTGTGGTCAGGGATTCATAGGTAAAGACAAAATTAAAAACACCAGGAAATAATTTTTATTTCAAGTCTCTTTAATTGCATCTACTTGTCACTGTATTTGATATGCTGACAAAAGGTGTTCTTTTTATGATAATCACTCTACTCTACAGTCTCCCCAGAAATACAGTCAAGTATTCAAGCTTTATTTTTCTTTAAATTTCTTTATTCTTTTCTGGTGGTATCTCTACCCTCAAGCCACCATCTACCTCAAAATTTCTTATAATTATCAAGTTTAAAAATAGTTTCTTTCCTCTTCTATCCAAACTCAACAAAAGAGTATGTTTCATCTTCACCTAATATTTCCTCTTCCCCAACAGCCACTGAAAATGCTCTTCCTCAAAGTATCCAATGACCTCTTGTATTATTTTAATTCATCACTTTTGTTTGTCATTCTCATCCCCAAGGTCACTCCTCCCAACTCTTCTGAGAATTTCTTGTCAGCATCCTTTGCTGGTTGATATCACAACTTGAGCAATAACCTCATATGAAATACGAGAGTTGTGGGGTATTTTTTCCTCTTTCCTATCTCTCCCACTCAACTGTGTAACTTTGAAGTAATGTCGTATTTATTCTTGTATCCCTTTGTAAAATGCCCCAAGTGCCTTAAAGCTTAGCAAAAAAAATTGCCTAATGAATATTTCATTAATTTCTAATTAATTTTAACCCTGTTACTTACATATATTTCCAGACATTTCACTCAAACACTAATGAAATTGCATGACCTTATTTATGCAATAGAAATCTGCCATGCGCATTCTAGAGGAAAGTTTTTTTTTTTCTTTTTCCAGAGCTCATATCAATAACCTCTGTGAAGAATTTCTTGCTATTTTTACAAAGTTTTAGAAAATGTTGAAAATGTACAAATAAAACATGTAAAGCTACTAAATCTACCTGTCCAAAGGTAACCACTAATCTGACCGTAAACACATACATTAGTTTTGGTTGTGCAGAATATTAGGTAGATCATATGGATATATGTTAAACTTTATAGACTAATGATAAAAAACAAAACAAATAGCAAATAAATGTGCAATTAGAATAAAAATTACACAATAAAAATTTTAAAGATCTACTTGGAATTTAATATATATATATAAATGTGCATTTAATATTTAAATGTATTTATAAATTTATATATAAGCATATATATCTTTTAAGTTCTACAATGATAGAAACAATTTATTTCTGATATAAATAAATAAAATATAAATAAATAAAGAAGGTAAATCTCTTCTAAAGATGACATTAAACACTCATCAGTGAAGAGCAGGTATGGTGAAAAGTTGATGAAGAACAAGATCTATATTGTCTAAAAGAATCTTTCCACAAATCACTTACAATTTATAAGACTATGCATTACAACTATACATGGAGAATCTAGTGTATATTTAACAAAGTGATCAAAGACATTATCAATATTGCATCAAACCAATTTCAAAGGCCTCCTGAATATAAGACACTTAGAAGGCAAAATCACAACTGTGATGCTCCTGCAAAAACTGCATAATCGTTATCAGATCATGAGAAGACATAAGAAAAACAAATTCAGATATTCTACAAAATAATTGCCCTACATTTTTCAAAAATGTAATAGCCAAGAAGATAAAAGAAAAAAATCCAAATATTGAAAAACCTGAAAAATTACTAAAAGTATTTTATATTTTCCCCTTGTAGATCATAAATTAATGCTTATATCTCCAGATTTAATGGATCTTAGTTGCATATACTTTCACTAAGTCCAATGTGTGTAAGAGCAAGTACAAAGAAAGGCACTCACTGTACTAAAGACACAATGACTGGAACTCCTTAGGGAATAACTTGATTTATGGTTGAAGAACATGCAGTTTAACAAATAATATTTTGTACAGGAAAGATAGTGAAACATTTGTTATACACTGTGATTCAATACACTTTAATATAATTAAAAGCATTTTTAGTTTTTTGGTCTTTAGTTCATTTCATTGTAATTGAAATTTGTACTGAGATGATTTTTAGATTCATATGCAAATTATAAGAAATACAGAACCTACATACACTTTATCCAATGTCCACCAATGGTAATATTTTACACAACTATAGTTTAATATTAAAACCAGGATATTTACATTGATACAATCTTCCAATCTGATTCAGATTTCTCCTGTTTTACTTGTATTCATTTGTGTATGCGTACTTATTTCTAAACTCAGGTTACACAGACAAAATACTGAACAGTTCCAGTATCGCAAAGACTCCCTCCTATTGCTCTTCTCCCATGCCCCTCCTGCCTGTTCCTACACACTGGCAACCACTAAACTGTCCTCCACTTCTAAAAGTTTTTCATTTACAAAATGTTAGATTAAGTGGAATCATGTGTTATACTTCCCCTTTGAGACTGGTATTTCTCACTCAACAGAGTTTCACAGAGATTCATCCAAATTGTTAATACATCCAGTTTGTTCCTTTTTATTGCTGAGTTGTGCTACATGGTGTACATGTACATACACACAGTTTGTTTGACCATTTACCTATTGAAGAACATCTGGGAACACGGCAGTTTGTTTGTTTTTGTCTATTATAAATAAAAGTTGCAACAAACATTTATGTATTAGTTTTTGTGTGAACACAAATTTTATTTCTCTGGAATAAATAACCAAGAGTATAGCTATTGAGTTGCATGGTAGTTGTGTGTTTAGTTTTCTAAGAGAGTGTCAAACTGTTTTACAGATTGACTGTACCATTTACATTCCCATGAGCAAATTATGAGTGATCCAATTTCTCCCTGTTCTCACCAGCATTTGTTATCATCATTTTTTAAAAAGTTATTCTGGGAAGTATGTAGTGACATCTCATTGTGATTTTAATTTTTCTCTCCTTGCTGGCTAATGATGGTGAATATCTTCAGTGAAATGTCTGTTCATGTCTTGTGTCTATTTCCAAATTACACTTTCTTTCCTAATTAATTTCCACTGTTGAATTTTGAGAGTTCTTTGTGTATTATAGATATTGATCCTATTGTAGATATTTGCAAATATTTTCCTCCAGAATGTAGCTTGTCTTTCATCTTCTTCACATAGGCCTTTTTAAGTCCACTTTACTGAAGTTTAACTTATATACAAAGAACTAAATATATTTACTGTGCATAATTTGATGCATTTGGGCATATGCAAACACCTGTGATACTATCACCACAAGCAATGTAACAGACATATCCAACACCTACCCAATTTTCCTTATTTGCCTTTGCTTTTTTTTCTTGTTTCTTATTTGTTTTGTTTTTCTGTGGCAAGAGCACTTAATGTGACATCTACCCTCAATAAATTTTAATTTAACGCTTATTCATTTTTGAGAGAGAGGGAGAGACAGAGCATGAGCAGGGGAGGGGCAGAGAGAGAGGGAGACACAGAATCCGAAGCAGGCTCCAGGCTCTGAGCTGTCAGCACAGAACCCATGAACCGTGAGATCATGACCTGAGCTGAAGTTGGATGCTTAACTGATTGAGCCACCCAGGAACCCCTCAATAAATATTATGGTACAACAATACCGCATTGTTTACTATAGGCACTATGATGTATAACATATCTCTAAATCTTACTTCTTTAGGATCAGTGAAATTTTATATCCATGGAACGTCTCCTTGTTTCCCCCATCCTCCAATTCCTGTAAATCACTATTTATTCTCTGCTTCTATGAGTTTATTTTAGATACCTCATATAAGTAGAATCACGCAATATTTGTCTTTCTGTGACTAGGTCATTTCACTTAGCATAACGTCCTTCATCCATTTTGTTGTAAATGTCAGGACTTCCTTCTTTTTCAAGGCTGAATAATATTCTTCCACATGGAATGATGGAATGATGTACACACCACATTTTCTTTATCCATTCTTCTGCCAATGGACACATGGATAGTTTCCATATCTTGGTGACGGTGAATAATGCTGCAATGATGATACAGTTTTGAGATCCTCATTTCAATTCTTTTGGATATACATGCCCAGAGTGGGATTGCTAGATCATAAGACAGTTCTACTTTTAATTTTTAAAGGAATATCCAATAGCTGCTGGATTATAGCTGCTATACCAGTTTACATTCCCACCAACAATATTCAAGTGTTCCCCTTTCTCTGCATCCTTGACAGCACTTTTTACCTTTTATTTTGTTTGATAATGGCCATCCTAAAAGTGTGGAGTGACATTTCATTGTAGTTTTGGTTTGCATTTCCTGAAAATTCATGATGTAGGAGCATCTTCTATACCTGTTTGCCATTTGTATGTTCTCTTTGGAGAAATGCCTGTTCAAATTCTTTGTTCATTTTTTAATCTGGTTTTGTTTCGTGTTTTTTTGTTTGTTTTGGTTTGGTTTTGGTTTTGGGGTTTTTTTGTTTGTTTGTTGTTTGTTTTTGCTATTACGTTGCAGGACTTTCACAATGGACTGTGTAGACCAAATGTTGCTAATATTGATGAGACCCAACATATATGTTTCTTTTTATGGACGGTATTTTCATCCTTAGATAATGAACTCTGACTAGTGACAGGCCCCAGACATGTTCTTTTTTCCCTCTTAAATGCTGCATTGTTTTATGTTTTACATTTATATTTGTGATCCATTTTGAATTAATTCTTTTATCCTATGTGAAGTTCAGGTTGAGGTTCATTTTTCACCTAAAGATGACGAATTGTCCCAGCACCATTTATCAAACAGACTATCTTTCTTCTATTGATATGCTTTTGTTGCACCTTGTCAAAAATCAGGTGGGCATATTTGTGTGATTATACAACAGTTTCATTTATCTATGTGTCTATAACATCACCAATAGCAACTCTCTTGTTTACTGTAGCTATATAGCAAAACTCAATACTCAGTAGAGTGACTAGTCCCACTTCACTCTTAGTCAAGATTGCATTACCTATTACATTTTCTTTACCTTTCTATATAAATTTTTGAATAATTTTGTCTGTGTTTACAAAAACTTTGCAGGAATTTCTATATTAATTGCATTAAACATGAATATCTATTTGGGAAAACATATTTGCTATCTTGAGTCTTCCACTCCATAAACATGGTATGTTTATGTATTTAGGATTTCTTTAAATTAGCATATAGTTCCTATAAATATTTATTAAGTGTTTACTAAAGTATTTCATTTTCTTTGACATAGCTATAAATGGTTTTGTGGTTTTAATTTTCATTTTTGTGTGTTCATTATTAATATATGGCAATGCAATTGTTAACACATTGGTCTTTTTAATAGTTACCTGCAGAGGCAGATGGACACTCAAATTTTGATATGACAATATAACGCATACACCAAGAAGGTATGAAAGGTTTATTATATTACTGAAGTCTCTGAGGGAAGAAAAAAGACCTCTCAAGTAGGTCCAAAATGGCTTGAGAGAACAAGGAAAGAAGGCTGGCTTAGTTTTATATCATAGTTAGGGGGTGGAGCTAGGGAAGGTACTCCTATACAGTGAATTCCTTGCATGGTTTGAACTCCTCTCATGTATCAAAGGATGGACTGCCCAGGCTTTTCACCAGCTAGTCCAAATGTGGGTCACAAGAGAATAAAGGATGAGTGACACATAGAAGCTCTCACAATCAGTATCAATAATGAAGTCAGACCCCTCATTACATTCTTGTATCATGCAACTCTGACATGCAAACTTACTAGTTGCACAGGTGTTTTTTAGATCCTTAAGCTATTCTACATATGCAATCATGTCATCTGCAGAGACCAGCTTATTTTTTTCCTTTCCATTCTTTATACCTTTATTTGTCTTGACTTATAGTACCTAGAACTTCTAGTGCTGTTCCCAATCCTAGGGGGGGCATATTCACTTTTTCATCACTAAGTATGATGTTAGTTAGCCATTTTAATGAGTTCAGTGGATGTTCTGTCAAATGTTGTTTCTATGTCAACTGGTATAATCCTATGATTTTTCTTCCTTGCCATGCCAATACTAAATGCCACTATAAATGTCAAAAATCAAATATTTAAGATTTAAACTTATTAAAAATAATTTAATTCCCAATCAGCTTGTCTCAAAATCACTGGGATTTCCTACTGCAAGTGACAGGGCAAACCAAATGTTTATTCTTATTACTTTGTAAGCTTTTGTTTTTATCTAACAATATTTCCCTTTTTACTTGGATATAGCACAGTGCAGCCTAGGACTTTTTGTACTTAGTCTCCTAATAAAATTTGTATTGTTAATAATAATGATGATAGTGATGTTTTCCCAAACCTAAAAATGGGCCATGCAAAACTATTCACAGATTTGCAAGTAAAGTTGATGTGCTTTCAGTGATTATCTTTTGTGGTATATTAAACCCATAAGATAGGTTTTATTTTCTAGTTATATATACTCAACTAACCAAAAGTTGAGTGAACAATGGTTTTCTAGCTCTTTCACTAGTTATCAGTTCTGTTTCCTTTTCCTGTACAATCACTTATTCATGAAGAAGAAAAAAAATTCTTTTGGCACCTTTTCTCTGAACCATTTCTACCAATTCGGTCTAAGTTGTTCAAGGCACTCTATTTTTATGGTGAGGTCTTTTGTTGATAAAATGAGAGCCCGCATTTACTACAAGTATTCTTCTTGGAGGAGGGCAGACCAGAAATCACTGCTAGCTGGAACAAGAACTTTCTGCCTTGGCTCCATTTATGATAAAGGCCAAATCTTTGATGAACACTGTGTTGGTGACAGTGTTGGCATTTAGCAGCAGTGACCTCCTGTGTGGTAGAGACAGGGAAGGTAAACTTCTTCCACTTTAAGGAAGAAAAGGGCAATTAAAACACTGTCGTGTGTCTTCACTCACCCTATTGTTTCATGTATATTTGCAGATGTTTAAGTATTGTAAATTTCTTCACATAAGTTTCATGTAAAATACCATTAGGTGACAAGGAGTCTCCCACATATGAACTAAAATTCCTGGAGCACGTCCATGCTAAACAAAACTTTGTGTCAATGTCAGCTGTTCCAATGTACTTAAATCTTTCCAGAAAGCAGAAAGATGATAATGTGAAATCATGTAAGTGCTTGGGGATCTCCCACAGTCATAAATCATAAATGGAAAACAAAGCAAGCCCTGGGCAAAACTGCATAATAGAGGAAAGCGTGTCTTTGGTACTCCCCCAACTTTCTCAATGTGTCTCTCTTCTATTTCTGGGTTTCTGTGTAAAGTCTAACATTCTCATTTTTTCCTTTTACTAGATCAGGGTCAACTCTAGCTCCCCATGAGTAGAGTGCTACTGACTAACAAGGCCCTCCGTCTATTCTATAGAACAATGGTAATTTTGCTAACTTTAGTTATAGTTCTTCAGGGAATATGCAACTAAGATGAAAACACATACACAGGATTCACTAAATTAGTAAATATTATAAACCTAGCCATAGTGCAACACATCTCATAACTGCTGAGATAAGCAAATACATTTAAAGCATAGCATGAGCATCTACAAGGTGTTAGTAACTTTAAGAGTTATTAACAATTAAATAACTAGTGAATCTGTTCCTGAGGAGGTGCTATTAAGATAACAAAACTATGTCTGTCTGTCTGTCTATCTCAAAAGTACACTTGTTTTTTATCTAAGTTTTGTAGGAATGTTTCCTTAGGTTTCAATAGATAAGATTTTTTTCTTGATAACCTCCATACAAGAAATGCAGAAAAAATAGGAGTCATGTGAAAACAACTGCTATTAATGAAAAATTGTCAATTCTGACAAATAGCATGCAGTAGTGATGCTTTTAAAAATGTAATTGTTTCTGTGGGGTGCCTGCGTGGCTCAGTGGGTTAAGCATCTGACTTTGGCTCAGGTCATGATCTCGCAGTTCATGAGTCTGAGCCCTGCATCGGACTCTGTGCTGACAGCTCAGATCCTGGAGCCTGCTTCAGATACTATGTCTCTCTCTCTCTGTCCTTCCTCCACTCCGCTCTTTCAAAAATAAATAAACATTAAAAAAGTAGTTTTAAAAAATGTGATTGCTTCTGCTTCTGAGCCTTTGTTTACTTCTCTTAAGTTTAAAAGTTTTGTAAAGGATTAAAATAGTTGAACTCTGTGTAGGAAACCTTAGATAACATGGATAAGTTCTAAAGTTATATTCTAAATATACATTCATGGCTCAGATGCACAGAAATGTAACATTAATTTCCCATAACAAATTCAACTTAGCTGAGAAGCACCTAATTCTGTTGATATCTAAAAACTCTTAACTTCAGCCCACCATTCTTCCTATAAGTGACTTCCATAAGACTACGGACATTATTTTATTTCTACATGTTATACCAGATGCTCAATAAATAACTGTATAATAAAGCATTAAAATTTCCCATTTTATAATAGTCTTTACTAACAGATATGGGCTCACTTCTGTTTTAAACATTGACTGTTTTGAGTATATATTCATTAAAATGTAAGACTTAACCCATGGATTTCCCATTTTGAAGTAAGATGGTCTCTTGCCAGCCCTTTAAATGGCAAGCAGGGAACAGCCATCTGATACTGGATTGACCCTCAACATATCTAGACTTACGTTTTCCACAGGCCTCAGGCCTCGGGCTTAATTTGCACCATCCCTATTCTATAGTTTATTCTCATTAAATCTATTTTCCAATAACCTAGATTCTAGCAGAATAGAGCCTGCCTGAATATTCCAAATTGAGCCCCTGGAATTCAACATATACATGTCTATATGCACTGATCACCTCAAAAGTGTTTGATCTCAAATCAAAGTACCAACTATAAGCTAAAGCATCTCTTCATTACTTTGACTTTTTTACTCTAGATCCTACCTACTACCTCCTGAAGTGGAGGGAAATATCATTTGTTGAATGGCAAGAAACATCTGGAAAAATAAAAAATACCTTGTTTACAAATCTTCAAATATTATCCCATGATAAAATTTAATGGAACATTGTAGTAGGGATCAAAAAGACTTTGAAATATAAATTAAACCTTCTAATGACAAAGAGATAAGAGACTACTGAAGAAAGAGAAAATGGGAATTTTAGAAAAGTAAAACAAACACTCTGGGCCTCTTCAAATGTAACTATCTGATGCAAATAATCAACAAAGTGCAATGTATTTGAGAGAACTCAACTAACAAATAAAGACCAAAACTACTGGCAACTGGATATTATTCTTACACTTTCAACTTTCTATTCCACCTTAAATATGCCTCTTCCACAAAAAAATAATTTATTCTTTCATAATATTCTAAATTCTAATACTATAAAATATATTCTATATTAGAATGATATAATATTCTAATATTCTAATAGTTCCAGTTATCATCTTGAAGCCAATGAAACAGACTTTTGAGGGAATCTGATTTTATCTTCTGAAATACTGTTTTCTTCATGGACTTCTGCAGGTTGTCGGTTTTTTTTTTCCTCTTCTTAAGAGCAAGACCTATATCTCATTTAATATTATTCTGAAGAAGAATGACTGTTGTCATTTATTTACTTAAATATATATATAATGAAATCAAATATCTTACAATTTTATTTTTAACTATTAGAAATCTGAGCATGGTTTGCTCACTGGGTCTGTCTCTACTAACGTGTTAACTGAAAGAGTAACCAACATTTCAGGCTCCATCACATATAGCAAGAGAAAATGTCCTAGGATGGGAAAGGCCTCTTAGTAATTCCAAGCCACATTACATTGCTGAATACTTATTGAGCTCTTCAAACAATCTGTAACACTCTTCCTATCTCTTACAGAAAATGTTTATATTGTGATGTTTCCCAGTTTTTGAGGATGAAGTATTTACAAACCCATTCCTTAACAAAGACCTATTAACACAAACAGCTCAATAAAATAACACATTAACATTTTGTTTCAACTCCTCCCAAGCTATACATTCCTTTCTGAAAAGGGAAAGAAATGAAAACTTTCAACAAAAATGCCCTTCAGAGGCACCTGGGTGGCTCAGTCGGTTGAGCGGGCCGACTTCAGCTCAGGTCATGATCTCACAGTTCATGAGTTCGAGCCCCGCGTCGGGCTCTGTGCTGACAGCTCAGAGCCTGGAGCCTGCTTCACATTCTGTGTCTCCCGCTCTCTCTGCCCCTTCCCTGCTCATGCTGTGTCTCTCTCTGTCTCAAAAATAAATAAACATTAAAAAAATGCCCTTCAACTCTCAAATAACCATTTCATAGTCCATTGTAATGATTAAAGCTAAATTACATGCAACAGATCAACAGTGGCACAAGAAACTGCAAATTATGGGGGTGAGGGGGGGAAGGCAGTTATTTGCTTGATGTCTGCCAAACAGTCTGCTGTCAAATATATGCTGGCTGAGAAAATACTAAAACCTAAAATTCTAGCATCGACTTCAAAGTATCACACTTTCATTAGGCAAATAATCCATGGACAATGAACTCTAAAAGCAATCCTTAACTAGAAATAGGCTATAGACATGCCAAGTATGTATCTGGATTGAAGTACTCTTTTGTGTACTTCCTAATTTTTCTGATAACTTATGTGACCAGAAATTTTGGGAGTATTTAGTCACACAGCATAAGAAAAGATCCAAATAAATGCAAAGAGAAAACCAAGATATAACAATGTGCCACTTTCCTCTATGTGAATAATCCACTAATTATGAAAGTTCCCTAAGATTTTCAGGACCAAAAGAGTCAATTTTCTCATTTTTCAGGACTTATTTAACACCGCTGATTTGCTATCTCTTATAGGGTGTACCTCATTATCTTTCAAATTTGCATAATCACAGAATGCTTGATTAAGGAATGGAAGCATTGAGTGTAATGGATATGCATGCATGATTAACTGTAGGAGGGGATCTGTAATTATGTGATGTATAAATATACATCTATATACTTTAAACCTTCATAATAAACACAACAAAGTCTTGGTATTTATTTTAAAATTCTTCTGGTCATAACCTAAAAAAAAATATTATGATTAAAAGAACCACAAAAGGTCTTGATCACACTTTTCCAGAGGTTAAAAATTACAGTGTAGTATAAAATTATTATTCACTATTAAACATAGTGGTTATCTTTTGGAAAAATAGGTAGAACTTTTGGTTCCCAAGGTAGTTTTGTGCTTTGAGACCTACATTCCCAATTCATTAGGCGTGCAGAGAGAGTACTGATAGGGTGTTTGTCTAAAATCTCTCCTCTTCACTCATTTTAATTGAATTGGAAACTGACACATCCTTTATACACTTCTCCTCCTCCATCACTCCCCATTCTCTTGTATAAATATGCCCACAAAGAGATACCACACCATGATTGCTTCCAAATATCAATGTGAACTTCAAACTCACCAACTGGTAACTAATGAATTACCAAGTGGCATATTTGTATAAAACGAGAATGGCAAACTGCTATGAAATCTATTTCCATAGCAGACTTAAAAAGCCAATTAACTAAACTAAAATTTCAACCAAACTCTAAATATCCTAATAATCATATTGTAACAGAACTAGAAATTTATTTATATGAGTCAAACGTTTTTTTTTTTTTTTGCAAGTCCCAGATGAGTAGTATTTATCTACTTACCTGGGTTCGGTCAATACAGATATTTGGTATTTATAAATATTTGTTTCCACAAACTGTGTGATGTAGCATTTATCTTTTTTTTCTATTACATATGCTGATTAAGAAAACTGACAACCACTGATAATGGAAGTCTTTTTTTCGTAAATTATTCTGAAGCATTTCATCTGTGATAGTTTAAAAATACATTTTAAACAAATTTATGTAGGGTTATGTAAATAATATGTATTTAACAAAATAATTTTTTACATTTGTATAGGTTTGTTTTTGAAAAAGGAAAAATTACTGTACATATTTAATTAACTCACTTGCAGCCCTTATCGTGAACTACATACTACTCAGTTTTCATCAGTCCAATATTTTACTGAAGAAAACCTAAAAGGATATCATCCTTAAATGTCATCTTCATTTTCCACCTCACTAAAGGGCTCTTGTAATTTGCAAAAGTGAGAGTGAATTTCTTGCTAGGTCACTTAGTGATTCTCTGGAGTGAGTTGATGCCTGATATATGAAAAGCCTTTTGTGAAAGATCTGCAACCAGAATGAGGAAAGAATAAACCATGTCAAGTTACCAAAAGGAATGCTAACTAGACATGTGATCTTATATATTGCTCTGTTTGCTTACTTGAAGGGAAAAATTATAAAATAATAAAGTGAATAAACAGTTTTATTACATCTGTAGTGGTAACATTTTCTTTTCTCTTTTAATTTTTTTTAATGTTTGCTTATTTTTGAGAGAAAGAGAGAGAGTGAGAGCAGGGGAGGGGCAGAGAGAAAGGGAGACACAGAATCCAATGCAGGCTCCAGACTCTGAGCTGTTAGCACAGAGCCCAAGGCAGGCCTCGAACTCAGGAACCTGAGATCATGACCTGAGCCGAGCTTGGGTGCTTAAATGACTGAGCCACCCAGGTGCCCCTCTAATATTAATATTAATAATGAAAAGGAGGAGGAGGAGGAAGAGGAAGAAGAGGAGCAAGAAGAAAGTAGAAGAAGGGCAAGATGGAGAAGGTAAAACTATGTGAGAAGGTTATCACAATAATGACAAATATAGGGACAAAACACAAAAGCTTCAGTTTACTTAGTATACATTTTCTTGTTATTGGGTGATTGTTTCTGTCCAGTACTAAGCAAAATCTTTTTTATGCATGCAGTCATTTAATCCTCATGTCATCATCTACTTACGGAATCACTGTTTTTCCATATCATAGGTAAAAATACTGTGACTTTGGTAAGAAAACTTACCAGCTCATTTTACTGCAGAGTTTGAATTAATACCTATTCTGTCAGACACTACTGTTTGAGCTCTTGAACTCTATTTTTTTCTGTTCATTCTTAGATGGTGTTAGTCCACCAAAACTCACTTTAGTAAAATAAATCATAAATTGGTTATGATGTAAGTATCTTTCCATTTTACTTTCAGATAAAACTTGTGAACTTAGTTATGAACTCATCTATATTTTTCTTCCTCAAATAGCAAGCATGTATAAAAATAAAATCAGGGGCACCAGGGTGGTTTACTTGGTTAAGCGTCCAACTTCGGCTCAGGTCATGATCTCATGGTTCGTGAATTCAAGCCCCGCATCACGTTCTGTGCTGACAGCTCAGAGCCTGGAGCCTGTTTCAGATTCTGTCTCCCTCTCTATCTGCCCTCCTCTGCTCACACTGTATCTCTCTCAAAGTAAATATAAACATATACAAATTTTTAAAAATAAATAAATCAGAAAAATTAGAAATGAGTAAGTAAAATTACAGGGAATTGTTTTTACTTCTATAATTAACACATTTTTTATCAACTATTACTTTTGCATAATATTTTATAACATATATCAGCATTGCAAAACTGTCTTCTGTCCAAATTAATGGGCTTTTAAAATGTCTTACAATGTTATTGCTAATAAACCTAAGACCCCTTAAAAGAATGGTAATTGAAGGAAAAAGCAAAATTATAATTTAAAGCTTCTATTGCTTGGGATTTAAAATCATTATTCAAAATAAAAATTGTTACCTATTAAGACCATATGCTGTGTAAAATATTCCTGTTGATGTCAACAGGAGTTTCAGTGAGGACATGGGCAACATATGGACCTGGCATTTTGTTAATTAAAAACAATGTTTTGCTACATTGACGTGTGTTCCAAAGAGGGATTCCTAGAGCCTAACACCAAGTTGCTGAGTTCACTCTTTTAGGAGACCAGTAATTATGCAGATGAGTGTTAGATCTGAAACACAGAGATGTAACTTTAATGTTGTTCACCTGCTGACATTAGCATACAACCATTCTATTTTTAAGAATGATAGAAAAATCTAGTTGAAATTTTTTATTTAGATAAATGAAATTAATTTCAAGTAATTTCTTCGTGAATTGTGAAGACTATAAATGAGAACTGAATATTTATAAGAAAACATTTTTTTTTTTATCTTTTGAAGTATATGTAGAATTCCTTCTGGTATATTTATTGAATAAAATAGTCCAATTCTCCATGTGTCTTGCTATACACAATGAAATGATTTCACAAGAGGAATCTATTTCTCTACACAATGACTCAAAGATAGATTTTTTTTATCTGCTTTGGCTAATAGAGTATGGTGAAAGTGATGATATCCCAGTATCAAAATTGGGCCTAATGGCCTTCATTGCTTTCTGTCTTCTTTTTTTCTTGTGGATTCCTACCTGATCTATACTGTCAGAGGAAACATATGGAGCAGATACAATTCAGTCTAGCTGTCCCAGCTGAAAACCCAGAAATAGGAAAGAGCTTTGCAAAGATGAGCAAAGCTTCAGTGCTAATAGGCCCATGTGTGAGTGAGAACCAATTAGAAACACGGTCCATCAAGCTCATATGCTTGTGTGTAAAATTACATATGCTTATTGTTAGGCCACTGAATTTTGAGGTGGCATTATTATATAGCACTACTGTGGCATTATATTTCTACAGCATCACTTCCTCTCCCTCACATACAAGGTATATCACTTCTGGAGTTAGCATCGATTTTCAAACACCAGAAAAAGGACATTCACAAAGACCACTAGTCATGCAAAATCCAAAGCAAAAAATATGGCCTAGAGTGCTTACGTGAGCTACCATGAGGCATCAAAATATAGTTGTTTATAGAACAGATATAGATAGAGATCCAGGTTCCAATCTAAACATCAGCATTTACATACCTCCTCTATTAGTGTAGGTCAAGTGGCCCTTCTGCTCACTCCTGAAATAGAACCTGATTGCTCTTGTTGCTGTTGCTTCTCCTGACTAAACAGAAATATCTCTATGCACATTTTTCAAAGAGAAACTGATGTTTAAATGACTCATGTTAGATTTTAGATTTTACCAATATAGATCATTGATCGTAAAGCCAAAAAGACATTTTGTCTACCCCTTGTTAACTTTTGGATACCAATGCAAAGAGAAAGGTATGAGTGAAAGACACGAGGCTTCAGCATCAAGATATGAGTGAAAGACAGTCTTGTGTTATATTTGACAAAAGAAACTGTCAAAATATACGATTTTTCAAAGGTTTGTACTACATACGAATGTGGAATGTCATTAAAAGTTAGCCAAACTAGAAAAACACATCTGTAAGTCATCAGAAAAAAAAAAAGGTACAACACATATACAAAAAGAAATTGCTTTTTCTCTTATAATAACTCAAAATGATCAATAATACTTTCTATTCTGTGTAGATACATAAGTATCATTCATTTGTATTGAAGCAGCAAGCAATGCTTTAGAAGAATGCATGAGATAAACACACTATATTTTTTAGATGTTGTGAATGGGAAATGATTGTGTATCATTCTAATTTCCACAGAGTAAGTTTCAACTGTTCAATGTGATGTACAGCTTTTACTGAAATTCAGAGACACCTAGATAGATGATGTGTGTAAGAATGTGAGTATGAGGAGCCAAAAGCCTAGCACTGCAAGGAAAGAAGGCTGCCATTTTTGTCCCTTAAAACTTCTAGTTGTTCAGGGTCAATGCACTGAAACTTAGAAAGAATAAGAATTGGAAACAAACTGTATCCGAATCATACCTTCCTCTAAGAAGTCAGCAGAGACTGAGAATGAAAGTAAAAGGGAACCAAAGGTATCACGATAGTTGAAAGTTAAGGTACAAAGGATTTGTTGGACTTCTGCTAGGACCCAAAATTTTCTAGTGATTCTAAACTGATCAAATGACCTCATATTCTCTCTTTCTTACTATCTTCCTCCCTTTTCCCTTTCCTTTCCTTTCCTTTATCTGGAGTTTAACTAGGAGAGAGGCATTTTCATCCATACTACGTGCTCAGGTCCCCCCAAAATTGTTTAGATCAGGAAGGTCAAAGAATCAAAAAACATTCTTTTAAAACATTTGCCAAGATGTTATTAATCTCTAATTGACCCTCAATTTTTGTGTACTACAGCACTTTCATGGTATGATGAGTTCCTGGACTCCATGCCCTTATAAGAATTCAGCATACAGGAAGAAACTTCCCACACAGCTGGCAAGCATCCAACACAAAAATAGGTCTTCTGGGGCACCCAAATAAAGTCTCAGAAGAGAGCTATTACTTTGTCTTAGGAAATTCCAAACTTAAAACTGCCTTTTTTGCCTATCTTTTTTGTTGTGACATTGTTGAGAAACTAGATGTCAGCAAACTCTGGCTATTTTGGTTACCTTGTTCTGAGTAAAAGCATGTTTATTCAAGAGTGTAGAATTCATTACTTTTTATTCGCTAATATACAACACATACATGTAATTCACATCTTACCTCATTTTAGTGATCTCCTTATAATAATTGTGACTATTTTTTCTCTCAGATAATTGAATTGGAAGTGAAATGTCAAATATATATTAATGCCAAGGTCTACCTTTTCTAGATGCAGATTACATATATTGAACACTTTAAAGTAGTAGAGTATGATGCCTGCTAAAGGCAAAAGAAATGAGTTAATAAAGCTAATTTTATGCCTTATACCTATTCCTTGTGTTTGTAAAAGAAAATTAAATATATATCCTAAAAAATATACCAAACCAATTGGTCACGGAGTCAAAAGCTCTAGAACTTACTTTCATAGAATTAATGAGGCAGAACCATCTCTTCTTTCACAAACCCCCCTTTGACTTCACCAAATGTACAAACTTTGACTTGGCCAAAATAAAAGGGTTTGAAAGTATAAAAGTCTGTCCTACACTACCAAAGAAATGTTTGTATCAAACCATTCATTCAGTGATGTGAAATTAAGTTCCATGTATTCGACACCTGAGTGTTTACTTGAAACAGGTGACAGATGTATTAGGAAGAGCACAGGCTTGTGACTGAAATCCTGGCTTTAATTCTCAAAGTTCTGAATTCTTCAGCAAGTTTTTCAGTGTCTCAGAGTCTCATTTACTTAGAGGAGAATCTCAATCTCAAGATTTAAACTTATGGGTATGTGTTATGTAACTAGCATATCTGAATAATCCATACAAGTTGATTGGAACTCAATAAGGTATCAATAAATGCCTAGTCCCCTCCTTCGCTAATCAGAAATTCCTAAGTAGAAACTGTAAGAAGTCTATCAAAAGTAATGCCGCTATCCAGAAACACATGGAAAATCTAGAAATCCAAAACTAAATTTGATGGCAAAAAAATCAGAGAAATGAGATGCAGATAAACAACAAGATTTTCTGTGCCTAGTTTAAAAAAAAAAAAAAACATGACTGTCATTTAGAGGAAGAACCATAAAAAAATGCTACTTGAGAAGGGAAATGTGATCTCAGAAAAGTGTCTTAAAATCAGTGCCTAACAAAACTCTGTCTTTCCTTTATTATAATTTCTTCTGTTATATATTCACATATTTAATCTCAGATCTATAACTATCTTAAGAACAAAAAATTATATACAAATTTACTGAATACATTACTATCTACAACAATACAAGACTTACAAAAAATATTTTATTCTGGAAATTATAGTAAAATTCAAAATGTGTCTTTGCCTGTTTTTAAACTTCTAACATTATTATTTTTTCAATTTTGGATGTTAAATTTATGAGTCATTCAGTTTACACTAAAATATAAAACATATTTTTTTCCTTCTAACTTTGATAGTGTTCTTTTTTCAGATGATTTTGAACATCTAGAAGTATACTAAATGAGAAAATGCTAACTGAAACTATTTAGAAAATGAATTAATTCTCATATAATTGTGGATCAGAATAAATGTATCCAGTAATGTATATATTTATGAGAGGAGTATATTATATCATGCATCTCTTGTATATCTACTCTTAGATATATGACAAATATCTAAAAATATAATTTTGTAAACTATAAAACCTATGTTTAAAAAGAACATAATTTTAAATTATGAACAAGAGTATTATACTCACCATAATATTTCAAAATATTAATAAAGAATATAAACTACCTTAAAAAGGACATTGAAAAGGACTTTAATTTTTATTAATGTTTTGAACTCAGAACTCATTTGAGCACAGAACTGTGAGACATGTTTTTCACGTTTCTCACCCTAGTTGATAAAAACCAATTTAGCTGCATTTGCAATAACAAATTTGAAGATAATACTATATTGATTTAGGGTTTTTGTTTGAAATAGAATCCTACTGAGTTAGCTTATCACAAAAAGAAAGTTCATTTAAATATTACTTCTAAGACCCTCGCGCAGGGGTAAATCCTAACATCAGGAATTAATTAGAACCAGAACTAAAAGAACATCAAAATTCTTTCTCCCCCATCTCTGTTCCCAGTAAATCTCTGGGCAGTTTAACTGTCCTGTCTCTGAAGAACACTTTTATGTTCTACATAGCTAGGCACAACTGACCCCAGCTTCCAAGTTTACTTCTCTTCCATTCCATTGATACATTAGACTATGTTCTGAATATCTTTGTTCTTCTAATTTCCAAAATAGAGAACTGTATTGGCCCTGGATGATGGGTCTATCCTGGACTAGTCTGTATTCTCCCACCTTATTTTTGTGCTTGGAGATTCCAGAGCTACTGGTGATGCTTGTGAGAGGGATTAGAACTGGGAAGTTTCCTGAATACCCAGCCAAGCCAACCAGAAAAAGTACAAGTAGGCACTGGTGATGCAGAGAAAAACAGATATTTTGCAGCAGTGGCCCAGTCAGGAAAAGGAGAATTCAGAACAGCAGAACCAGTGGCAGAGGGAGAAAGGAAAGGAAAAGGAAGGAAAGGGTAGGAAAGGAAAGAGGAAAAAGGAAAAAGGAGAGGAAGAATGATTACAGAACATCAGCCTCTCACTTGTGCATTTCAGCCAAACCTTTTTTCAGTGTAGTAAAGAAAACCGGTGTTATAAGCTCTGCTCTTCATGAGTCTATCAAAGTGAATACTGGCCTAGAATATGGCATCCTTATTATAAAAAAAAAAAATCAAATGATTTTCTTTTACAAATTTTCATAATAGCATAGATCTTTTCTCATCATAAGCCTGGTAAAAAATTAGGTGGAAGAAAATTAATTTCTCATAGATTACCTCTCCCAAATTGTGAATACAAGAGACTGGTTAAAAATTGGCCACATAGAATTTGCTTGATATGTTTTCGATGTAGATCTCAAATGGTGTTAGAATAGAATTCTCAGCATACCATTAGCATAACTTTCATTTCCCTGTGGGCTTCCAGCTGAAAATAAACTCCAGTCAGTTTCCTTATCTCTGTTCCCAATAGAAGAGAAAAGATAGCTAATCTTTCAGTACAATTAGGTATAGAGAAAAGATCAAGGGTTTTTCTAAAAGAACCAGATACCTCCTGCCAGAAATTTTATCTTCAAGGGTTATCAGGAGTTGTCTAAAGTCTTTCCCCAAATATAAGAATTAGAGGACTCTCTGGGATGCTTTTGAGGAGACATAACTGGAGTGGCCTGACAATAGGATAAGTTGTGAAAAACAGTATTGGTCCTGCCACAATTACCCTGAATTAAAAAAAGATAAATGCAATGTGTGAACGTGTGTTAAATAACATTGCTCCATTTTCCCACTGAAGATTAGCCAGGCTTAATGTAGGCTATGTCCTGAGGGGTAAGTGAAATTAACCACTAGTTTTTAGTCCAATTAACCTAGAACAGTGCCTCCCATAATACAGCATGCATCCCAGTCACTACAAAGACTGATAAAAACAGAGCTTGCTGGGTGCCACTCCATGTTTTCTGATTCTAACAAATTCCCAAGTGAAAATGATGATGCTTGGTGCTGGATCCACACTTTGAGAATAGTTATAATTAAACCAAGATGCTACTGAGTGGTTCAAATATTAAAAGATTTGTCTTTCAAGATTCATAGTATATGCTACTTCCATCACGTGGCAAAGCCAAATAATAATTATAAAAACAATAATAACAATGATAACAGAGTAAGGAAACTTTACGTAACTACAGATGAAGACTGAAGTCTGTTGCTTTTACACTAAGGTTGGTAATGGCCTATTATTTTAATAGGCACATCTTTTTTGAAGAGCTCTAAAAGCATAAGTTTAACATCTCTACTAATACAAAAATACAAACGATATACAGAATTATTCATTTGCATAATATATTATTCCTTATATAATATATATTATATATATTATGTATAATATATATTATTATTATATTATTATTATTTATATATTATTTATATATTATTATATAATAATTATATATAATATATATATTATTTATATATTATTTATATATTATTATTATTTATATATATTATATATATAAATATATAATTATATATAATAATATATAATAATTATATAATATATACTATAATATATTATTCCTTATAAATTATATTGCAAATCACAATTCAAACTTCAAGCAGAGAACTTGCTAAAAATCAGATTCTTGGTGTGTATCCCCAAATGTTAATTATGTGAGTCATAACTGGGCCTCAGAATCTATTTGTTTAATAGGCAATCATGTGACTCCTGTGTAGGGAGCTAGCAGACTACATTCTGGGATATATTGCTTCTAGATGACACTGTGAGTTAGAAAGAGTCTGATTATTCTTCTGTTTTGGTTATTCTTCTGTTTTACTAATGCGGAAATACAGTCAGAGAAATAATGCATTATTCAATGTCCCTAGGTTGGTAAGTGTTAGTTTCAGAACTCAAACTGAAGTCTTTTGACTTTGAGCTTCATGCTTCTACTCACCATATTGCATTATGTTTTGGGTTTTTTTGTAATGGATTTTTTATTTTCATTTTTGGGGGCTTAAACAGGTAATGTGCAGTCCCCTGAGATTTAGAATTGCAAAGTGCTAAGGCATTGTATGACTGTAACTTCATTTTCAAAAATCTTGTTTTAATGTTCTTTTATCCAATTTAAGTTCTACTCTATTCAGAAATCCTAATCTCATACCATCTTTTTTATCTTTTCTCATTACCATATCACATTATCTTAAAAATATGGATGAAACTAGTATTCATTAAAGTTCAAGGGTATAAAGAAATTTAACTAATATTGATACAGTAGCATTATTTATTTGTTGCTACTTTGTTGATATAATTTACTATTTTGGAATCCCAGACACCAATGGTCTTCCCAATAGGTTTGCAATCCAAGAAGGAAAGAGCATTTTAAGTTCATACAGAATGTAATTGATTCTGTCTATACAATGCTGAATAAAACAGCATGAGGAAACACATGCTTAAGCAAAGTCTTAACACTAAAAGAACTTACTAAAATAGCATGAAACTTGAACTGTTTTCTATCTGCTCTGCTTAGAAAAAGTTTTAAGTTATATGAAATATATCTGATAAAATGCCAGTGGGAAGTACTAAATTTACTTAATAAATACATACCACTTCTATCAAACTACGAAGGGGGGAGGGGGCTTGCAAAATTTCCAGAGTTTTCACCAGTTCTGTATTTATGATTTGAAATATATTTATTTCATCATATAAAATGTTTGGAAAATACTGTCATGTTATTCTGATATGACATATTAAGTTTCACATGGAATTAATTCCAAATTTTAGTCCATTTGATCTCTTGACTCTTAAGAAAAAGGTTGATCTACATTTAACCCTACTCAGAAATAAACCTTCTATTTTCTTTTCAGCAGCTCAGAGTTCAATGTCATGCATATTCATTCATATACTAGAACTTTTGTTAACAATTGAAACTATGAGTGCAAGAGGAACACTTTCCAGCCCTCACCAAGGATCTGGGGTGGATCAAAAAGAGCTGTTAAATGATGATTAAACTCTTACATCCCTGTAAGCTCCCTCTGACTGGCTAATGGGAAAAAGCTGGTGAAAAACATTTCTCTCTGTTGTCAAGCCAGCATTATATATTATGAACACTGTTTCAACTGGACTTCTTAGCAGTTTCATAAAAGAAAGCCATTAGGATTTTTTTTTCTATATGCCTTAGTTTATGTGCTGCTTAATTGTAATGGAATAGTAAGAGTTTCCTTCTGGCTTGCTCAATGATTTCCCTCTTCTTGAATTTCTATTTTCCATATGTGTTTAATATGTCAAACAATCATAGGTAAGAACAGAAAACTATATTCACTACATGCAAAGAAAAAAATTATGTGCAGACTAAATCGATATCCATGGCTTGCACACTATCTGTGGATTTTGTGCTTCCCAACTCTAAGCAGACAAACTGGATATGCTTTAATCAGTTTTGTTTTCATAGACTTTAGAACCCCTTTTTTAATTAGCATAATGAACAAATAGCTTCTTCCATCTCATCCTTGTCTCCAAAAAGAGTCATTAAAATGATTGCATTTATCTTGTTAAAGAGGAACTTTCATTCCACCCTAACCCTGATTTAGTTTCATAAAGCTGAGCACTTTAGGAAGTAGAAACACTTAAAAAATGCCCAGGTTTTGAACTTTAGTCTAAATCCTTTTGTGAGCTAAAAGAATTTTCCTTACTAAGCAATGTAGTGAGTCTATATAAAAACCTCTATGGAATAAAATGTCAGTTTATAAATCCTCTGGCTTTCTAGTTTATGTGAAGCTCTTAGTCTTTCTGTTTCCATCCAACAGTAAGATTGTTACCTCCTGAGGTAAGTTGAATGGAATAAATTACTCGAAAACATTTCCTAGAATAAAACCATGGTTTTAGTGTTGTCATAGTCTGTAATCACAGAGTGATTAAAACTGTCCGTCCCTACTCTTTATCACAGTAACTAGAATACTGTCTTGTTTTTACTGTCAACACTCAACATCTAGGATACCTAAAATGAAGGCAAGTTCTTGTTGATACTATACCTTATAGTCAGGACTCTTAAGATTTTGGCACGTTCACCGATATTTCTCACTTAACAAATGGCCTAAAAAATCACTCTAATAATAACTTGTATTTTAACTCTAATTAGGCAAAATTGTTTTTCTATCTACTCTGGTAGTATGGCCTAATTCAACTTCTTAATTTGATATATTAAGGCTATTGTACATAGCAAGAGAATTAGCATAACATATTAACTCTTTCCTTCCATTACTGATACGAATAAAGGGTTAACCATTAACCAAATATTTGTAATAAAAAAATTCAGGATTTTAAAGACTATTTCTAATTGTTCTTCTCTAAAATTTAATTCACACAAGTTATTTTTTAAGTTACTTACTTTTAAAAATGTGGTAATATATAGTTTATCCACAAAGTTGATCAGCAAAGGTAAAAGAGATAACTTTAGTAGCTATGTACGTTTTTCTTGCTAACAGCTAGTTTTTCTTAGTCATGATACATTTTTGAAAATAAGTTTTCAAGTTTCTAGAGTTTCATGTGAGTTTACTATAACATTAGAAATAGACTGTCTTTTTAGTTTCACAAATTATATTTTCTTAGGGTGTGGAAATAAAATCACATAACCTGGCTAGTAAACCTTCAGTTTACGTAGTCAATTCAACTTAGTAAACATTTATGTTTAGACCATGATACTAATGATGTAAAGAATCTCAATGTGTAAAAAGTATGATCCTAATTTTAAGGCATTTATAATCTTGGAAATAATTAGAAATGTCTCACTCTAATGATAACCATAATGATCAACAGTTAGAGACTGTTAATTTGAATAACCACAAAATCACCTGATACATAATTGTCTATGTCATGTCCAAAATTCAGAAAGTTACTCTGAAAAGGGCCCTCATGAATTACATATGAATAATATATAGGCTTACAGATTTTACTTCATTATAAGAAATGGAAAGAGGAAGATTTTTCTCACCCTATGTTGAGAATGTTTCCACTTATCTTGCTCAGTATCCCCATTCAATGTCCCTTATAACAAGTCTTCTTAACATGGAGATCTTTTAAAGGCCTGACACATTTAGGGGTGCCTGGGTGGTTCAGTCAGTTAAGCGTCCGACTTCAGCTCAGGTCATGATCTTACTGTTTGTGAGTTCGAGCCCTGCGTCAGGCTCTGTGCTGACAGCTCAGAGCCTGGAGCCTGCTTCGGATTCTGTGTCTCCCTCTCTCTCTGCCCCTCCCCTGCTCATGCTCACTCTCTCTCTCTCCCTCTCTCTCAAAAATAAATAAACATTAAAAAAAAAAAAAGAATGGATACATTTCCTTATACTGAATAGACACAATTTTGAAAGCCAATATGCTTTCCTTTATCTTTCTGGGCTTGAGGTAGGGGAGGTTAATTATTAAAAATTAAAATTACTTTTAAGTGACTTTTTAATTATTTTAGTCTGAAGCAGTGATCTTAAAATAAGACCTATAGATGGTCACTGAGATTCTTTCAGGAGGTCTATGAGGTCAAAACTATTTTTATAACACTACTAAGATGACATTTGCCTTTTTTATTATGCTGACTTTTTACTGCTATTACCAAAGCAACAGTGGTTTAATAGGGCAAAGATTAAGGTAAGTTAAGTGAGACACTCACCCTGCGTGCAAAATTTAAGGGAACACCAAAAAAGATCAGTCATCGACAATATTTAGTGCAGTATTTTAAAAATCAAAATTTATGCAAAAATACATGATGCAAAAAATTAAATTTTAAATAAAGAACAATGCCATGCTAAGCAACACTGGGGTCTGAGTAAAAAAATTTCATATTTCAGTATTTTTAAACTACATTAAAATTCTGGAAAAAGTAATAATTAAAAATACATTAAAACATATATAAACATATGCATATACAATTAAAATATATAAAATATACATGAAACACACAAGAACACAAACATAATTCATTTTGTGTCAGGCTCCAATATAGCATGTCAAGGCACTGGTAACTAAAATTGCTGTATGTCTTACCATGAATCAAGACAGTGGCACAAAATTGTATTAGCAGCCATCACCATAAGGTACTTGTAGCAAAGAGAAAAATTTTTATTACAAATTAATTTCTTTAATAAGGCAGAGTAAACCTTGGTTCTTGAATGTTTTTAATGTTTTTTAATATTCTGTACATTAAATTGGAAGTATGCATAAAGTGCTGCATACCACACTACCATTGCTGTATTCAAGGGATAAAAAGTTTTCCAATTGTTTGAGTTGTAAGCTGAACTAGCCACTTTTCTCATTAAATTCTATTTTAACTCAAATGGGTGGCTAATCAAAAAACTAGAATTATTCAGAGCTGGGTATTTGGCACAAAGTTTGTTGAAGATAGATGAAATGAGAGAGTTACATCAAGAAGACAAAAAATGACATGATTGTTCCCCAGTGACACAATTTGAGCCTCCATACAGATAGCATTTTGGAAAAAATTTTATCTGAAAAGAGATTTGTAGTAGATTGCATCAAAATTTGGCAAGGTTGTGTGTCAATAAGCTAATATTTTCTGAAGGACAGATTTAAATAATCTCCTCAAAGTGTAAGACAGACCAATTAATTTTAATGTAAAAGAGTAAAAGTCTATTTATATGTCTTCAGATTCCATATTGTAACTAGTCTTTGAAAGATGACTACTTAGACAATTGGGATATTGTATCAAAGAAAAATTTTCATGATTATCCAAAAAGGTTATTAACATCCCTTCCCTTTTCCAGTTATACATCTGTATAAGGCTACAATTTCTATCACCTACTTCAGCCAAAACAAAATATTTCAATAGGCTGAATGTAAAAGCAAATAGAAGAATCTAGCTGTTCTCTATAAAACAAGACATGGAAGAACTTTGTAAAATCCAGGCTGTCTTATATGTTTCTGAAACTATGGTTACATTTCACAAAATATGCAACACATTTAAGTTACCATGTGATGGTTTGTTATTATATTTAAAGAAATCAATTAAAATATTTTTAAATTTTTTCAGTGCTATTTTTTAATATAAATTAAATATTTATCTACCCATGGCCATTGGCAAAACAGAATTGCATAGCCAGAGCATTGGAGTCATGAGGACTTGATGTAAGATGTATGTAGAAAAGTTGGTAGGATAAGGTTTACAAAGAGATCATTACAATATACTAAGAAATTTAATTTCTTAAATAAAAAAGTGACATATTCAGAAGTTTCAGGAATGTAATTCTCTTGGCCTCCTGGAACACTGAAAGGAAGAAACTGGAAGCAAGAAAATAAATGACTTGCAAAAATTGAAGTGAGGGATCATTGAAACCCAGACCAAGTCAGTGTCAGCAATGAAAGAAAGCAGGATTATATCCAAGGGATATTTAGGAGACAAAGTCTTCAGGAATGATTTAACACCGAATTGTGTAGTTAATGAGGAAGAAAAGGGTTTGGTGAAGAGTTTCATCAATTGGGTAGATGGAGATTACATCATCTCAAATGTAAAACACAAGGGGCGCCTGGGTGGCGCAGTCGGTTAAGCGTCCGACTTCAGCCAGGTCACGATCTCGCGGTCCGGGAGTTCGAGCCCCGCGTCAGGCTCTGGGCTGATGGCTCAGAGCCTGGAGCCTGTTTCCAATTCTGTGTCTCCCTCTCTCTCTGCCCCTCCCCCGTTCATGCTCTGTCTCTCTCTGTCCCAAAAATAAATAAACGTTGAAAAAAAAATTAAAAAAAAATGTAAAACACAAGATGTGGTCATGTTTTGGTGACGAAATAAAGTAAGCTCTGGATACGATGAACTTGGAAAGACTATAAGATATCATAAAAGTAGAGCAGGCAAATATATTTCTATCTGATAGCCCTAGAGGAGATCTAGATTTGGAAGCAAGCAATTAGGAGTCATTAGGATAAAGCAGTCGTCACATGCATGGAAGTGATTAAGATTACCAAAGGGAAATTTGTAGATTAAGAAGAGACTGACGTTAAAATGCCACACGTTACCAACATATTTGCTCTTTAAAAAGAAAAACAATAATGTTCTCACTATGAAATGCCAGAACTGATTTTCACATAGTCCAAAGAGTATGCACTCAAAACTCTGCAATATGAGATAAACTTTTACAAATCACTCTAATTCCTATTCAAGGGAAAGTTTTTTTGTTTGTTTTGTTTTCATAGTGGGCCAAAATAAACTTTGCTAAGCAAAATTTTATGATTCAGTTGAAAAAAATTAACACAAAAATTTTCCTCATTTTGTTCTTGGATGTCCCTGTTTCTTTTTTTTTTCTTTTTATTGTTTATTTATTTTTGAGAGAGACAGAGACAGAATGCGAGTGGGTTAGGAGCAGAGAGAGGAGACAAAGAATCCTAAGAAGGCTCCAGGCTCTGAGCTGTCAGAACAGAGCCTGACGTGAGGCTCAAACTCAGGAGCTGTGAGATCATGACGCTCAACTGACTGAGCCACCCAGGCGCCCCTTTTTGTTTCTTTGTTTGTTTTTTAAACCCTGTTTCTTCTTTTGTTTCACCACTAGGGACACACAAATGGACTTCAGCTACAGTTGACATGAGCAGTTCTCTGAAGTCTGTTACTGTGTACTTTCTGCCCAGAATCTTCTGTGGTTAGTTTTCAACATAATGCTTTTGTTTAATGAAGTTTGAGAAGCGCTACTCCAGATAGTCACTGTTGTACTTTTACTCACAGACATTCTATTTACTTTTTAATACTTTGTGAGTAGGCTTGGTATAGATTTGAACCACTGGTTTATAAGCTTCTCCTCTGTGACTTCTACCATATTTTTAAGCTTATTTCGGTTTATATGTCTTTTGACTGCCTCGATAAGATATGATCCCACTCTAACATGTTTTATTCATTCTTTTAAGTTGGTTCCCCTTAGAAAATGGAATCTGAGATGTATATATTCATTTATGTAGTTTATTAGAGAGTGTTCTCAGAAACTATTCCTGTATGGGAAGAAAAAAACAGGTTTGAGTAGAAAGAGAAATTGAAACATAGTAAAATTAAGACCTCAGCCCATTCCATGAGATGCAAAGGAACTAGGAGAGACTTGCAGTTGTTTCAAACGGAAGCAACAGGAGTGGTCATTTTTCCCCCCCACATCGCTAGCCACTAGATTAGGGAAACTCCCAGGAAGAGAAGAACCTCAAGCAAGGCAGCCATTAGCAGCAAAAGTCAATTCCTAGAGAGGGAATATGCTGTGAATTATGCTAAAAACCCTAATAGCAGCTAAAAATGAGCACCTTGGTCCTAAAAGCAGGGTCTGAATGGATAATGACATTACTACAGCAGTAACAGCAAAAGCTGATTCATCTTCACTGAACACACTTATTCATTTATGAAAGTATTTTTCAAGAAGTTCCTTTCTAAAGTTCTGGGTAAGACAAGGAAAAAATGTAAATATGTAAAGAGGGGAAAGTTTTTAGAAAATAAAAGTGATTTTAGAGAAAATAAGCCTGGAAGAAAAAGACTCACAGAAGTTATAAAGCCTATCTGAACTCTTCTTTGCCCATCTTGAAGGCAGTGTGTACATTTTTATCAGTTAAAGTGTTAAAAATTCTTAAGAGTTTGTAGTAATTTTTGAAAAAACACTGGAAAATCAAAAATATTGCAAATAATAACTTTTCAGGGGGAAGAGTTTTTTAAAATCTGACTTTATTCAAAATGAGTACATTGAAAGTAATGTTTGCAACTACAAAAGCTGCTGGCTGCTCCAAATACAGAGGATGCTTTTTCGGGAGTGTTGTGTTTCACAGTATTTATTGTTTTCCAAGATTTGACAAGTCTGCTTCATTTAAGCATTGGTTATCAAATTTAAGTGAGGTCTTTTATTCGTCCAGTAAATCAATAAACATAATGTAAGTACTATGAGTAAAGCTCTGCATTGGGTTATGGTGATATTAATGTGCTACTGACAGACACAGGCCACAAAGTCCCTGCCTCAATTGCAGTGATTGAGTCCCCTCACTCAATTGCAGTGATTCCCAAACTATCAGGGACTGATATTTTTGTATGACACAGTGAAAGTGTATTACCAGTGAAATGAAATCGAAATACATGGCCAAAATTCTTTATCATTACATCCATCATATGTAAGATTACTCTGTCATATTGGCAAAAGAGTTTCTAAACACTTTCAATTTCTTTACTTATTTCATCTCAGATTAGTAAGAATTTGTGGTCTGGCAACAGGCCATGGATTACAATCAGAGTAAGACTATTTTATGAAATATCCCATATTTCAACACAGATGAGGATCCTGACCAATACACTTCCACTTACAATAGAATATGTTCAGTGCATTGAATAAAGACCTAAGCCAGAGATTTGCACCCAAAAGAATCTGCCTGGAGGAAGTAATAGCTAATGCCAATGCTAAAGTTTACATGGGATTAGGAAAAAAAATATAAATTATCTCGCAGGTAACAAAAGATGGAAATTTCTGGTTAGAAAGAAAAACTTGTGCGGATACCCAGACGAGAGAGAAATTAAAGGAATTAGCAAGATCAAATTCATAAAGACTCTTACTGGCCCTCTTCTGGAGTTTGAATTTCTCATTAGGTCAAAGGAGAACTTTAATGATGGAGTGACATGATTTATGGCTATTCACTGGAAATAACTGGAATGGTATATAGCATTTATAGGGAACACTGTGTTTCTGTTTTGACCAACAAAACGGATGTTAGTTCCAATGACTGGAATAGAAAATTCAAAAGTAATCCATTCAGGGAAGGAAGATGATGAGTTTAAACAGGCTGAATTAGAATCACCTCAGGAATATCCAAGTTGAGTTGTATAAAATTCAGCCTAAAGTATATATCTAACCCTTAAGAGATATTTTAACTAGAGTTACATCTACAAATTTTATCAATTTAAATGGGCTAAGAAGATATTACCAAGGAAGAGTATATACAGTGAAAAGAGAAAGGCGTCTGAGAAGACAAAAAGTTGGACAAAGACCATTCAAAGTACTGGAACTTTCTGCTTGAAAGGAACACATTTTCTACACAGTACCTAAGTAAAATATTTCCAGTATACAGAAAAGAAACACTTAAAAATTTCATGAAAATGCATATGACCATCTTAGGATAGAATCCATAAACTGGAGGTGCACTAACTTTCTGGAAAAAAGTAGCAAAATAACAAGACTTTAGCCTTGATGACATTAAGAAAAGGAGTCTAGGAAACTCTATTGCTATCGCCTCTTTTGACATGATTTCAAAATAAAGCATCTGTTTTTAAACCAATGATTTTCAAGGAGAAAAGAAAGTTGTGTTCAGTGGGGACTTGTCAAAATCACTTGGGGATTTTCAAACACAACACGCTTACAACTGATTCCCCACACTCCAGGCACCCACAAACCACCAAGTTCTGACATGCTAACTCCAAAATGTATGTTGTAGTAATACTGGACTAATTTTCTTTATGTAATAATATCTTTGAAATTGCAATTTAATTCAGCATGAAAATCTATTATTTATTTATTTAATATTATTTGTCCTTAGCACCAGGGATATGAGAAGAGTAAAAAAAATATTCATAGAACTCAACAGCAAGAGAGAGAGAGAGAGACAAAAACAACACACAAAAATCTGATTTAAAAATGGGCAGAGAAACTGAACAGAGACTTTTTTCAATGAAAATATACAAATAGCCAACAGGTACATGAAAAGATGCTCAATATCACTAATTATCAAGGAGATACAACTCAGAACCACAATGAGACATCAGGCCAAACTTGTTAGAAAGGCTATTATGAAAAAGACACAAGATGACAAATGCTGGCAAGGATATGGAGAAAAGGGAACTGCACTGCTGGTGAGAATATAAATTGGAGCAGCCACTGTGGAAAACAGTGAGGAGGTATCTCAAGAAATAAGAAATTAAAATAGCATATGATCAGTAATCCCACTTCTAGTTATATATTAAAAGGAAATAAAATCAGTATCTTAAAGAGATACCTGCATCCCCATGTTCACTGTGGCATTATTCACAATAGTTACCACATGGAAACAACCTAAGTAAGTGTCCATAGACAGATGAATAAAAGAAAAATGATAGATACATATGTGGTAACACACACACCCACAGAGCAATATTATTCAGTCACAAAAAAGGAAATCTGGATTTGTGATATGATGGATGAAACTTAATTATGTTAAATGAAATGAGACACAGAGAAGGACTTATACTATGCGATTTCACTCGTATGTAGAAACCCTAAAAACACCAAACTCATAGAAATGGAGAACAAATTAGTAGTTACAGGGGCTGAGGATTGGAAGAAATAGGGAGATATAAGTCAAGGGTACAAAATTTTAGTTACAGGATGAGTAAGTTCTAGGGATCTAATGCACAGCATGGTGATTATAGTTAACAATACAGCATTGTTTAATTAAAAGCTGGTAAGAGTAGATCTTAAATCTATTCACACACACAAAAAAATGGTAACTCAGTCAGGGGATTAATATGTCAGGTAAACATACTGTGGTAATCATTTTGAAATATACACATACATCAAACTATCAGGTTACACACCTTAACCTGTGTTATATGACAGTCTATCTCAATACAGCTAGGGAAAAAAAGAAACGCTGAAGAAGGAACTTCTTTTTTCGTTTGCAATGTACTTGTTTTAGAAACAGAAAGATGCATGCTTTGGAGCATAATATAAATACTAACTTTGGGAGAAATGATAATATGCTATTACTGGAGTGGTAGAGTAAGATGATGAATCAGAAGATTAGTTGTTTCTAGTTGTGATTCTGCCTCGCAATAGTTTTGTGATCTTGAACAAGTTTCTTAAAGTCTTGGAGTTCCAGGTTTCTTACATGTTAAAAAAAGAGTTGTTGGACTGTTTTATTTTTTAGAAGAACCAAGTAAGAATAAATTATACAGATTTCTAGATTCCACTTCAGAGTTACTAAGTATTTTCCATGATTGAGGCTCCCTAAAAAATTGTTTTAGGTGATACCTATATAGTCAATCCTGTAACTGTCCATTTGACCATCATCTGGACACATCTGGAGTAACTGACCACTGAAATCATGTATACTTAAGTTAGTAAACAAATTCAACCTCCTGGAATTTGAAAACGGTTATATAATTATATAAAATCCACCCTCTCCTTTATAATTGTGTTTCTAACTTTCTATACTATTCTTTAAAGATTGTGTTATTTTATAGCTAAATTTTTTTTTCTATTCCCTTTTTAAGTTTTAATTTTTATAAGTCAAGACACCTTTTTATATATTCATTAGCCATTTCCATTCTCTTCAATCACTACTCATATTCATATGTCTTGCCCTTTTAAAAAAATATTGTTTGTCTATTTCTTATTGTTTTACAAAACCTCTTTTTATAAATTAGGGATATTCTTGTTTCAAATTTTTACTAAATTCTAGTTAGTTAACATACAGTATAATATTGGCTTCAGGAGAATTTAGTGATTCATCACTTACATGTTACCCCCAGTGCTCATCACAGCAAGTGCCCTCCTTAATGCTCATCACCCATTTAGCCCCTTCCCTCCAGCAATGCTCACTTATTTCTCTATAGTTAAAAGTCTCTTATGGTTTACCTGCCTCTTTTATCCCCCTTCCCCTATGTTCACATATTTTGTTTCTTAAATTCCACATATGCATGAAATCATATGGTATTTGTCTTTCTCTGACTGACTTCTTTCGCTTAGCATAATATACTCTAGCACCATTCACCTCAATGAAAATGTCAAGGTTTCATTCTTTTTGATGGCTGAGTAATAGTCCATTGTGTATACATGTATGTATTTCGGTATGTGTACATACATACATATATACTGCATCTTCTTCATCCATTCATCAGTCGATGGACATTTCAGCTCTTTTATTTTAGCTATTGTTGATAATGCTGTATAAAACTAAATTTGTAATGAGTAAACCAAATAGCCCATAGGTTGTATATAAACCAAACCTAACTAAATCAATTACTTTCCATTCTAATAACAAAGTAAAATTTTGTACAAATAACCTTTAATTACAAACTTTGATAATACAGTATCTATATAATATATTGATATATTATATATAATATATAATTATATTATACTATATAATACATATAGTATACAGTATTAGTATATAATATATAGTATATATTATAACTATATAATTATATTATATTAATTATATTATGTTATTATTATATATTATATATTTAATAATACACAGTCCGTATATATACAGGAAATGTATTCATCTCTTTCCAAGAAAAGGTGGCATCTTCTCATGGATAATAATCTTATAAATTTTTCTACCTACTCTTTTAGCCATTCAAATCAGCCAATCCTTCTTTGGTTTAAAGAAAATCTATTATACATAAAGCATTGTGCTAATGGTTTTATCAATGATAGTTCCCACCTTTTAAAAAGAACCATCATGGGTGTACCTGGGTGGCTCCGTCAGTTGAGCATCCAACTCTTGATTTCAGCTCAGGTCATGATCCCAGGGTCATGGGATCAAGGCCTGCATCAGGCTCCATGCTGAGCAGGAAGCCTGTTTAAGATTCTCTCTTTCTTTCCCTCTGCCCCTCTCCCCTGCTCATGCTCTCTGTCTCTCTAAAATTAAAATTAAAATGAGTAAAAATAAATAAAATAAAATAAAAATGAATAAAAAATCATCATGAATACAAAGTTTTCCTCAAACTAAATGTTAACGATGAATTTGGGAAAAAATGCTATTTATGGACCCACAGGAAAATATGTGCCAATAAATATATTGCCTGGACAGGGCACTATTCTAAGCACAAACTTCTAAGCATTTAATTTACAATGGAAACATCAATTCATTCACTCCACAAGAAATTATCTAATTTGGGAAGAAATTATTATCATAGATTTCCTTCCTTTTATTTCTTGGCCTTGATGTAGAATTTTATCAAAGAAAATTAAGGACATGTGTACATGTAATGTGCATGTAAGTGAATGAGAGAAAGGAAAAGTGATACTCTGAGTATATATCTGGCTGACATGTGTGTGCTCTAAATCTTGTTCACAAACCATGTAAAACCACTAGAAATGCTTTTGGAATATTCAACAATTCTATGAATGATTAGCATCTCTTTCTCACTGAAGAAACATGATAACATCTCTTTTATGAACTCTAATTCAAAACAAGGGTAGAGTCAAGCCAATTTTTTGAACTACATCAATTCTCTAATGTGTCATGATGTTTGAACAAAAAGATTTTGGACTGAGCAGGAAGATGCATTCAATATTTTAAAGGGGAAACTTTAGACAGTTTTCTATGATTTTTTTCATGCAATGGGAGAAAATGGTAACAGTGCTATATACAATGAAAATAGTGAAAAAATGCTGAAGTCTGCTCTACATGCCATATATGATGTAAAAGAGTACACATTTGTTATCCCATTTCATCTTAACAGCAATTCTAGGACGTGGATCCTATTGTTACTCCCCAAAGATGAGGAAATGGAAATTTAGAGAGATAAGGTGACAATTAGGAATCTGAAGAAATCATATTTGAATCTAATAAGCAATCCAGATCATTTATCCATTACATCAATTAACTTCTATCTACAGAAATGCATGTTTATTAGCAGAAGTTTATAGGGGATCCTCTAATGTCTATGCTTTGCCACTAAAAACTGTAACTCAGTGTCATCTAATAGACACAGGTATCAGTGTAGTCACATTTTTCTCTCCAGGAAGAAAAATGCTCAATCAATAATATTAATATATAGGAATTAAATTTAAAGTGCCAGGATATGCTGACAACAGGAGTTTTGAAGTGTGTTGTCTTATTTTGTTTCATTACTTGGTTTGTTAGTTTTGTCTTTGAGTAGTGATTTTAATGGCATAATGCCAGCCTGGAGTAACAAGTTCTCTTAGCAGGGGGATACTGAGGTAAACACTCAAGTCCTTTGTGGTGTTGTTTGTTTGTTTTTTGTAGGAAACATGGCACAAAACTCTCTGTAGATTTGTTTTTATGTATAAATAACCAGTACACTATTAAATAAATGATTGAGATCTACATAAATTTTAAAAGTATATATTATAAATGCATTTTTTTATAGTTTTAGATTCTACTGAGAAATCTCCTGTGACTCTTGTATTTCATAAAAATTTTGTCTTGAGTTGGCTATGGTTTTCAATTGCTGCTATTCTTGATTATAATTATAGATTAGTGTTATTTTGCCTTCACAATCAGCACTTTAATTTGTTGTAGGTTTGGGTAATTATAAAGTGATGCATATTTCCATTAACAACCTTTTTAGAAGCGTAATTTTTTTAAACGGGCTTTTAAGAAGTGTATGCATTGTGGTTCAAATATGAATGATTCACACCTCTATTGCTAAAAGAAATGCAATTATAATTTTAAAACAGCACATTTGTACAGTGACACTCCATTGGAAAACAGTAGAGCAGACATGGCAGAAGGTCCTCTTGAGGCAACTTCATTAAAAACTATTTGAGAACAACCTAAAAGCAAAAACTGTTTTGACTGCCTGTTCTTATAAAAATTAAAGACCGAATATGTCAAACTTATTCTAATTTATATGTTTAAATGTATACATATTTCTTTCCAAAAAAGATATGAAAGAATGTACATACATAATAAATCTGGTCTAACATAATTTCAGTGTGATATTAAAAGCAAAGAAAGAAAATGTTCTAACCATACTTAATACAATTATAATTATCAATTAGTCTTGAGAATGCACCTTGATTTTGAAAAGGATATTAAGAGCCATGTGTTGTCCAGGAATTGAGATTTTTCAAGTAGGGTTCGCTTGTACAGTCTATCGATCTTATAGACAGTAACATTTTAAACAATGATTTACGTGGTATAAAATTTATACCTCAGTATAAAAATTATTCCTCAACAATTAGAAATAGACAAAACTTCCTTAAAAACTGTAAATGTTTTCCCAGTGTTCCTGTCAAGAGACAGTTGAGTATTTTATAGCAGTTGTGAGAGAAATAGTTGAGATGTTTCAAATTAAGGATTTCATACTTAAGAGATCAATTATGATAAATTCTTAGTTGAAAATTATATATTGTTGTAGTAATTTTTATAAGTTTACTTATTTTGAGAGAGAGAGAGAGCACGAGTAGGGAAGGGGCAGAGAGAGAGGAGAGAGAGAATCCCATGCAGGCTCCCGCTGTCAGCACTGAGCCCAGTGTGATGCTTGAACCCATGAACCATGAGATGGTGACCTGAGCTGAGCTGACATCAAGAGTCGGAGGCTTAACCAACTGAACCACCTAGGATCCCCCTGTTGTAGTAATTTTAATTTGCTTGATTAATTGCAAAGTTATACTATAGAAAATTGTGTATCTTGTTAATTTGGGTTTTTCAGTAAATGGTCATATATTTTTCTAGTTTTCTTTTACCTATTTGAGGTTCAATTACTTTTATATTTAAATCTATGAAATTTACATATTAATACTTTTTGTTATATTTGTTATTAATATTTTCCAATGTGCCATTAATTTTATATGTAAACCTGTGTAAAAGCAACTGAACTTAATCTTTGAAATTTCTTCCATTGCTTTTGTGTTCAGATAACCTTCTTTCATTTAATGGTAAGTTAAATACTTCCTTTCATTTTTTTTTAACTACTAATTTCTTCTGAACCAATGTGACCTGCACTGAAAATCACATAACCACCATTGTGCCTGGACACAGATCAATCAGAATCAACACGAACAAGAGGTTGAAAAAGCTCCAGAAGAATGCTGCTCCTGCCATATGGTCACTCATCCTCCCATTGTTAGTTAGGAAAAGGGTCTTCAGGGCTGTCTGGAGGCAGAATCCTCCTCACAGGGCTTAAGGAAGAGTCTATAAAACCACCTGCATGAAAAGATTTAGCTATTTTGACCATATGATAATACTGGTGCTCTTCAGCAGACAATCAACACTGGATGAGAGGCGAAGTTCTATCTGGATCTGTACTTTCCATACAGCAAAAGATTCTGCACATCAAATAATCTGATCAAATATCCATTTTTCTTTTGGTTCTAATTAATGAAGGAGAAATTCAGTTTATTCTAGTATTAGTCCCTAAGGATCCTATTATTGTTGTTACTGCTATTTTGTGTGTATTTGTTTTCTGGTTTCCGTTGGTTTGTTTTCCCTGTGCCCAGGCAAATTGGTGTATTTTGGGGATATTAATATTACAGAAAAATTCTGTTAGAGCAAGATGATAGATTGTTTTGCTACAATTGCAGGCTCTTCTCATTCCTTAAAAAAAAAATAGAAAAAATGATAGACAACTTTTAAAGCTTTAAATTTCCTCTGTCCTAAGAATTAGCCCAATCTTGATTATACCACTGAGGGAGGGAAGTTTAGGGCAATGAGCCAACCAAAGTAGAATTTTATTAGTATCTATCTACCACTTAAATGAGACAAGATGTTGAGACAGTTACAGGATTTCCTAAGCTTAGTCTTTGCATCTGGAAAATAAGTATAATAAGAGTTTTAAAGTATTATTGTAAATATATCGGTATGGGGGTGTGTGTATCATTTATTTAGTGCCAATTCTAATCCATTCTACTCCCAAGGGTAGGCACTGTATATATTGTATAATGTATGTGTATGCACACATACATTGCATTCTATACACATTGTATATACAGTATATATAACATATATATACTCTATTATATATAGATTAGAATTTTGACTAATTAAATGATAACTACTATTGTTTTTATTAAAAACCTCACCTTCCCTTAATTAGGATTACAGGTTAGATAAGTCCCTTAAATTTTAGCATGGGCCAAAAGATGGCAGGATGAAGGGAGGATTAACTTCTTCATAAGATGTTTACTATTGTACCCAGTTGCACCCTAATTTCCGCAAAGCTCTACCAGCAATGTCTGAAATAACATGATAGTTGAGGAAAGAAGAAGATGTCACTGTCTTGAAAGAGGCCTATCATTAAATCAGCATTTAATTTCCTCCATGGATTTCCCTTACAATCCTCAAAATAAGACTTCATTGGAAGAGAGTATACCTTCCCTGAAAAAACCTAATTAAAGGGGGGAGGGTTAGCTATTAAAAGTTTTACAGTAATCAATGAACTTTAGGACACTGGCTGTTTGAAAATTGCAGAGCATTTTCCAGAATTCCTTTTGGAAAGAAAGGTTGGTAACAGTATGACTAATTTTCCTAAAAACCGGCATATATTCATAGATCATTTTATTGAGAATATCTTTTAGACACTTTAAACACTGGAAATGAGAATATCTAGTATGGTAGGTAGTTCATGATACCAGCTGCAGCATTTACAAATACCTCTCTGCTTATCACTGCACTGAAAATCCAGATTTCTATCATGTGGTAATATGTAAGTATGTAAAACTATATACTACAATCATTAGATATATTGTTACCTATGTTCTTACACACTGAGACATTTCTCTTGATTAGGTCTTGTTTTTACTTTCTTCAAAGTCTGTATTATAACATCACCTTTATACCATGATACTGAGTTTTGAATATCCATTACATACATCCCTTGAAGGAAATTCTGCCATAAGTAGCCCAAGACTTATGGACCCAATTCCCATTTGAGCATTATATTTGAGCATAACTGGCTGTAGTGAAAGATGCCAAAGTTAACCAGGCAGTGCTGTGTCAAAGCAAAAATAAAAGGAACAAATGGAACACTAGAGTATATGCTCTGAAAAGATTGAGAATGATTATTTTTCAATGCTTTCCTAGAGATTTTACAAATTTGCTACTTTTTAGAATATTTTTATGTTGGCTCTTATATTCAAACTATTTTACAGGTTTAACATCTTACATTAACAGGTTTAACTATTTTACAGGTATTTTACAGGTTTAACTTTTTCTAGTTTAACTAGTTGTCTTTGTCTAAGGTAATTATATAAACAAACTATTATCTTTTAAATTCTTTGTTTTTCCTCTAGGATAGTTTTTGAAAGTTGTTTTGCTTTAACTTCTCTATGTCACAAAATTTTAATTTTCTTTCTCAATTCCCCATTGATGAATTGCTAAAGATTTCCCCAAATTTATGTAAGTGAACACTAGGGCTTACCAAATTATTAATTCCTTATTAATTTTTATCTAAAAGACATTAATGTCATATGCACCCAATAAATTCCAAAAACAATCCTAAACTGTATTCCTAGTTGTTTAGTAGATATCCACAGTACACAAATCCCATCTATATTTCTAATCTAATTACACATTTTATAATCATGACCCATCTTTCTCTCAAAATTATCCAGGTGTCTTAATTTTTATTTCTTATGATCACATAGTTTCAGGAACAGTATGTATTTCTATATAAACCTGAGTTAGTTAGGGTACTATCAATTTTCACAGAAAGATCATTCTGAAACAAGTTATTAACCTTATTGTCATTTAAAATCTATTACAGGGGAGATAATATAATCCCTTGTATAATCTTTAACATAATACTATATGGGGAGAGGAAGTGAAAGAATATAAATACATATTGATAACTTGATGTTAATGGTGGATGATGGGACAGTAAGGTTCTTTATACTCTTTTCTCTTTTATATGTTTGAATACTGTCATCATTAAAAAAGAACAAAGCAAAAGTTATTGAAATGAAAGGGAGTTTATAAAAAATAAACATAAACACCACAAATACAAAAAAACCTCAAGAGCAATGAAAATATTTGTAAACTCTGAATACACTACTACAGATTCCTCCATACTAAATCTGTGGATTATAAGTATCTGAAGTATGCTTGTCAAAGATGGTTTCAAGCATCATAAAGACTGTTTTACTAAAAGCTGCTGCAAAAATTAACACATTTAAATTATACAATCCATTTATTACTTCATTCATTTGGCAACTATGTATGGCATCAAATATTATTGTATCTGCATGTGTTCTGGGAAAGGGAAGAGATAGGAAGTAGGAACAGGTATGAAATTAATGTAAGAATGATAGTGCCACAACTTAGCAAAATAAGAAGTTAAGATTTATTGGTTTTGAAGTTAGGAAATATATGACACATTGATCATGAAGATAATCTTAGCTTGGGGTCTCAGAATAATTCATTATTAATTAGAACTCAATGTAAATATGAGCTCCTTAAAACGCTCTTTACCAATAAGCTTTTGTAAGTAGTAGTTACATATTATTTGTAATTTCAGTCATTTTTTTTAACATTTTACTTGGTTTGGTTAAATAGTTTTCTTCTCTGACCTACCCCACATGGAAAAGGGCTTTACTGAAGTAAATCAGACTTTTCTGTCAAAGACCTCCTCAACCTAAAATACCAACACACTTATAACCGTTACATTTTTTTCTACCAAGCATTAAATAGTGGGTCTGTCTTACTAAATGAACAAACCATTTAAGTAGTAACATTTAAGCGGTTTTTACTTAAGTATGCTAATGATTTTCCATTTGGCTTTTTCTTTTTTTATTTAAATTGTGTGGTTCTCTTCTGGTTGAATATTTTAAAGTAATCTCTAGACATGTGATCAAAGATCTCCATAAAAGGGAACTGATTTGTTTCAGAAGCTTATTTTTCATTTCTCTTAAAGGAACCTCAGGGCTTCAGAAAACCATATGGATTTTAAATAGCCACAAGAGAAAGATTCAAAAGTTATAAAGGAGGCCGGGGATGATCTTCTCTGGGGAGAGGGTCTCAACAAACAGTATTGATCCTCATGTTTCAATGATGTACTCTGCCTCAAGGCAGAGGGCTGAACCAGATGACTGTGCAAGGTTCATCTCGGCCCTCTGGTTGTAAAAATACAGAAAATAGCCTTGATTGAATAGCCTTAATCAAATAATTTTTCTCCCCCAGCCCAGCCTGTCTCTCTCTCTCTCAAAAATACTAAATTTATATTTGATACATAATGTTTTACAGGTCACATATTTGTACTTTTTGTGGTATAACTTTTTATTTCAATGCGTTTAAAACATGAGTTGCTAAGTGTCTTGACTCAATTATTGAAAGATTTCCTGGATAAAATACACATATATAATGCTATAGTTCCAAACTACACTCAATTTTAAAACATATTATTCCAAAAGTTTATGAACTTAGCAGTAAAACTGTCTTTTTGATGATACTCTTGCTTTGAATAAAGAAAAAAAATTGTAATTCTTAGGAACTCAGCATTACTCTCATTCAACCAACATTTTATTCTTTCAAGCTAACCAACAATTGTTTTACCTCATTTTCTTTCTTTTTTACTTTATTGGGGAAGAAAAGCAGTCTACCCATTGAATTATCTTTACAAGCAGGCAAAAATAAGGCACTTGCTTCTGGATTCACTTTGAGCCTTTCCTTCAACCCATGTAAATTTTCACACCCAAATTCTTATAAGTCATTTGTTACGCATTTTTCATTTTTAATGATAAGAAATAGTACTTTTTCTTGACATATTTTCTGAAATGTTAAAATGCAATGCAGCTTAAATCTAAAAAGGCAATAACAACAGGAAGAGTTTCAAGTGTTTGCCGCTAAAAGAAATGAAAATGGTGAAGTGGATGGTTGATCTGCTCAATTGGAAAGCAGAACTCAAGAGAAAGCCGATTTTTATAAGGATCCTCCTGCTCTTTATCTCATTGCTGCCGACAATTGGCCAACGTAGGTTATATAAAGTATTTGTCATTTTAAAACATGGGTCTTAACTCACAGGCTTGCTGCCTAATTATAGGGTTAGTGAAATATTTTAGTGAAAAAAGCTCAAAACTTATAGTTGGATGACCAAATTTAAATAATACTCCTACCACTGACTAGGTCAGTACCTTTAACCAACTCTGCTTATTATATTTAGAATTCATTCACAAACACATATCATGTGCCATATTCAATGTTATCCCCAGCAAGGCCCAGTCAAAGCCCTTAAGCAACTCGCAAGATGGGCAAGTTAGCTACACCAACTAACTATAATCTTATGGTTAAAAAAATAACACCCACTGGAATCAAGGATGGGTCAGAGAGCACTTCAGTTATGTGATGGTCATTTTCTCTCATTGAAAATAGAAAAAAATCACAGTTCCATGGAAAAATTCCCAGAATTATTATGGGAGTAAGAATGAGAATGTAATTGTATATAAAAGTCCAGTGTTAACTAAAAAGCACTGTCTATGTATGAGGATATTAATGACTATTATTTAAGAGTAAGGATTATTTAGGGGCACCTGGATGGCTCAGTCAATTAAGCATTCGACTTCAGCTCAGGTCATGATCTCATGACTCATGAGTTCCAGCCCCATGTGAGGCTCTGTGCTGACAGCTCAGAGCCTGGGGCCTGCTTTGGATTCTGTGTCTCCCTCCCTCTGCCCTTCCCCCTCTGCTTCCTCTGTCTCTCTCTCAAAAATAAATAAACATTTAAAAAATAATAAATGAAAGAGTATGGACTATTTAACTTTTAAGATAAAAGGATGAATATGGTTCACCTAGCATGAACTTTTACCTCTGTTTCCATACTGTAAAGGCTAAATGGAAGGACAGTCAAACTAATAAGTATAATGCTTCTGACTAAAACTCTGGGATTGAGAAGCAAAGAAAGACCTGAAGAACACTGCAAAAAACATACTTCATAAAAGAGGCTCATGTTTCGGGGGGGGGGGGGGGGAATGCATTAAAAGTGATAGGAATTCCTGAAGAATTTCTTTTTTCTAGAAGTAACTGTTCTCAAATAGATACAGAAAATTCCACTTCTGTTAGCTTTAGGCAAGACCAGTTGTGTTTCCTTAGGTGACAATACTGGGTTATTGGATTAAATGTCCCAGCTCCACAATGACCCTTGTTTTGACTGGATGGTGAGAACTGCCTCCAGGTAAAGAGAGTAAACAGAAATCAAATTAGTACCCCTCATTTTCAGTCTACTATAGACTGACTCTGGTTGAGCTGTCATAGGAGTTTTAGGGATGCAGGGCAAGGGACAAAACAGCGCTAGTGGAGGGGCCAATAAATGTTAACTTCTTTCCACTTACATATAACGGGATGAAATTTGCAAAATAAAATAAAAATAACAGGTAGAAAAATAATGTGCACTTTCCAGGACATTCCATGAGCACTTAGAATGACAAAATGAAGCCAAATGTTCACAAAGTCCAACTACTTTCAAAGTAGAGTTTAATTCACTAATAGGAAGACCTTCTCCAACAACTGCTTGTTGAATCTCCAGTAGAAAGGATCAACAATCAGGTGAGCGCTATGGATGTTGACAGTAGGATTTTAGCATTCTGTGTCACTTAGGCATTTATATCACTATATGAACCTTTCAGGTCACCTAGCTGTCATCAGGAATTAATCAGAGGTCAAAGAGGGTATGAGTGTTTAGGTCCAAAGGCAGAGCTAACTGGTTCCTGTTTTATCTAGAAAAAAAGCAATTCCCCAAAATCCAACTGGGCCAGACTGGGATATGGAGATAGCTGTCATATTTGCCTGGTTGGGTAAAGGAGGGTCGGGTCCAGCCAAATCTGAATTCTGAGTGACTGTATATGGATACAAATTATTTCTCTCCAGTAACCAATGTATGTTGCTACTGTGCATTAATATAGGTGAGAATCTTCCCTCATGTAAAAAATTGGAACTCTGCAGAACATGAAAACAGAAAATTTATAAGTTGATATAATAGAGTTGCTGGTGACCTTTGCTATGCCCCACCTGAATAATTACACTCTTCTTAGAAAATTAAAATAATAAGCAATTCAAAGCATACTGAGACATTTTTGGAATAACTGGACCAGAAAACAGTGTCAAAAATCATTTGCTAGAAGTTAGACAGTGTTCTTGCAGGAGTTCCTGAGCTCAGCATTTGTTTCACAACAATACACATTTCCCAACATGAAGAAAAAAAAACAGAAGTCATATAAAACTGATGATCTAACCCAGAAAATACATTCTAGTAACTTCAAGTCTGACATTCACAACCAGTATTTTTTAATTTACTTCACATGTCCTGGGCACTCATCATTTGTTGAGTTCCAACAAAACAGTCAACACTTAACTTCAACATAGGACGGAATCGTATGGGAAGAGGTATTTGATTATCAGGAGTTATTTTCCTTCAAATCTGAAATTCCCTATCTGGATTGAACTTTTTGCATTGCTCAATAATTATCATTATTTTATCTGGAAGATTTGGGTATATAGAAATTATAGCTAAATACATGGAGTAAAGAGAAAATTACAGGAATGAGCAATGAAAAAAGAGCTTTTATTCCTTTAGCGGTTTTCAGAAGTCTTCTACTTTATCGAAAATAGGAAACGATTTTGGGATACACTTTTAAACTTTTTGCTGAAGCAAAAAGTATGTGTAATCAAATGCACATAAGTATAAACCCTGATGAATTTTTTGCAGATCAAATTTACCAGTTGTACCCAGCACATAGATTAAGAACCCACCTCAGATTCCCCTTACCCACCACCCAACCAGTACCACTAGCCTGATTTCAATGCTATCAATTGATTTTGCTTGCTTTTGTACTTTGTTTCAATGGAACAGTCCTCTTTTGTGTCTGACATCTTGTGTGAAATTCATTCATATTGTTGTTTGTTGTTTTAGATCATTTATTCTCATTGCTGGGTATTATTTATTCCATTCTCCAGATTAGTTACATGGTGGTTTCCAGATTTTTTTTCTACTGGAATCAATGTTGTTAAGAAGATTCTGATCGATGTCTTTTGGTGAATACTTGGGCACACTTCTGTTAGAAATCTACCTAGAAGTTGAACTGTTGTGTAACAAGGTAGATGCATGTTTAAATTTACACGAAACTTCCCAAAAGTTCTGAGTGATTTTGCTGAGTTGCACTTCCATAGTGTAAGTTGTATCACATCCTCACCAATGCTGGATGCTATCTGTTTAAGTCTATTCTGCTAATGGTGCAGCGGTACCAACTGCATTTTTAATGTGCACCTCCATGTAAGTAATGAAGTTGAACACCTTTTCATAAGTTAATTAACCGCTTTGAGTTTTCTTTTGTGAATTGTCCAGTCAAGACTTTTGTCTAGTTTCTATTCAACTGTCTTTTTCTTAATGATTTGTATGACGTTTTTTCATAAACTGAATTTACGTTCTTTTGCCATTTCATTTCCATGATGGAGTACGTTAAAGAACGAAGTTCTGTTGTCTATTAGAGTCCAATTTATATACTTTTTCTGACTAGAGTTTTGTGACCAATTTAAGAAATATTTGCCTACTCCAGGACTAAGAAGCTGATTTCCACTAAATTTTTTAAGGTTCTAATTTTCATATCCATATCTGAAATTTCACTGAAATGCATTTTTTAAAATGATTTATTCCCCTTGTATTTAGTGTCTCAAGTGTATACAGACATACACATACACACAACACACACACACTCATATATTATACACGCACATTCATTTTCTTCACAAAAGCTGTTACAGTGAATCTCCATTTAATTTGTTTTTTAGTAAAATACACCTCTTCCTTTGGCATATGTGTGCTTTTGGCAGTTGTGCAATTTGCACAAATCCAGTATAGGTAAATAAGCATACTCTATTTCATGTCTATTTTAAGAAAAATCAATGAAATAGTCAACTCACTAAGAGTTACTATTAAATTGCACATAACATGAAACACAACATTGCCACAATCTCTTACAGTTTTCTATTAATTTAATTTAAAATTATTTAAAACTATTCATTTCAACTAAGCTCATACACTTTGACATGTAGAAATATTCAAATAATACTTAACAAAAGGCAACATTTGCAATTCTTTAAATCAGCAAATATTTTCTATTACAAAGCAAAAGCATGTTGATGCTACCTACAATACCTTAATAAAACTTGTTAAATAACTTAATATGTACTGTGAATTCAAATATCAGGATACTTACAAAGATTAAAAACAAAGAATGGAGTAGATTTTGGTTAGTATAGCAACTGCTCTTCCTCTGAAAGAGATATTTTCTGCATTCATTATATTCCTATATGTATATGTCTACAGGTACAGGTATGTGTACACACATATACAAACAAGCACACACACAAATATATTTATCAAGAACATTTTTTTTTATTTATGTTTCTTAAGTACTCTCTATGCCCAATGTGGGTCTCGAACTCAGGACCGTGAGATGAAGAGTCACATGCTCTACTAACTGAGCCAGCCAGGCACCCCTTATTTTTTTTATTTATATGTGTGAATATATATGGCAATAAACATTCTACAATTTTTTTAATTCACTAAATCACACTTTTGCTATTACTACCCCTGGGAAGAGAGACATGAGATAAAGCAATCATAACAGAACTTATTCAAGCTTGATTAGTATACTTCCGATAAAAGAGAAATTAAGAACTAATTTGTGAAACATCATTCTCCTTTAGTGTCATTACCTTTAATTTATTTCCTTTCTTTTTCCATCAAGAAAATGTCAAGTAGTCCTAATTATATGATACAAGAGAAATCCTAAACACTGACCACTCGAAATTGTGCTATTTCTCTACGCATAACTTTTATCAGGGGTCTTGTTCCTAAATTTCCCTGTACAATAAGAGAGAAATAGAGATATGATGAGAGAGAGAGAGAGAGAGAGAGAGAGAGAGAGAGAGAGAGAGAGAGAGAGACTATACCTGTTCAAGAAGATGAGTCCGCAAAATAAGGAATACCTTATTTTGACTAAGAATTAAATGCATAGGACAGAATAAGAAAAAAAGGTATTACTCTCTTCTCAGAAATAAGTACATTTTTTATATCTTCCTCCATCTATAAAATTCCTTGCTAATTTTGAATTCCACATTCCAAAGAATTCAGATTGCTTTACAATAGTCTATCTTTTAGCTTCTCTGATATCCTGTAAGGAGTAAAATGGTATGTTAAAACAAAAACTTTGCTAAACAATTATTAACATTACATTATCTCTTTTACATTCCTGTACTTCAGAAGTTTAAAAATAACAACGAAATATTTAATGGGATCATAGAAGGCAGAATGGTAATTACTTTCAATATAATTTCTGTATATTCATGATGAGGATTAATAGTAAAGCTTGCCCAATGTAGCATGGGACCACCTAATGCCAGAATCATGTGCTAATCAGATCAATTTGTGGTCCTACTATCCTCCGCAGGACTTAACATTAGGTATCAGTCTCAGTTATGGCTGTGTTGCTCCCCATTGTTACTAGCACTGTGCCTGACAGGAACAAGATATTCACATATATTTACATTAGTGACCTATTGGCAGCACTGAAGAATCTGGATGGATGTGCTCAAAGTCCCTGTGCATCTCTACCCATGATTAGAAACAGCTTTTGTGAGATCAATTTGTGAAACAATTTGTGAAATCATTTCTATTGGTGCTGCAACTAATTACCACAAATTTAGTGGCTTAAAACAATGCAAATACATTCTCTTACAGTTCTGAAGTCTAGAAGTCCAGAATTAGTTTCATCCCAAGATAGGGAGCCATGAACCCTCTAAAGGTTTGAAGGAAAGATCTGTTTTCTTACCTTTTACAACATCTTGAACTACATTCCTTGTATTCCTTGACTTGTGGCGCTTTCCCTCATCCTCAAAGCCAACAGCATTGTAACGTGTTTGAATCATCACATTGCCTTCTGTTTCTGTGTCATTCTTACTCTGTCTCCCAGGACATTCTTGACTGCATTAGGTCCCACCTGGATAATCTAGGCTAGTGTTCCCATCTGAAGACCCTTAACTATTTACATTTGCAAAATCTCTTTTGCTATATACTGAAAATTCATGGGTTCCAGGTATTTGGACCCAGGTATCTTTGAGGGCCATTATTCAGCAAGCCACTAGGACATAAATTACAATAATCACAAAATATTGATAAATACCATAATATTTACATGAATTAACTCCCTTTCACACTACTATAATATATTCCACTGCCTTTGTCAGTATGCTCTTTGACTGATTCTTCATATGACAACATTTTATATTTTTTTTCTATTTAGACAACAGAAATATGACTGGTTCTTTCCTCTAGCACAGTTAATCAAAACATGTTTTTATTATTCTTATTATCAACACTTGGGATGCCTGAAATATCTGATACCATACATATCTATATGCATGATCCAGGTTTGTACCTTATGAATTTTTGATATTCTATCAAAAATCACATGGAACATATACTTAAATACCCTGCAAGAAGGAAGTTATCTTTTGAGTAGATGTTGATAAATTTGCTGTAAACCAAACTTTATACAACTGACGCTGGGAAGTTTTTTGCTCCATTTGGTTCTCCTCCCACTCTTCCCACACCAGGCACCACAGGACTCATCCATACCACAATGCCACCTAGCCTTTTGTGACTCCATACTATGCTGTGTAGTCAACACTATGAGCTGCAGAAGTATTTCTAGAACTCATCCCTACATTGGGCACGTAACAATAATTTAGCCAGACATAAAAGAAATGTGAACCATATAATTATACCCTTTTAAATTCAAACTGAATATATTCCAACTTTCCCTTAGCTGGATCCAAAAAAAAAAAAAAAAAAGACTCATGGTGCCATGGTGCCATCAGTGAGCCATGACACAGGGGAAGTGAAAATGAGGGGAAGTCAGAGTGGAAAGAAACAGTGGTTTTAAATAGTTATCGTTAAAATATCTTACTTCAACAAAATTTACAAAAACATATGTCTTTGTGACCCATTGCCAAGGCTCCCCGCTCCAGGGCCTAAGGCGGGGGCCATGAAATGAAAAGCCATGCAGCTAAAGCTACTTGGCTTTATAGGAATTCTGCCTCCATTACCTTGTAAGAACTTCTTTCTGCATACCACTTACAAATCAGTTAGTAAATTTGTTAGTAATAACAAATCAGCTTAAGTAACAAAAAAACAAACACTCTTAAATGGTTTGAAGTCCTCATCATTTTCTACCTGTATGAATGTATTGCAATCTTATTCATATTAGCACATGTGTGAACTCCACTAAACTCAACTGCTGTCTACCTTTTGATTATTTTATGATCTTTTCAAGTGCTTTTAGCTAGCCTCATTAATTTGAAATAACTGGAAAGAAAGTACTCCTTGAATTAGTAAGTTATATGAACTATGGAGTCTTTTTTTCAAAGAAGTATACATTTAGTGCTTCAAGTAGCTGCAGTAGCAGAAAAAGCTTAACAAAAAAGCATAGAGCTCTTATTTGGGCATATTATACCATAGAGATGCAGAAGATTTTAAAAAAGCATATTCTCATTCTGTATTTGTTTTAGACACTTACAAATAGATTAAGTAAAAGATTATCCTTTTTTGTTGTTGATTAGATATATTTCCTCTGCAATATTTCATAATGCTAATTAGTTTTGACCAATCTGGATGAAAAATCCATGAACTTGACCAAAACCAAGCTTCTCTCCTTCCCAAAGGCCCCAGGTTTTGGCCCACCCTTGAGCTAAAGCAAGCACTGGAACACAGATCAACTTTAAGAGACCCTTTTATAAAGATCAAAGAAAAATATTCCCTTTTTAGTAATTCAGTAGGAGTACCTGCCTACCCAACTCAAACCACCACCAGTTATTTCTAGCTTTATTTACTGTTCCAATCTTGTAGTTGGAATATTCTCCCTATTGTAATAATATTTTAAAATAAAGTCTTTCCTGCTTGCCTGTATATTTTACTTGGCAGCATGTTAAGTTGCCCATTAACTTTCAAAAATCCAAATTATCTTCGAGTCCATATGACTGTGAATTAAATACTAGTTAATTTCAAATTAATAAGATTTCATTTTCTTTATATCCTAAAACCTGTTTATTTTATTGAGATACAATCAACATAACATAAAATTCACCAGTTTAACTATTTTTAAATGTACATTTAATTGGCTTTTCGGATATTCATAATAATGTACAACCACCAACATTATCTAATTCCAGAATATTTTCATGATCCCCTAAACAGGCCCAACAGACCCAATATCCATTAATCAGTCACTCCACATTCCCTTCTCCTTCCAGACCCAAGAACCATTCATCTCATTTCTGTCTATACATACTTGCGTATTATAGGCATTCTATATAAATGGAATCATATAATATGCAGCCTTTTGTGTCTTTTTACTTATATTTTCAGGGTTCATCCATGTTGTGGCATATATCAGTTATTTCAGTCCCTTCTATGGCAGAATAATAGTCCACTTTATGAAATGCCATATATTGTTTACCCGCTCCTTATCCGATGGGCATTTGGGTTGTTCTACCTTTTAGTTACCACAAAAAATGCTGATAAGAATATTAACATACAAGTTTTTGTCTGGAGATTGATTTTCAATTTAAGGTATTTTGTTTAATTATCTTTGAGACAGAGAGAGAACATGAACAGGGAAGGGGTAGAGAAATAGAACCCCAAGTAGGCTCCACACTGTCAGTGCAGAACCTGATGGATGCGGGGCTCGAACTCACAAACCTTGAGATCATGACCCGAGCCGAAATCAGGAGTTGGACGTTTAACCAACTGAGCCACCCAGTGCCCCTGGACATTAATTTTCAATTTTCTTGAGCTTAAGGATGGGAGTGAAACTGCTAAGTCACATGGTAACTCTATGTTTAACTTTTTGAAGAAAGGCTAAACTGTTTTTCATAGTCGCTGAATCATCTTCTATAACCACCACTAATGTATGAAGATCCAAATTTCCCACATTTTTGCCAACATGTTTTCTTTTGTTTTCTATTTTTATTTGGTGTAGAATCTCACTGTTACTTCAATTTGCATTTCCTTAATGAATAATGATGTTGACCATCACTTTCTTATGCTTACTGGCCATTGTATATTCTCTATGGAGAAATGTCTATTCAAGTCTCTTGTCCGTTTTTAAAACTGGGTTGTCTTTTTATCATTCAGGTGAAAGTATTTTTTATATATTCTCATTATTAGACCCTTAACAGATATATGATTTGCAAATATTTTGTCCTATCCTATGGGTTGATTTTTAACTTTTTTGATATCATACACTGATGTAATTTTTTAATGAAGTCTATTCCCTTTCTCTCTCTCTCTCTCTCTCTCTTTTTTTCTGTTGCTCTGGCTTGTTTTTGGTATCATATCTAAAATCCCACTGCCATATCTAAAGTCATGAAAATTTACCATATCCCAATTTCATTCTTTTGTATGGGTAACAAATTCATTTGTAGTTTTCCTACAATCCTGTGAATGGTCTTGGCCTCAAAAATCAACATACCAAGAACATATAGGTTTATTGCTGGACTTTCAAGTTTATTATATAATTCTATATGACTACCCTTATCCCAGGATCACATTACTTTGGACACTGAAGATCCGTAATAGTTTTGAAACTTGGAAGAGTCAGTTCTCTCTCCAATTTTGTTCTTTTTTCAAGATTGTTTCAACTATTCTGGGTCTCTTGCAATACCACATGAATTTTAGGATCCGTTTATCCATTTCTTCAAAAAATGCAGTTAGACGTTTGATAAGGATTGCATTGAACTGCATTGGGACATACTGTCTTAACAATATTACATTTTTGAGTACATAAACCTGGTTGGAATTTCTATATACTTAGGTCATTTTTAATTTCTGTCAATAATGTTTTGATTCTAGAGTATAAATCTTATACTTGGTTAAATTTATTTCAAATTAGCTTACTGTTTTTATCCTTTGTAATCTGAATTGTTTTATTAATTTGATTTTCAAATTGTTCTTTGCTAGTGTACTAAAATGCAATTGATTTTAGTATGTTGATCTTATATCTGTAACTCAACTAATTTTTTATTTGTTATAATAAGTATACAGATTGGGAAGTAAGAAATAAACTGTCTTTGTTCACAGAAGATATGACTGTTGTGTACAATATCTGAGAGAACAGAAAAAAGTCTGCTACTACTAAGTGATTATAGTAAGGTAACAGGATACAAGGTTAATATAGAAAAGTCAACTGCTTTCCTATACACTAACACCTAGAAACTGAAATTTGAAATAAAAAACACAATGCCATTTAGATCAGCACGCACTAAAATGAAGTACTTCAGAGTAAATCTCACAAACTATGCACAAGGTCTATCTAAGGAAAAAGACAAAATCTATTAAATGAATACATTAAAAACCTAAATAAATGGGGAGATATTCCATGTTCATGGAAAGAAAAACCCAATATTGTAAAGTCAGTTTTTCCCAACTTGATCTATGGATTCAATGCAGTTCCCTAAGTCCCAGAAAGTTATTTTACAGATACCTTCAAAGTGATTCTAAAGTTTACATGGGAGGCAGGGAGGGGCAAAAGACCCAAAATAATCAATACAATATTTGAAGAGAAAAATCATGTTGGAGGATGGACTTTACTCCAAGGCTTATTATAAAGCTACAACAATCAACACAGTGTGGTACTGGTGAAAGAGTAGAGAAATAGATGAATAGAACATAATAGGGAGTCCAGAAATAGACCCCCAAGAAATATAGTGAATTTATTTTTGGACAAATGGTGCTGGAGCAACTGGACATTCACACACCAAAAAACGAATCAACACAGGCCTTACAACCTTCATAAAAGTTAACTCAAAATGGACCATCAACCTAAATGTAAAATGCAAAATTAGAAACCTTCTAGAAAAATACATAGGAAAAAGTTAGATAACCTTGGGAATGGTGGGGCCTTTTTAGACACAAAAAAAAGGCAGAAACCATGAAAGAAATAATTGATAATCTTGGCTTTATTAAAATTAAAAACTTCTGTTCTGTAAAAGATAATGTCAAGATAATGAGACAAAAAGCCACAGACTGGGAAAAATCATTTTCAAAAGACACATCTGATAAAGCACTATTATCCAAAATATACAAAGAACTCTTAAAACTCAAAAGTAAGAAAACAACCTGATTTTTACAAATGGGCCAAAGTCCTTAATAAACACCTCACCAAAGATGTCATATGGAGGGCAAAAAAGCATATAAAAACACAATGGAAATTAAACAATGCATCACTACTATTCACTTACTAGAATGGCCAAAATCCATGTTAAATGAGAACGGGAAAGTGGCCCCTTCCCTGAGTCATGTTCTCAGGAACACTCTGGAACTTCTCGATTTTGGCATTTTAATTAGAACTAAGCTGTAAAACAGAACTAATCACCTCCATCCTTGGGACAATCACAACTTATTTTCCCAGTCACTTTTGGGATCAGATTGACCACAACTGCTATCTCACCCACACAAATATGAAATCACTGTCACGTCCCTGAGAGATGGCTGCCCAAGACTGGGACAGAAGTTCATAACAATTACATATTTGTATATATTGCAAAATGATCACCACAATACAGGCCCCCAACTATGTGCCCAGGAGGAAGAAGGACCTGTACTAGAAACTGACCCAGAGAACAATCCTTTGGATGGGCAGTTATGGGAGCCCATCAAGTGTATGCCTTGCAGGAACATCACAGAAAGAGGAGCACCAGACAAGGAGAACAATCCGGGGCACTCTTCCACAATAAGACCTCGCCTGCAGATACCATCCATATTATCCCCAATGCAAGGCCGCTGCCTCTAACACCTGTCACCCAGCCCTGGCTCGTGGAGCACACCTACCTGGTGGAGATCCAGCGTCAGGGTCAAGTGGCTACTGGCTTCTAAGGTGTCCTGAAGGATGCGGGGCCATATCTGCAAGGAGTCCCTGGTGGCAGGCACCCCCCCATACTTGCCGTAAAGGCCTACTTTGCCTGCTAAGGAGTGCTTTGCTTCACCAGTCACCTCACGTCCCACGCGGGCAGAGAAGCGTTCTTCCGAACATGTTTGACCGCTGCCAAATACTGCCCTGAGACCCCTTGTGCCTGTTTGACCACTAAATACTGCTCTGAGACCCCTGGCCAGGTCGGGGCGGCGTCAGAGGCGTGCAAACTGAAGGACCCAAAGCAGCCCCGCAAACTTCCGGGGAAATTGTAGGCGGCCTTCCCGGCAGCCCCCGCGCCCGCGCACCCGAGGATCTGCCCTTGCAGCAAGCCCCAGCGTTCTCCTCGCTGTCCTCCTCCCTCTCCTCTCCCTCTCCTCGTTCTCCTCCCAGAGCCTACTCTGGGTTGCAGTAAGGATGAGCTTGACAGCTTTTGTAGTCCCGCCCGGTGTCATTGCACAACATTAACACTTGAGGCCCTTTCTTTCGATATTGATTTTGAGGTTTCGGAAACAATGCAGATGCCCTGCAGCTGAGACTTAATTGACGGGCGGGAAGGGGGGAGGGGTTGGGACACCCAACACTTTTTTTTTCAATTATTCAAGAGGGAAACTCAAATGTCCCCCCAATTTTTTATAAATAAAAGCATTAAGAAATTAATACAGTCTAGATTAAGGATAACAAAGTTATGATAATTTTGGAGTTAAAAGTTCCAAAAACTGAAATCTTTTAAAATATACTGATGTTGGGGCATCTGGGTGGCTCAATCAGTTAAGTGTCCGACTCTTGGCTTAGGCTCAGGTCATGATCTCATGGTTTGTGAGTTTGAGCCCCAAATCCGGCTGTGTGCTGACAGTGCAGAGCCTTCTTGGGGTCTATCTCACCCTCTCTCTGCCCCTCCCCAGCTCTCTCTGTCTCTCTCTCTTACAATAAATAAATAAGCTTAAAAATTTTTTTTTAAATAATAAAATAAAAATAAAATATATTGATGTTTGGGGCGCCTGGGATAGCTCAGTCAGGTAAGTAAGTGTCCAGCTTTGGCTCAGGTCACAATCTTACCACTGGTGAATTCCAGCCCCCTCTTAGGCTCTGTGCTGACAGCTCAGAGCCTGAAGCCTGTCTCACATTCTATGTGTCCCCCTCTCTTTCTCTGGCTCTCCCCTCCTCGCTCACTCTCTGTCTCTCTCAAAAATGAATTAAACATTAAAAATATATATATACATTGATGTTTGTAAGATAGAGATACTCGCTTTGTGATGAATGTTTAATTTCGTCATACTTTAAAAACATCACACTTTGTCTCATTTTTGCACAACTTTTTAAAACAATCTCATGGCAGTCCAGTGACATACAAAACAAGTAAAATGTACTATCTCTTTGACAAATTTAATTTAATTATGATAATATGACTAAATTATTTTCCTATTCCAAATTATATTAAACATCTGGTCTCATAACCTACGATTATAATTTGCTTCATTTTCAAGAACTCATTTTATCATAAAAGAAATGTAGATTATAGCCCTATAATACATTTGAAGTGTTAAATCCTAGTGTTTTGCAAGGCAACCTTGGGTAACATGGCCTGTTTTCTGCAAAGAGAAATGTTATGTTATGAATCGCTAAAAATTTATGAAAAGACCTTGATTATTTTTCATTGTTTTTTCTTTAAGTCACAGCATATTAAATTATCATTGCTTTCTCTAGTGTTTCAGTTTAATTTCTGTACTTGAATTTTATGTGTACAAAAGCATTAAAACTTCATATATGATCACAGGTTAAGAATGGTTACACTAAGGGGTGCCTGTGCAGCTCAGTCGGTTGGGCCTCTGACTTCTGCTCAGGTCATGATCTAAGGGCTTGTGAGTTCGAGCCCCACTTGGGGCTCTGTGCTGACATCTCACAGCCTGGGGCCTGCTTCAGATTCTATGTCCCTCTCTCTCTCTGCCCCTCCCCCGCTCATGTTCTGTCTCTTTCTCTCAAGAATAAATAAACATTAAAAAAAAAAAAAGAATGGTGCACTAAATATTCTGAAGTCATTTACTATTGTTTTCCTTTAAAACCATGGCATGCTGAAAGGAAAATCTATGAAGCTACAAATTGGGGTGATAGAAGATTAGACACAGAAAATGCTCAGAAACAAATAGAATACCTAAAAAATAGTTATAATGCCTATATATTAAACCTATTCACATGCCAATTCTAAACATTCAAGATATTTTGAGGTCTAGAAACTCTCCTTTATGGAGCGAGTAAATGTTTAAAGTTTAAGTTAAGAATGTAATACTCAAGTGTAGAAATGACAGAAAACCTAATAGAAAATTCATCATATGCTCCTGAGATGTTTCCTTTTTCATTTCAAATATTTTGTCTTTTTTTGTTGTTAATATGTGCATTGCATTTGGTGCACTAATAAAATGTAGTTCTAGTATTTTGTTTTTATTACCATTATTTCAAATATTATATTTCTGTATTCTATTTGCAAATTAATTGTGTATCTGAAACACTTATTAACAGTTTGTCTGAGCCCAAGTCTCATTTTCTTTAAATCACATTTCTGAAACTTATTTTAATTAAGAAATAATTTTTATTGATTGCTACTTGTATCCAATGTAACAAACTACCAAACAAACATCAAGGCAGTACAAGCATAAAAAATAAGCCGAAAGTTATTAACTCAAAAGGCAAAGAAACACTCTAAAAATATGAAGGATGATCTCACAGCTCGTTAGTTCAAGCCCTGTGTCAGGCTGTGTGCTGACAGCTCAGAGCCTGGAGCCTGCTTCAGATTCTGTGTTTCCTCTCTCTCTCCCCCACCCCACTCACGCTGTCTCTCTCTCTCTCTCTCTCTCTCAAAAATAATAAACATTTAGTTAAACATGTTTTAAATAAAAACATGAAGTAAAACAGAAAGGAAAGGATTTTTTTTAATCCTTTCTGAGGACCTTTACAGAAGTTGAAATAGTTGAAGAAAATAATAGCTTTTGGCCATCCTTTGTGCAAACATCCAGATTCAGGGCAAAACTGAAACTCAGTATATTTAGTCTATTACCTACTAGTTGCAAGTATGTCACTATCAGGAGAAACAATTTCTTTCTCACTTTGAGTTCTACAATGAAACTGGAATATATACACTTACCTACACAAACACATATACATGCACACATAACTACATATACATATGTTAGATACACATACATGCAAAGAGTAATATTTACTTTAAAATGTAGCCTTGCACAATTATCTGTATCTTTGAATATATAAGGTTTCCATATATTGCATATATAATGAAGTATAATATAAATTTAACTGATATAGCAAGTAAATGAAGTAATTGCTAGTGTTCAAAGCCCCAATTTCTAAGAAAAAAATTTAAAAAGCATTCCCTTTAATCCTGAATTTCAAAAGAACCTCCTGGTATCTTTGTCAAGTCTTTCCTTCCAGTGGGAAACAATTAATACTTTCTGACAAAATTTGTTCAACTACATTTGTTCAAATGTATCTGGTGTGAATTTTATGTGTGGGTACTTTGATGAAGGTTTTATGGCACAACATTACTTTCCTTGGTAGTGATTTTGACTTTTCAGTGAAATGGATCTTGGTGTTTGTCCCCATGAGAACACAATCATGCTTTCTTGCTGCTGCAATCAGTGCTTCGTGTTATTTCACAAAACATTCCTTAAAGGAATATATTCTTTCTACTTATCTATAGCGATTTTTTTAATGTAGTAAATTTAAATTTTTGGATGCAATTTGAAAGATGAAATAATTTGTGCCAGACCTAACCTTCAATTCTAAGCAAGTTAAATGTAATCTACTCTTCAAATCAGAACATAAATTTAACTCTATGTGAGATTTCTCTTTAAGTTCATATCTTAGTACACACTGTAATGACCTTAAGAGCATTCTTAGAAATTGCTTACCTGTGGGAATGCAAACTGGTGCAGCCGCTCTGGAAAACAGTGTGGAGGTTCCTCAAAAAATTAAAAATAGATCTACCCTATGACCCAGCAATAGCACTGCTAGGAATTTACCAAAGGGATACAGGAGTGCTGATGCATAGGGTCATTTGTACCCCAATGTTTATAACAGCACTTTCAACAATAGCCAAATTATGGAAAGAGCCTAAATGTCCATCAATTAATGAATGGATAAAGAAATTGTGGTTTATAAACACAATGGAATACTACATGGCAATGAGAAAGAATGAAATATGGCCTTTTGTAGCCACATGGATGGAACTGGAAAGTTTTATGCTAAGTGAAATAAGTCATATAGAGAAAGACAGATACCACATATTTTCGCTCTTATGTGGATCTTGAGAAACTTAACAGAAGACAATGGGGGAGGGGAAAGGAAAAAAAAAAGTTAGAGAGGGAGGGAGCCAAACCATAAAAGACTCTTAAAAACTGAGAACCATCTGAGGGTTGATGGGGGTGGGAGGGAGGGGGTGAGTGGGTGATGGGTATTGAGGAGGGCACCTGTTGGGATGAGCACTGGGTGTTGTCTGGAAACCAATTTGACAATAAATTTCATATTAAAAAATAAATTTAAAAAATTTTAAAAATAAAAATAAATAAAAGACTGCTTTTGAACTAAAAAAAGAAAAAAAAAAGAAATCGCTTACCTGAATCACAAATAAGTTACACACACAAACACACACACACACATACACACACACCTTTTCTTTTTGCTATGATATACAGCTTTGAGCAACTAATTTAGTTGGATAAAAATCTGTTAATATTACCACATTATTTTATTAAGATGTTTGAATATTGTTTTAGATTTTTAGCAGACCTGTCATTCTTTTGGTTAAGATTTAATCACTTCCTAACATGGTAGATCAGACAGATTATTCCTCAAGTGATAGGCACAGCAATGAGCTTCAGTATAGATCAAACTCTTCTGAGTGAAGGACAACAGCCTGCATGATCACAAAGTATCCTCAGATGCAAGCATATGTCAAGACCTGGAACATGTCTGTTCAAAATATGCCTGATCCAATCAAAGATGTCCTTTATATGCTTTGGAACCTTAATCAAAGTAGTTGGAAGGGTGGGGTAGTACAGATTAAATAACGATATCAATTTATTTTTGCAAATGTTGATAGAATATTTAGTATGTACAATTTACTATGTTTTGACCAAAGGAACACCTATCAAACTATGATCATTGATTGTATAGTGATTATTTTTCCTTTTCTATATATAAGCAGTTTCCTTAAAAATGACTGTCACTGGCAATTAATATCAAGCACACTATTCTTTTTGTTGGTATTCAAGTTGTTTTTGTATCCGTCTGCAAAGGCAAATTTTAGCATTAGCAAACCCATTATTTCCTTCCAAAAAAATTTACCTCCAAATGAAAATAATCGCTAAGTTTCTCATCTCAAATGAAAACCAAAACGATGTCTCAAATGAAACCAGAATTTTAGAAAAGATTAGAAATATTTTGAAATGTTGAATTGAAACATGTAATCCCACAGTAATTTAACTGAAAAATATTTTCTTCAAATTTGTGTATCCCATATTGTTGACAGGAAGTTTTGATTCAAATAGTTCACCTGATGAGATGGAAAAAGTGTAAACTCGATATTTTAAATTTAACAGTGTGTTCTCATATACATAAAGCTACAGTAAATAAAATAGAGTAACTTATGATACGCATCAATAGTGAGAATTGTAATGATAGTTTTAAATGTCAAATGTAAATTTGAAGATTGAAAATAAATTTCCTACACAGAAATGTACTGAGCATTTGTCAACCATTAAAGCAATGTAAAATGTACAAATCTGGTAGAAAATAGCAAAAGAGAAGAGTATGTTATTTTCCTGAAGATTTTGATAGGATTATATGATCTTGTTATTAAATGTTCTTTTCCTCTTACCTTTTAATAGTTGATAGTTTTCAAACAAATTGTTTTAGCAAAGAAATGTTTGTGTTTCAAGCTTCAATAGCATTTCGTATTCTGTTTGAAATTGAATATGGCAGCTTTGATAAACCCTAAAAAGAATTCTTAAGAAGATTCTACTTTTAGAATCCTTAAGACATTTAAAGAAGGAAGATCATGAGTAGTTACTTCTACTCTGAAAACAATTTTTATATTTGTTTTATTTTATTTTGAGAGAGAGAGTGCATGCACATGGGGGAGAGGCAGAGAGAGAGGGAGAGAGATCCCAAGCAGGCTCCATACTCTGTGCAGAGCTCAACATGGGGCTCAATCTCACAATCCTGAGATCATGACCTGAGCCAAAATCAAGAGTCAGTCACTTAACCCACTGAGCAACCCAGGAACCCCAACTCTGAAAATGATTCTTATATTTATGGCACACTTGGAAATTTATATTGTGAGAAGCAAGAAAACATGACCAAACAGCATGTCTTATGAAATATAGGATCTTAGTTCTAGTACATAAAGTCAACTTTATTTTATTTTAAGGGGAGACTGTTTGGTTTTTGAGATGATCAAGGGAAAAGAAGATAAGCCTTCTGTATATCTGCGACCAAAAAAAAAAAAAAAAAAAAACTACATTGAATTCAAATAAGTTTCTAATGTAATTCCTTCATCCGACATTACTGTATCATAGTCTAAAGAAATAGGATACTACTATGATCCTACTGTCATTTTTTTGTCTTATAGTCAGTAAACACTACTATTATGTCGGCCTCCCACTAACCTATTATTTAGTAACACTATTCCTTACACCCTCATGAAAATAAATGAAAAATCACCATAGACAAAATTGTGATGTCCTTAATAATTCACTTTGACTGAATACCTTTTCAACATTTATTATTCACATTTGTTAGGGAGATTAATGCATATTTATCCTGTGTCAACTGGGAATTTATGATTCTGTTAAAGAGATTAGCTACATAGTTATCATGTGTTAACTGGGTGACTACATTTTTTATACTATTCTTACTGGATTGTAGTGTACAAAGATTGTAGTATGTTTAAATACCAAATATGTGATCTTTGGCAAGTAATTTAACCATTCCTATAGATGAGTTTCCTTATTTCTAAAATGGAAATAAACATAGTACCTTCCCACAAAGCTTAAGTAGATCAATGTATATACATTAGTTAGTTCCTTTGTCATTAAACTAGTAAGAAATTCACTTTATAAATTAATTAATATGAGAAAATTTGACACCTAATAATGTCCTCTAGAAATTTTCAGGGTGATATAATTGAGACACATGGTTAAATCTCATTGAAAATTAGTACCTCTGTTTTAACATAAAGTCAACCTGGGTAATCAAAATGTTTATTACCTACAAATCTGAAATTTTTCTTAGGAATAGTAAACTACAAATTATTCCAAATATTCTACCATTGTAAAAAGATAATTGTCCTTTATTTTCCTCAAATTTAAGTCAAGATTCATCTTCAACCTCTATATAAATAGAAAGAATATTTAGAACATACAAAATAATGTGTAATAATGTCAGATTGATTTTGCTTCTCGACAACTCACCTAAAATCTTCCTTTGCTGGTTATATATTATTCTTAATTCTGGGTTTTTTTTTTAGGGTTGTCTTCCTAAGATAAGTGGCTTTTAAAGTTAGTGACAGATTGCTGCAGATGGAGAGGCAAATTACTGCCACACTGTTGTTATCTCTTAATTGACCAGTAATAGGGGCTATATCATCATGTTCCTAGACACACGGCTTCTTCTGTGACCAGAATACGGTTAGCAAATGCAGCAGTGCCTTTACATAGAAAATATCCAATTAACTTTTTCCATTTGATATTAGCCGTAAATCCTCTCTTCTGTCTGAACACTTTTGTTTCAGTCCTATTCAGCAATATTGAGGTGTGGGAGGTTGGCCAGAAAGGATGACAAAAATAACGGAGAAGCCTGAATTCTTTGCTGAGATGGAACCAGGTACTTCAAGGCACCTGGGCTGCCTGATAATAGTTGTCTTCTACCCTGCATATTGGCTCAGTCTTCTTTCTAGATTTACAAAGCAAATAAAATTACTATTGGTTCTCATATGCAGTTGTGAGTCTAAACTTGTGGAAATGATAATCTCACTAAGGCTCAGCCTTTTCTTCTGCCTGTAGGCAGTCTCTTATCAATTTCTGGGACTTTACTCCTCAGGCCCATATGAAGGAACATTTTTATTAAATTAGTTAAAAGATCCTTCACTGAGAGCTCTAGGAATATGGTTTTAAATCTCACATTCATGAAACTTTAATCTGTTTTTCCAAAATAGGACTGCAGTGATAGAATACTCATACAGAGACTAGCAAGCTTCCACATGGGAGTCTGTGTCTGAACTTGGTTTGTCAAACATTTACTTATAATTAACACAACTAATAATATTTAAATTGACAATTACAAGCTTATAATGATTTTTCATATTGGGAGGGAAGACTAGACAGAGGGTAAAGGTATAAATTATTAACAACCAGCAGTGGGAGATGTTTGCTATTTTGTGGTGGACAGCTGTGTTCAGACATGATTACTTAGTGGTCTTGTTTTTGTTTTGATCCACCATAGTCAGAGTAACCTTGTTTACTCTATCATAGATTTACCCCAATTCTTGACAGCAAAACAATCTGGAACAAGTCCCCAGTTTCTTAAGCCCTGCCTCAAATCATCTCTAACATGCTCTTGCTGAGACTTCCCATGGTTCCCCAAGGAGTGTCTACTTTGTTGCAACAAATAATAAATCTAACTTGTGAAACTATAGAAGTGTTCAAGCTGGTCTTTCAGTAGAGGTGATTGGCATGCTATTATTTGGAACTTCATCTTTGTAATAATATACCAATATGCCACTACAACTTTTATCTCATCAAATAAGCAAACCTATGAATGAAATTATGGAAGACTAAATTCAGTAAGACCATTTTTCTGTGAAAAAAACGGTCATTGAGGCAATAAATGATCAGATTAATTCAAACTGCTTTTTTGAGATGTGCTTTAAATTGGTTCTGTACTTCCTTCGCCATATTGAGTTAAGGTCTAAGTGTCATGGTTTATAGAGAACTTTCCCACACATGGCTCAGGTTCTAGTAAGGAAAACAAATGTGCGTGGAACTGTAGTTACAGGGACATTGTGAGCACCACATGAAAAAGTTTTAAAGGAACACAGAGATGGTTAGAGTGGAATGATGTGTAAATCCTTGATTCAAGATTTGCTATAATATGTATTTTGGCAATCTTCATTGCTCTCAATCTTTTAATCAAATATAAACTACTGAACACTAAAATATTGTGAGAAGCTATAAAGTTCTAATGCAGACTTTAAAAGATATTCACTACAAGGAGAAACTACAGAGAACACAAATAAATATATTAAGAATCAATTTCATAGAAGGTCAAAATCAATCAATGATGTATACTTATTTGAGAAGATATGTGAAATAACCAAGGGATTAAAAACTAGTTAGCTCTTTTTAGTTATTTTACTAACATCACCAATTTCCATTTGTGATGTAATACAGAAACAAAATATGGGAACATGAATTAATTTTTGTGACTTTTTTTGAAATTTATAGAACCAAATGTTTAATTTCATGTTTAAATATTTTTAAATTTTATCTTCCAAATTACATTCTTGGCATTTAATTATGTATGGAGTGTACTAGAAAATGTTTGAACAAGTAGCACTAATCATTAGGTAACCCAAAGTACCTATTTTATAGTAGAGCATAAAAATCCTCAATAAGTAAGCAGATTTCTTTTTGTCAAATAATACAGAATTGTTGTTAAGGAAAAGTTAACCTGTAAAAACTGGTATCGTTTGAGTACATGTATATTTTTAAAATCTGTTTTTGTGGTCAGTTTAATTTGCATTTGAATACAAACAACTGAAATGACTTCACATTAGTAAAATTGAATGGGTGGTAAAGAATAATAATTACCTTATCTCTTTAGGTCTGGAGAAAAGTAAATGTTTTTCCTATTTTTTCTTATTTTTTATATTTAATATTATGTTGACAGAAAATAAAAGTAACTCCCCTAATACATGATATTTTGTCTTGCACAAATGAAACATTCTATATTTACAGGACCTAAAACAGAAAAAAAAAAAAAATTCAGGACGACAGCTGATAACATTTCAGTGTGATTTACTCACTGCATTTTATTTTTGCTGAAAATTTTTTAAAGCTGACAGTAATGTTTATTGTGTTGCAAGTACTTTTTTATCATTTTTTTTCCTGTAAATAGTAACTACTAGCATTTTCAGTCTGTTTTTGGTGAGACAATCTATTGAAAAGTAGATGTTGTTTCAGAGGAAGTTGGGATTTTGCAACTTTAGTCTTATCAATGAATAGGAGCCACAAAAAAGAGAAAGATCTGAAAATGAAATATGAGAAGCTTCAAATAGATCAGCTGAATAAACTGTATTATTGATTTTTTAAGCTTTTTTTATTATCATTTTGGTCAGTTTATATGGTATTCTGAAACTCTGTTTTGCTAATGCTATAAAAATTCACTTCAAGAGCATGATAGAAAGTCAGTAATACTTTAAGACTTTTATCACATTAGTAACTTTCTTATGATATTAGAAATTCAATAAAGGACAGAAAAGTCACTGATCCTATAGCTAAATTGCTAATATAATGCAGCACTTACCACTATGACATGAAATATGCATTTTACTCTGATGCTTTAAAGCTTTCAATTTTTCTTTTCTAGCCCTTTGAGAGACTTTTCTTTTGGTATATTTTTAACAATAAATATACAATAATGTGTAAAAGTTCAAAAATAGTAAAACAGCAGGACATTGATTCTTCTAAAGAGAAGAAAAATGTCATCAAAGACATTTGTGTGCCTGGGCTCATATAGCAAGAACTCATGTTTGTACTAGAATACTTAAAAAGACAAAAAGCTACCAAAGCATTAAAAACTAGTTGTAACAAGATCATATTTCAAAATCTTGTATTTACTAATTGAAATAAGGAATATTTACTAATTGCATTTCAAGTAGAGTGTTTTGAAAATAATTTAAAGGATTGGTATCACATAGTAAATACTCAGAATATATAACACAATCTCTGATACTCATGAGCTTTGTTTATTAGAAAAAATGGGTGTAGGGAAGCCTGGGCGGTTTAGTTGATTGAGCATCTGACTCTTAATCTGGGCTCAGTTCATGATCTCACAATCCTGAGTTTAAGCCCTGATCTCAGGCTTCCTGAGTTGGAGCTCAGTTTCAAGTATGTCTCTCCCTGTCTCTGGCCCTTCCCAGCTCGCACAGGCTCTCACAGGCTCGCACACACTAGCGTGCTCTCCACCTACCTCTCTCGCTCTCTCTCAAAATAAATAAATTTTGAAAAAAAAAAAAGAAAGAAAAATGGTTGTACATTACAGCAAATTCTATCTGGAGTGACAACTGAAATTCTGTTCATCTCTATTAAATCAACATTTTGTTAAATACCTAATCTGTGCCAAAATGCTTACAAGTAAAGTGACCTGTGCCAATAAGGCAATCTTTTATTGCATCTTTCCAGTAACCAAAATCTTCAATGTACAAATGTCATATTCATTTATTCATTCTTTCATTCATGAAGTATCTATGGCACAATTACTTTATACCTTTAAACAGGCACTTTGCAATGAGATTAGTATACAGTGTTGAACAAGGCAGACAAATAAAGTGTGTGAAATATAATGAATTATTTCAGGTAAATTCTAGGAAATTGGTGTAAAGGAATAATATAATAGCAAATGATGGGATTGGTGATGTGGTCAGGGAAGACTTCACTGAAAAGTTGTTATTTCATGGAGACCTAAAAAAATGAGGAAGAGACATTTCTAAAGTAAAGGAAGTGGTGCCTGGGTGGCTTAGTCTTTTGAGCATTCAACTCTTGATTTCAGTTCAGGTCATGATCTCAAGGTTCTTGAGATTGAGCCCAAGATCGAGCTATGACTGGAGCCAGCTTAGGATTCTCTCTCTCTCTGGTCCTCCTCTTCTTACTTTCTCTCTCTTTTTATCTCAAAATAAATAAATAAACATTAAAAAAAATAATAAGGTAAAGGAGACAATCAAACAAACAAAAAAAAACCCCTAAAACTTGGGGACCCCTGGGTGGCTCAGTTGGTTAAGAGTCTGACTCTTGATCTCAGCTCAGGTCTTGATCTCAGGGTTGTGCGTTCAAGCCCCATGTTAGGCTCCACACTCTGCATGGAGCCTACTTAAAAAATTAAAAAACAGGGGCGCCTGGGTGGCGCAGTCGGTTAAGCGTCCGACTTCTGCCAGGTCACGATCTCGCGCTCCGTGAGTTCGAGCCCCGCATCAGGCTCTGGGCTGATGGCTCAGAGCCTGGAGCCTGTTTCTGATTCTGTGTCTCCCTCTCTCTGCCCCTCCCCCGTTCATGCTCTGTCTCTCTCTGTCCCAAAAATAAATAAACGTTGAAAAAAAATTAAAAAACAAATCAAAACAAAACGCTAAAATTTGGAAAAAAATTTTTGCTTCAAAGAAATAATATACAACGCTATTAAAAAATACATCTTATTAAAATTGTATCCAATGGTTATCAGAGCTATTTTTCATGGATCCCTTTTAATATAATGATTAATACCAGAAAAGGCATAAAAGTAGTTCCTGCAACATAAATACATGAAGAGAGAATGTAACCATGAAGCAAGCTGATTAATGCAATAAAGCCAGGCACTGAAAACAACATGTATTGCTGAATTGAAAGCACAGAGTGGGACTGAGAGAAAAGAATTGGTTGAAAGCAATTTTATGAAGCTCTTAGACACCAAGAAGTCTCTGTGTGGTAAATTTCCTTACTTCAGCAGAAGATTAGGGGTTTCTCTCCGGAGAGAACAAACCAAAAACAATGTCGTCTCAGTGACACCAAACATGGCCAAGGAAGGAGTAGTGGGCTGTACTGATAAGAATGAAACCAAAATAAATATCTACACAAACAACAGTAAGAAGAAAATGTTACAGTGCAGCTGCATGGCCCAATTGGTTGATCATCTGACTTGGGCTCAGCTCATGATCTCACAGTTCCTGAGTTTGAGCCCTGCATCAGATGAGCTCCAGCCCCATTTCTGGTGAGCCTCTCTCTCTCTCTCTCTCTCTCTCTCTCTCTCTGCCCTTCACTCACTTATGCCCTCTCTCTGAAGAAGAAGAAGAAGAAGAAGAAGAAGAAGAAGAAGAAGAAGAAGAAGAAGTTGAAGAAGGAGAAGAAGGAGAAGAAGTTACAAAGGAGCAATGCTTTGAGAATACTAGGGGTTGGAGAATAATGATGAGTCAGAGAGATATATATAGAAAACTATACATCAAAAGTAAAAGAATGAAACTTTTTTTTCAATTTTTGAATGTTAAAAAAAATTACTGCTATGCACTTTTTCTATGAACTAAAAATTGTTGCTACCAGGCTTCACAAAATGAAACAGTAGCCAATCAACAAACAGGGAACAACAGTAGCAGTAAGATCAATGATATGAAGAACAACTAAATGAAACAGGAGATAAAAATATGTGGGTGGGATAAAAACTTAGCAGAGTAATTGACAAGGGGAGTGATGCTTAAGTTATATATTAATCTTTAAGAATGACCAGGCAAGAGGGACACCTGGGTGGCTCAGATGGTTAAGTGTCTGACTTCCACTCAGGTCATGATCTCAGTGTTCCTGGATTCCAAGTGGCTGACAACGCAGAGCCTGGAACCTGCTTCAGTTTCCCTCTCTCTCTGACCCTCCCCCTGCTTGTGCTCTGTCTCTGTCTCTCTCTTTCTCTCTGTCTCAAAAAATAAAGTAAGCATAAAAAAAAAAAGAATGACCAGGCAAGATTGGTGAATACCAATCTCCAGTTACATGTCTCTAAGTAAAGAGAAACTATTGAAAGGTATAAGATTTCTCATTTAAAAAAAAATTATTTGAAAACTTTAATAAGAAACAAATTCAAAATGGTAGAAAATATGACAAGCTTTATATCTTTTTTCCTTAAGTATACCAACAAGATTTTTCAAATAGGCAAAAATGATAAAATTCACACAGTTAAACAGACCATGTAAAAATTACCTTGGAAATAGTTTTAAAACAATGCAACTGTCAAGAGTATCTAAACAAATTTTAACTTTACTATAATGATATATTACATAAAACAAATTAAAATCAATGCATGAACAGATAGCAAATCAATGGAAAGTAAACACAATTCAGAAAGATATCCAAGTACACAAAGAATTTAATATATGATATGAAATAAAAAAGTATATATGGTAAAGAAGACATATCAAAGCAGTGAAGAAAAGAATGAAGTGGAAAAAATTAAAATAATTAGCCAATCCTCTGGAAAAATATCATCATCAAAAATTTTGAAATCCACGTGGATTAAACTAAAAATATGAAGGATATAAAATTTTAAACATTGTAACCAAAACAATGAGAGTCAGAAAACAAATGGTTTCTTGAATGTGTTGAATTCTATAAATAAACGAAATTAACTTTTAGGAAAAAGATTTTAAAAGACAATTTCAGGCAAACAAACATTAGGAGTAAATGGAGCTCACTAAAGAAATATTATTATTAACAAAACTTTAAAAATTGTGTATTGTGAGTTTTATAAATATAAAATAAAGTTGCAATAATCTTACAAATAAGTCAGGAGTAGAGTTAATATATAAATATGTACTAACGCATTCAAGTTTACTTTAGACTTTGGTAAGTCAAGAAGGCATGTTTCAAACTCTGGATTGTACTAAAGCAAACAGAAGAGGAAATTTATGTTTAAATTACAATCAAACCAAAAATGTAACCAAAACAATACCAAAACAGGTGCAAAGTAAGCAATAAAAATAAATTTAAAATTAAATAGATCAATAATGAGGTCAAATGTAAATAATACATATGCTCCAATTTATTTTTTTTAATTTTTAATGTTTATTTATTTTTGACACAGAGAGAGACAGAGCATGAGTGGGGGAAGGGCAGAGAGAACAGAGCCCAACACAGGGCTAGAACTCACGTACTGCTAGATCATGACCTGAGCCAAAGTCAGACGCTTAACTGACTGAGCCAACCAGGCGCCCCTATATGCTCCAATTTACAGATAAATTTGTGAAACAAGAAAGAAAAAAAATGTATATATATACATATATATGCATATAAATGTATGTATATATATATACACACACATTTTTGAGGGACATAGATAAAATATATGAATACAGAAAGGTTAAATGTGAAAAAATGGAAAACAACATATTATACCAATACTAAGCAAAAGAAAGATGGAAGGCCACATTCATATCACATAAATAGATGTTAAGGTAGAAAAATGCTGTCAATGATACAGAAATGGCAAAATGATAACAACTTGATGGAAAGACAAGACAATTCTTTAGGGTGATGTCTAACTTATTGTATAGTCTGAAAATACATGAAGCAAAATAATTAAAGCTTTATTTATTTGTAGAAAAACAAATGGCCCTGAGTAGGTAAAATCTGTAGGAAAAGATAATAATAAGCTTCTCTTTGTTTTGAAAAGAATATTTATTTTAGTATGCATATAAGTGGTTTGAACAAAACACACGATCCCATTGACATATGTGAAATACTACACCAAAAGCCGTGGGATACATATTCTTTGCGAATTTGAAGGGAATATTTAAATATTGCCATTTTACTGGGCCAAAAAATAATTGTTTTCTATGAACATAAGGAATTAAGTTGAAAATCAAAACCAAAATCAATTTAAACAAAACCGACTAGTATTTCCATTTGGGCCTATAAAGAATTTGGAAGTTGTCAATTCTGTTTTCACAACAGTAAAATTGCTGAAGAAATGTCCAGCAAATCTTTTCAGAACCATCAGAGAACTCAGGTGACAGGACAAATCACTGCTCTGAAATCTGGGGAGACATGTGAAAACACATCTCAGCTTAACAGGACCAGAGGCTGCTAAAGACAGTAATTGGTAACATGTTTGAAGGGCAATAGTTGAATTGCTGGAAGTTGAGTGTGGGCAAGTTTCTGAGTTCAAATACTTGGCCTTCCAGACATGGGAGATCCACCTTCCAATACACACACACACACACACACACACACACACACACACACGCATGTTGGTTTTACCTCCAGGAGCTTCACCAGATTCTCTCAGTGAAAATTAGAGAAAAATTCCCTACTGCTTCTGGCCTGAAAAAGAAAGGGGGAAAGACATTCCGAAATATTCCCCGAGCATTCTGTTCTTAACAAAGACCACCCCTCAAGAGGAAGTATTTAACCAGAGCCTGAACTGACATGACAGAAGAGCAATTAGTCAACCCTATCCCCCACGAGCTTTCTTGTCTCACAAAAGAGGAGGGAACAAAAAGGCTGAAAAAATGATCCTGAAGGTCACATTCCCAGTACTCTAGACCACTAAGAAAAAAAAAGTGTTAATCATGAGATTTTAGATTATAGAGATCATTGTATACCTTACAACCACATCAACAGGGCTCCAGGGTAATAGTATAAAAATAGTGGATGAAACCTGAGAAAGCTGCATGACACAGACTGTATTTAAAAAGGAGTTTCTAGGGGTGCCTGGGTGGCGCAGTAGGTTGGGCGTCCGACTTCAGCCAGGTCACGATCTCGCGGTCCGTGAGTTCGAGCCCCGCGTCGGGCTCTGGGCTGATGGCTCGGAGCCTGGAGCCTGTTTCCGATTCTGTGTCTCCCTCTCTCTCTGCCCCTCCCTCATTCAAGCTCTGTCTCTCTCTGTCCCAAAAATAAATAAACGTTAAAAAAAAAATTAAAAAAAAAAAAGGAGTTTCTAGGGAAACCCAAAGACAAGAGGGGAGAAAAATAAGGACATTCGAAGAAATTGAAGCCTCTGACACCTACAGCTACAACAAACATTAAACATATACACTTCTTCGCCAGAAAATAAAAAACTCACACTAAATGTCCATCTATTTCGTTCTTATTACTCAGTACGTTCCTATCTGACTTCCAACAGAACATTATAAAACACACTACAGGAAAAAGTAAGAAAAATACAGTCTAAATAGGCAAAGCAAGGATTGAGAATCAGATATGGCAGAGAATTTGGAATTATTAGACAAGGAATTTAAAATAATTATGATGATCATCTAATGGCTCTAAGGGAAAAAGTAGAAAACCTGCAACAGATGAGTAATGCAAGTGGAGAGATGGACACTCTATGCAAGAATCAAAAGAAAATACCAGAAATAATAAAGTACAATAACAGAAATGAAAAGTGTATTTGATTGGCTAATCAGTAGACTGGACATGGCTGAGGGAAAGAATCAGTGAGCTCAAATATATCTGATCAATAACTTCCCAAACTGAAATGCAAAGAGAAAAGAAAAATGAGTGGGAAAAAAAATAGAACAGAGCCCTGGAGAACTGTGGGACGAACATAAAAGATGCAGCATATATGAAATGAGAATACTAGAAGGAGGAGGGAGAAAGGGACTGAAATATTATTTTAAATTATAATGGGTGATCATCTTTTTTAATTAAAGGCAGACACAAACCATACATTCAGGAAGGTAAGAGAATATCAGGCAGGAGAAATAGTCATATATATATATATATATATATATATATATATATATATATACACACACACACACATCTAGGCATATCAGATTCAAACTTCAGAAAACCAAAGGAAGAAAAAGAAACAAAATCGTGAAAAAGCCAAAGACAAGAACATATTATCTATACGGAAACAAAGAATGACATCACACTTCTCAGAAACCACACAAATAGGACAAAAGTGGAGTGAAATATCTAAAATGTAGAAAGAAAAAGGCTGCCAAATCAGAGGTCTGTATCTAGTGAAATTATTCTTCAAAAGTGAAAGACAAAAAGAGAAATAGTTTCCCAGAAAAGCAAAAGTGAGAAAACTTGTTTCTAGTAAACCTGCCTTGCAATAAATGTTAAAGTTCTTCAGAGAAAATGAAATTGCTGTATCAGAAACTCAGATTTACAAAATAATGAAGAGCATTAGAGAAGGAATACTAAAGTCAGATATTTTATTTATTTTTCATGTTTAACTGAGGTAATAGATAACTCTATTCAAAATAATACTGGCAACAATGTACTGACAGATGATACAGTGTGAATAAGTGAAATGAATAACAGCAATGTTATACCAGAAGGGTAGGGAGAGGTGGGAATATTCTATTATAATCTATCTGCACTGTCTTTCAAGTGGTATGGTATGTTTTGAAATGGATTTAGAAATATTTATAAAAGTATTTATAAATCTATATTGCACATGTATATTACAAGTGTGAGGCAATCAATTGAAAAAATGTAATTGATAAGCTAAGAGGGGAGAATAAATGGAATCATATAAAATGCTCAATAAAACCAGAGAAGGCAGAAGAAAAAGAAAGCTGAGAGTGGAGAGTGGAGAACTGCTTGGGTTTCTCTCTCTCCCTCTGCTCTTCTCCCCTGATCATACTCACTCTCTCCTAAAAAAATTTTTAAAAAAGAAATAAAATAAAAAGTAATCAAGAACAATTACAACAAATATAAAACACAAATGTGATAGATAATAATCCAACTATATCAATAATCAATTGAAATGAGAATGGCCTAAATATACCAGATAAAAGAGAGACTAAGAGAGTGAATTAAAAAAAAAGACTCAACTGTATGTTGTTTATAAGAAATCTGCTTTACAAATAAAGACATAGATTACAATTAACAGGATGGAAAAAGATATACTATGCTCACACTAACACAAAGATAGCTAGAGTAACTATATTAATTTTAAGTAAAACAGACTTCAGAGTGAGAAAAATTGCCAGGAACAAAGAGAGGCATTAAATAATGATAAAGTAGTTAATTGTACAAGGCAATGGAGCAATCCTTAAAGCCTATATGCCTAACAAGAAAGTGTCAAATATGGGAGGTAAAATTGAGAGCACTGCAAGGGGAAATAGAGGAATCCACACAAATAGAGATGACTTATCTTTGACAAAAGGGCAAAGGAAATTAATAGAGAAAAGATAGTCTTTTCAACAAATGGTACATTTGGGCCTCTACATAAAAATAAAAAAGAATCTAGACACAGACCTTACAACTTCCACAAAGTGAACTCAAAGTGGATCACAGCCCTAAATTCAAAACACAAAATCATAAAATTCCTAGAAGATAACATAAGAGAAAACCCACCTATTCTGAAAAGGCCACGTCCTGTATGATTCCATCTATCTGACATTCTCAAAAAAGGCAATATTATAGAGAGAGTAAAAACATCAGTGGAGCCAGCAGCTGGGGGGAGGGGAGGAAGGATACACTGATGAAGCCCTGGGGATTTTTAGGATAAAGATACAATTCTGTATGATGCCATAAAGATGGACCCGTGACATTATGCATTTGTGAAAACCCTTAGAACTGTGGAATGCAAAAAGCGAACCCTCAGGCAGAGTATAGAATTTAGCTAATTGAGGCGCCTGGATGGCTCAGTCGGTTAAGCCACTCTAACTCCTGATTTTGGCTCAGGTCATGATCTCACGATTAGTGGCTTCAAGCTCCTTGTAGAGCTCCACACTGACAATGCAGAGCCTGCTTGGAATTGTCTTTCTCTCCCTCCCTCTCTGCCCCTCCCCCACTGGTGTGCATGTGCATGTGCTCTCTCGCTCGCTCGTTCAAAATAAATAAATAAACCTAAAAAAAGAATTGAGTTAATAAAAATTAATTAAAAAACAAAAATAAGTAAAACGTTGTATATTTGGAAATTAAGAAAAAACAACACTCAACCTATGGTCAAAGAAAAACCACAATGTAAACTAAAAAATAATTTTGGCTGAAGAATAATAAAAATACAAACACATGCAAGGAAAACTAAAACCATGTTTAAGAGGAAATTTATTTTGGTACATACTTTATGGTTTACAAATTAAACCAAAATAGCCAATTGAACCTAGAGAATCTTAAAAAAAGGAAAATTAAAATAAAGAATATAGGAGAAAATAATAAAATCTAAAACAAACATAATACAGAGAACATTTACAAAGCCCAAAGTTGGTACTTTGAAAAGAAACAAAATGGGACACTGCTTCAGACCCCACACACATTAAAATTAGGTAATAAGATGATATTATGGTGGAATTTATGACTATACATTTGAATATTTAATTAAAATGGATGAATTCTTAAAAAGCACAAGTTACCAAAATTTTTTAATAAAGAAATAGAAATTTTGATTAGTTTGATATCTGTTAAATACAACAGATTCAGTACTTACCAAAGGAAAATGAAAACCCAGATAACTTCACCATGAATTCTCAAAAGGAAGAAACAAACTCAGCTCAAACCTTTTGTAGTTCTGGCCACTGGAACTGTGAGAGAACAAACAATGAATCCCTGTTGTTTTAAGCCACCCAATTTGTGGTAATTTGTTATTCCAACCCTAGAAAACAAATATAGAAGCAACATTGTCTATCTTTATTTAGGCTGCAGTTACTTAAATGTTTCTTTGATTTTTGTTTTTCTCTCTCTCATGTGAAGTGTTATGTTTCAATGAAAAGAGGAACAATTAATAATTTAAACCATAAAAATATTAAATGAAAGCATGGGACATTATTATTATCATAGTCTCAGAGCAAGGAAAGTTTTTCTAAGCAAGATACACAATGGAAAAAATTGCCATAAATGTAATTGATAATTTTGATGATATATTTTAAGGTTTTCATTTCTTAAGATACCAAAAAGCCCAAAGTCAAACAATAAACCAGGAAAACATATTTGCAACATGTCTGCAACACACATGCACATACGCACACATGCACACACATACATAACAACTATAGACCCTTTAAAAAATGTTAAAGCCTTCGTATAAACAAATTGACAAATATGTGAAAAACACGCTCAACATACTTATGATTAAGACATGCATGTTAGAAGTCTAGTAAAGATATTTATACCTATCAGCTTAATTAATATCTATCCTAACAAGAGCTGGGAATGAATTATTCTCACCTATTTTGGGCTGGAATATTAATTACTTTAAACTTTATGCAGGATAACTTGGTAATGTCCTTCAAAATTAAAATAACATATACCCATTGAGTCAGTGATTCCTTTTCTATGAATTTAGTCTTTATTCCCAACTGGACTCTGAACTAAACAATATCCTTCACTACCTTATGAATGTTTTCTGTGTGCATACAATATTTTTTTAATTGCTAAATATATATTTTAAGTTACAAAATTTAAATACTCAAATGAAGGATCCAGATATTAACTTTATTTTAGAGTAATAATTATTTCCTAGCAATTACAAATAAATAATGTACACTTATTAAATACTCCTAATACTTTATTTGATAAGGTGATGATTTTAGCATAGTGTTTATTGAAAGGCTTTACAAAATTGCAAAGTATTTGACAATAAAATATTTTTCTTCTCAGAGAATGTAAGATACATGACAAAAAGAAAAAAATTGTAATAAGTGTATTTATAGGTAATTTAAGTATTTTACAAGCACAAGTGAAATAAAATCTTAAAAGCTATATCATGAAATACCTAGCCACAATTTCCAGAATCATAGACAAACCTGAAAAATAGGTCATATATTTATCTACAAAAATGATTACCATCAAGTAGTTTTAAAAAAATTTACAAATGGATTCAAACTTAACATACATTATAACTTTCCCAATTGAAGCAATTTATCTAAGAATTTGAAACATACTCTAAGCTGTATAATGTATTTTAAATAGTTTCCATTAAAGGAATGTTTCTGCTATATTAAATTAATAATGTAAAAGGGGTCCCATAACTCACAATGGTTGCATATTTTCTTTCAAAATTCATTAGGAGCTCATTAACTTTTTTCCTATGTAAATAATACAGATATTGTAAGTCCCAAATACAAAGCATATTTGGCTCAACAGGGAGCTATATAAACCTTAAAAGAATATTCAATCTTTATTCAATCACCAATCTCTAATATCTGAGTATTAAGCAGTTACACTGGAGGCCACCGTAGAAATGCCTCACAAAGCCTAGATGCCTGCCCCTGACCTGGGATCTCAAAAAAGTAATTTTCAACCTTGGATTCACATTAGACCCATCTTAGGAGAAATTTTCTTTTTAAATTCAATAGTCAGCCTTAATTCCAGACTAATTAAATCAGAGTCTGTGGAGCAAAAATGAGGCATCAGCATAAAAAAAAATCCTTTTTGATTCCAATGTGCAATTAAGTTGGAGAGTAACAACTCTAAAAGCCATTTTTATTTTACACAAACCTTTCCTCGCTTGCAGAAACCATCATTATTCTAAATATGAGTATCTTTTTTTTCATTGATTTTCATAGAAACAGAAACTCCCAGGTGTGATGATACAGTACATATTTGTAGGGACAGGTCATGTTTATTTGAGTATTTTGAGTCAATTGTACCTGTAGGTCAATAGCTACATTTCTTTACCTGTCTCTATTGCCCTTATTGGCTTTCTCCAAATGTAATCTAGAATGTAAATGAGTAAGTATTAATCCACTCAGTTTAATGTAGTTGATACCACTCTGAAGCGCAGGACTGTTTGTTCTGCATATGTGCTTAGACAATTTCTAGTCAGCCTGTGGGAAAAAAAAGGAGAAAAGGAAGGAAGGAAGAAAAAAAGGATGGAAGGAAGGAAAGTGGAAGGAAGGAAGGGAGGGAGGGAACAAGGAGGAAAAAGGGAAAAAAGAAAGAGAAAAAGAGAAAGAAGGTAGAGGAAGAACCTTAAGGTCTTTATTGAATGGAAATTAATAACAAGAGGAAGAGCTCCTTAAAAAATTGTGAGTGTGAAAAGACAAGTCGTAGCTATCAATTGTAAGCATTCTAGAAAATATTTTAGTCTGTCTGTACTCTTTCCTGCAACTTTGACTTTTCCTCCAATCTAGACAATATCAATGTAACTATCAAACAAGTTTCATGCTTATTTCCTCCTAGAAATAAAGAGGAATCTTTGCTGAACAATTGTCTGACAATGGTATATTTGTGATCATCTTTACAAAATATGAACACAGGCACATGGAGAGGGGAACTCAAACTCCAGGTAAGATACATAGTAAATTGATTTTAATTATTTTTGCCGCAGATGATGGAGAAACTGAACTCAATTTGCTAGTGTCAGGCTATTGGCTCCCGTAAACAAGTGTCAAAGATAAACAAAGCTGGACACTAGTTAAAGCGGTAAAGACAGATTTTAATCAGTGATGTGTTATTGCAGTAGGGAAAAGAGCCTAGCATTAACTGGACTGAACTTCAGTTTGTGCCAGTGTGACCGGGATTCCTAAAGGGAGAATGCAGGAATAGGAAGGGGAGTAAGCGGCGCTCGGTGGAGTCCGGGGAGTGAAAAGTTCTAAGAAGCAAGTGTGGAATAGGTCTGTGTGAAATATATCCACATTTACTAACTAGTGCTTCTGGAAGCTAGGCTCCTACCATCCCACAAATACTGTGAGATAGGGCTCCTATCTTCAGGTGTTGATTGGAGCAAATAGTAAATTCATTTGGCAGCCCTGTGTTTTCTGAAAGACATTTTAAGGGATACTAAGGTCATCCGAGGGATATAACCTTGACGTATTAGAAACCATTCGTGTTTGTTCAAGTCGTTATAGACCAAGGTTGAGGCCTGGTCAAGAAAGGGCTCAGAGGAAGCTGGCTAGAGTTTGGTCAGAAGAGAATCTTCGTCTCAAATTAGGAAAAGAAGTATCACATGGCTGAATCCAGCAACTCCAATGACCTTACCAATATTCCTTCTTCTCTGCCTCACAGCTCTATTTCCTTGTTTTGGCTTCTCCCTTTAGCAAAATGACTCCTCTTTGTGATTCCCTTAGCATCAAGCTTTTTTGGTCGCTTCAGTAATTCCAGCGCAGAATTTCTGCCTTTCTCTTAATCACTCAAGCAAATGTTCCAAGAGCTTAACACTGCATGAATCATGTTACTATCTCTGAGCCAAAATCCTCTTGAGTGAGGAATGTGATGTCCTTGTTGATGGAATCTGTGTCACATTACTAACCCTGGATTCAGAATTGTAATCACTCTACCTAAATTACGTGAGCTCAAGGTAGGTGAGTAGTTGGTCACCAAGAAAACATGTTCTGTTTTCAAATGAAAGGGGAATAGATGCCTGTCAGCTAATGGAAAACAGCCACCAAACTCAAAAAGTACACGTTCTTATTTTTCTTACTCTTACCTATACCACTCAAGAAACACAGATTGCTGTCTGCAAGACCTAATGAGAAACTGGTCAGAAACTTTGCTTCATATGAGAAAGCATTAATTGTTCCAAGGAATTATAACTAGGCTAGCCATAATTTATAAAAATCGTAATTTATATTTTTTAAAGAATATGAATATAATAATTTTTTTTCTTGTGTAGTGTTCTGTAGTTCCATGATTCATATTACCTTTCATTCTTAAACTTAGATTTGAATGGGTATTAGTCTGTAATCTTCACTAATTGCTTTTCTATACTTGAAAAGAAATATTTATAAATGACTAGGAAATCAAAATCCACATGACATCTGTTATTCACAGCCGGAACATTACTCATTCACTTTTATTGTTCAAAATCATTTACATTTGACGTAAGGACAATTAACTACACACATCATGAAAGATAATCACATAATTAAATATTCTTCACAGCACCAGAACACTTTAAAAATATTACTGTAGGAAGTTGGTTCACATTGGGAGGGCAATTCTAACAAAGCATTACAAAGAGTGACTTTAATTTTTTTAATGCCTTTTTTTTTCCAGATGTGAAAATAAGCTTCATGTTAGAAGGACAATAACTATGTTTCCGTAGGTCAAACACCAGTATTTCTTTTTAAATCTTATCTCCTATTATTTCTTAAAGAAATGTTTTTTTGTTTATTTGTTTTTTCCTTAAGTTTTTTAGATTTTAATTCCAGTGTAGTTAACATACCGTGTGATACTAGTTTCAGGTATACAATATAGTGATTCAACTTTCTATATATTACTAGTGTTCCTCATGATAAGTGTACTCTTAAATCCCTATCACCTACTTCACCCATCTCCCCACTCACCTCCCATGTGATAACTATCAGTTTGTTCTGTATAGTTGAGTCTGTTTGTCTCTCTTTTTCCCCCTTTATTCATTTGCTTTGTTTCCTGAGTTTTTTATATGAGTGGAAGCATATGGTATTTATATTTCTTTGACTACTTTTGCTCAGCATTGTATTCTCTAGCTCTATCCATGTTCTTCACATGGCAAGATTATATTATTTCTTATGGATGAATATCTTCTCTATCCATTCATCTATTAATGGACACTTGGGCTGCTTCCATAATTTGACTATGGTAAATAATGCTGCAATAAACGTAGGGGTGCATATATCCTTTCAAATTAATATTTTTTTGGGTAAACAGCCAGTAGTGTGATTATAGAATCATAGGGTTGTTCTATTTTTAACTTTTTGAGGAAACTCCATACTCTTTTCCACAGTGGCTGCACCAGTTTGCATTCTCACCAATAGTGCAAGAGAGTTTCCCTTTCCCCACATCCTCAACAACACCTGTTGTTTCTTGTGTTGTTGATTTTGGCCATTCTGACAGGTGAGAGGGGACATCTCATTGTAGTTTTGATTTGCATTTCCCTGATGATTTGTGATGTTGCATATATTTTCAGGCGTCTGTTGGCCATCTGAATGTCTTTGTAGAAATGTCTGTTCGTGTCTTCTGACCACTTAAAAAAAACATTTATTTATTTAGAGAGAAAGAGAGACCAAATGGGGGAGGGGCAGAGAGAGAGAGAAAGAGAGAGAGAGAGAGAGAATCCCAAGCACTAACAGTGCAGAGCCTGATGTTGGGCTCCAACTCACCAAGTGCAAGATCACAGCCTGAGCCAAAATCAGATGTTTAACTGACTGAGCCACCCAAGTGCCCCTGCCTATTTTAAATTGTATTATTTGTTTTGGGGGTGTTGAGTTATATCAATTCCTCATGTATTTCAGATAGTAACTCCTTATCAGATATGTTATTTGCAAATATCTTCTCCCATTCAGTAGATTGCCTTTCAGTTTTGTTGATTGCTTGCTTCAGTGTGCAGAAGTAGTCCCAATACATTATTTTTGCTTTTATTTCCCTTGCATCAGGAGACATATCTAGAAAAATTTGCTACTGTTGATGTCGGAGAAACTAACTGCCTATGCTATCTTCTAAGATTTTTATGGTTTCAGGTCTCACATTTAGGTCTTTAACCCATTTTGAGTTTATTTTTGTGTATGGTGAAAGAAAATGATCCAGTTTCATTCTTTTGCATGTAACTGACCAGTTTTCCCAACACCATTTGTTGAAGAGACGTCTTTTATCCATTGCATATTCTTGCCTCTTATTGAAGACTAACTGACCATATGATCATGAGATTGTTTCTGGGCTTTCTGTTCCATTTCATTGATCAGTTTGTCTACTTTTGTGCCAGTGCCATACTGTTGTGATCACTACAGCTTTGTATTTATAGATTGAAATCTGGAATTGTGATACCTCCAGTTTTGTTTTTCTTTTTCAAGATTGTTTTGACTATTTGGGGTTTGATGGTTCCATTCAAATTTTAGGATTGTTTGTTCCAGTTCTGTGAAAAATGCTACTGGTATTTTGATAGGGATTGAATTAAACCTGTAGTTTGCTTTGGGTATTATAGACATTTTAACAATATTTGTTCTTCCAATCCACGAGCATGGAATACTTTTCATTTGTTTGTGTTTTCATTAATTTCTTTCATCGGTGTTTTATAGTTTTCAGAGTACAGGTCTTTGGTTAAGTTTGCTACCAGGCATTTTCTTATTTTTGGTGCAGTTGTAAATGGGATTGCTTTCTGAATTTCTCTATCTGTTGCTTCATTACTAGTGTATAGAAATGCAATAGATTTCTGTACATTGATTTTGTATCCTGTGATCTTACTGACTTCTTTTATCGGTTCTGGTACTTTTTTTCTTACAGTCTTTAGGGTTTGCTATACAAAGTATTATGTCATCTGCAAGTAGTGAAAGCTTTACTTCTTCCTTACCAATGTGGGTATCTGTATTCCTTGTTGTTGTCTGATTGCTATGGCTAAGACTTCCAGTACTGTGTTGAGTAAAAGTGGTGAGAGTGGACATCCTTGTATTGATCCTGATCTTAGGCAGAAAGCTTTCAGCTTTTCATCACTGAGTATAATATTAGCTGTGGGTTTTCATAGTCTATATTGACAACATGACTCTTAACACCAGCATTGCCACATTTAAACTATATTCCCTGTGGTCTTCAGAGAGAAAGGGCAAAAACTCAGTGAGTTTCATTCAAGATCACTAATGATGTTTGGAAACTACAATTAGATCATTTCTTCTCTCTTCTACCATTCCTCCTTCTTTTCTAGTAGTGCTTATTTCCATGATTTTAATCACATATGACATTATTTTTCCTTGGATCTCTCTTCATTTGTAAAGTGTTAAACAAAATGCCACATCACAATTTAAGTCTAAGAAGTCTCAAATATAGTTTCCAAAAATCACTAACATCACTAAAAACTTACTTCAAAAGGAAAATATTATTTTTAATCTACCCTTCCTAAACATACTATAAAATAAAGCACAATCAAAATGTAAAAAGAAACGATGCAAAGATGGAATAAAAGAGTATTCTAAATTATTTTTATCTACCATATGTAAAGACATTTATTGATTCTCACTCGAAATAATAATAATAATAATAATAATAATAGATTTTAAATGACAAGGAAAAGGAAAAGGCAATGGAAAAGGCAAAACTAAAAACATGGTAAAACATGACAATAATGGAATAAACAAGTTTCATTATTTAGAAAATCCTGGTTTTTATATTATTGAGACAATGCATCATACCTCTAATCTTTCTAGTTTTGTGTATTAATTGCAATAATTATCATAAGTAAAAATATAATCAACAAATATATGTAAATCAAGAGCAATTTAATCATGGGTTTTGCTCATTAAAAGATTGTAGATGTTTTCAAATCCACCCGTCAAGAATGCATAGAATGATTTTTTGTTTTGTGTTTTTATCTTTAATTGCCTAGGAAATTTCTGACTCGAATGTTCTTGAGAACATTTAATCGCTCCTAAAAACTTTTAAAATGACTGTTTTAAACATACTAGTTATATAGATTCATAGCTGTTGAAACTCTTTGGGATGTTAAAGAACTTAGGTATGAATTTCAAATTTCAAAAGTCTACAGACAATGGAGTTTTTACATGTGAAACACATATTCATGAAGTTTTGAAGCAACAGAACTCTCATTTGTGTTGTTGGGACTGCCAAATAGTACAGCCACTGTGTAGACAGTTTAGTAGGTTCTTACAAAACTTACATACTTTTACCATAGTATCCACCCATGGCACTACTTGGTGTTTATTCAAAAAGATTGAAACTTATGTCCACACACAAAACCTGTACACGAGTGTTTATAGTAACTTTTTCATAACTGCTAAAACTTGGAAGCTACCAAGATTTACATCAATAGGCAAACGGAAAATAAACTGTGGTATATTCAAAATGGAATATTATTATAATAATAAAAAGAAATGAGTTATCAAATGATGAAAAGATATCAAGGACCTTTATTTTTTTTTATTTTTTTTTTATCAAGGACCTTTAAATGCGTGCTGATAAGTGAAAGAAGCCAATCTGAAGACTGTGTACTGCATGATTCCAACTGTAAGTTATTCTGGAAAAGGCAAAACTATTAACATGGTAAAAATATTAGGGTAGCCAGAGGTTTGGGGTGAGGTAGAGAGGAATGAATAAGTGGACCACAAAGGGTTGTTTTTAAAGACATACTTTTTTCTGGAGCACTTTAGATTTACAATGAAATTGAAAGTAAGGTACAGAGATTTCTTATATACCACCTGCCTGCACACTCTCCCATTATCAACATCATTCACAAGAATAGTACTTTTTTTTTTTAACTGAGGATGAACCTACATTGACACATAATTACCCTAAGTCCATAGTTTACTTTAAGGCTCAGTATTAGTATTGTACATTATGTGAATTTGAAAAATGTATAATGACATATATTAATCATCATAATATTAAACAGAGTATTGTCACTGCCTTAAACATTCTCTGTTCTCTGCCTGGGCCTGTTGCTTTCTGTTTTCAGAGGTTATTAAATATCAACTCAATTTCTTTAGTAACTATAGAACTATTCAGATCTTCTACTTCTTCCTGTGTGAGTTTTGACAGATGGGGTCTTTTAAGGTTATCAAATTTGTTAAGCATCTCTATAATTTTCATTGAATTTGTCTCTAAGCCTACAACAGCACAAAAATTCTATTAATTTTTAAAAGTAAAATTAAGAAACCTTTTTTAAAAAGCATATAGTAGGTTGATATCCCATTATGGATTCATATCCCATTAAATCTTCCCTGTTTGGAAATTGTCGAAGAGTCTAGATAAGAATTTCTTATTTGTAATAATATGCTAAAATGGAATTTTTATATGTGAAACACATGTTACATGTATTTGCTTGAATCTGGTTTAAAATCCTTTTGCTTTAGCACCAGTTTTTTTTAAATGATTGCTTTGTTACTAGTTTTATCTTTTTATTATTTTTTAATTTTTTTAATGTTTATTTGTTTTTGAGAGAGACAGAGTGCAAGTGGGGGAGGGCCAGAGACAGACGGAGACACAGAATCTGAAGCAGGCTCCAGGTTTTGAACTGTCAGCACAGAGCCCAACACAGGCTCCAACACATGAACTGCAAGATCACAACCTGAGCTGAAGGCAGACGCTCAACCAACTGAATCACCTAGGCACACTTTTGTTATTATTTTTTAAACTGCACTTAAAAATGAATAAAAATTACTTACTTTTAAAAATATTTCATAATTAACCCATTTGCTAACCTACACATTCTACCATAGACAACATTGGTAATTTTGGAACATTTCTGTTTTGGTGGAAGGAAAATAAGTCATCTACTCATAAGGCTGAAATGTATTACACTTTACCACATGTATCTTGGTTTTCCTGAGATAGTCTCAAGCTAAGCCTTTTGTCTCAACATCCTCTCCATCCTTTTCAAGTGTGTTTCATTTAGACAATAAATTATATGGTCACCATCAATAAAAATAAGAGTGACAGTGTGAGATAATATCACTAAGAAAGGTGTTGTCAATGACTCCAAGCTTGTGCTTGAGTCGACACCATGGTAGGATTTTTATCATAAATAAGTTTTAGCAGATATTATTAGAAACCCTGAGAGGAAGTTTGATTTTAACAAAAAGTATCCTCAAGTAGTGTATTATTTACCAACATTCCTTATACATTTTTCTAGCTAACATATGGCTTCTAATCTGGTTTCTTATTATCTTATAAAGGGTTTTTTTTTCTTATTTTATTTTTTCAACGTTTTATTTTTATTTTTGGGACAGAGAGAGACAGAGCATGAACGGGGGAGGGGCAGAGAGAGAGGGAGACACAGAATCGGAAACAGGCTCCAGGCTCCGAGCCATCAGCCCAGAGCCTGACGCGGGGCTCGAACTCACGGACCGTGAGATCGTGACCTGGCTGAAGTCGGACGCTTAACCGACTGCGCCACCCAGGCGCCCCTCTTATAAAGGGTTTTATGTGAATTCAAACTTGATACTAGGAAATCTTACAAATAGTAATTTGTTATGTTGTACAATCACTAAGTTCTGGATATTAACATGTATATATGTAGTGATAGTAGGAATAATTATATGTATTTTCTTAGACTTATTTCCCATTATAATGTTGGGGAACTGTTGAGCATTGACTTACTAATCTAATAATGCTATAGCCCCAAATTTCTGGGTCACTATGTGAACCATAGTTTTGCTAAGATAATGGAACTTCTGTTTTTAGATGAGTTTTAGATAAGGATCAATAAGCATGTAGGCAATTTAATGCAACTATTTGGCTATAAACTGCCTCAGTAGACATATGTTTCTTTAATGCATTCACTTTAATGTGGTAAAAGTAATTCTATTTACATTCATATGTATTAGTTGCTGTTTTTATTTAGCAACAAATTTTAAGGATTGGGAATACTTTTATTTTGCCCTGGCTTTCCTCCATTCCCTGAACTTGTACCTACTTATTCATAAACACACAGGGAAGACAGCAGGCAAACAATGATCCATCCTCAATTAAACATTATACTTTTATATCAAGGATAAAGAGGGTCCAGGGAAATTAATCCTTTGCCCTAGGAAGTTTATTAAAAATGCTAAATCAGAAACTGATGGCAGCTTAAATAGCTTGATGTAATTCTCTAGGGGAAATCTTATAAAATCCTATCTATTAAGGTAGACTTTGTTCAAGAAGAGGCAAAGACCAAATTTTTACAAATTGCATTGTCATCAAACAATGTTGATATTAAATATCAAGTTAAGAAAGTGAAGAAAATTTGTACACAATAGACATTATAAACTGATAAGAATCTATTTAGTAGTGAGCTTAAATAATTTTTTAACCTAAGAAGAATTTAAATATCTGAAACTATCTCAGAAAAAAATATAGTTATCAAGATTGAAAAATTGGTGCTTAGTTAAGCATTTACATTTATGCACGATTGGAACATGCATTCTACAAATATATACTGCAAAAATGACACAGATTGAAATGCTTCTACACATTAAGACATGGTCTTAGCTTTAGGACTTATTTGTTAAAGAGTAAGGAGATGGAAAAAATGCACCCAATATTTTGATTAATTGAGGTATATGGCAAGTGTCAGAAACTCTGATATGTACAAAAATATATTTTAGGCTGCAATATATGATAAGTATTCCAAGACTAGTATAAAAAGTCGGTTTTAAAAACTCTAAGAGACAATTCCAGATCTGCTCTGATGTGTAAAGATCTTGGAAACAATCACTCTCATATTCACAATAAGAAACAAACTAAACAATTTCATAGATCCAACAGAACATTGAGGTCACATACCAAACCACTGCCCTGAAAATTGGAGACACATACATATATAGTGAATCAGAGCTTACAGGGAGCAAGTAATAGGAAGAAACACTTAACCAGTAATTCACAAATGACTGAGAACCTAATGTGGAATGCCTTGAGAATTAAAAACTCCTGGGGGTCCAATCTTAGGAAAGACCCCTGTACTTTCTTGAGCTCCTGCAGGAGCTCTACCAGGTTCTTTTGCTGAAGGTCCAAGAAAAATTACCTTCTACTTCCAGTCATGGAGAATTAGAGGGAGAATAACAATTTTGAAATATGCCCAGACCATTATGTTCCCCATAACAAATTGCCCTCAAGAGAAAATACCCTATATAAAATACTCAGAGCCTTATCCAACTGCAGGGAAGAGGAAATAGACAACTGCAACATCCAGTAGCCTTCAGGTCTCACAAGGGGAAGATTAAGGAAAAAAATAAAAAGGCTAAGAAATGCCCCTAAAGGTCACGTCCCATAGACAGTGGCATCCCCTCAAAACGGGCAATTAATTACAAAATTATAGAATGCTTCTCTTCCTCAAAACCTTATAACCAATTCAACAGGGATCTGGTATAGTGACAGTGGGTTATTACTGACAGAGCTTCAAGACAGACTCTATCAAAGAAGGAGTTTCTAGGAAAAGCCAGGGAAAGAGTAGAGACAAAAATAAGAGCATGGAGGAAATTGAAGCCTCTGACTCTTTCAGCTACAGCAAACATTAAATGCCCCATAAACTCTAGTCAGATACACATGATTACTTCTCACAAAAAGCCTATTTACCTCAGTTCTTATTTCCTGACACATCATGTTCAGCTTTCAACAAAAAACCACAAGGTAAGGTAGAAAGGCAAGAAAAACCACAGTCTGAAGAGACAAAAGTGTCCAGAATCAGATGAGGGAGATATTTTGGAATTATCAGATAATAAATTTAAAATGACTATGTTTAATATGGTAACGGCACCAGTGAAAAGAACTGGCAGTGTGCAAGAACAGATATGTAATGTAACAAAGAGATGGAAACCCTAAGAAAAAATTGAAAGCAAATCAAAGACAATAAAAGAATCAAAGAATGCTTTTGATGGATTCATCATTAGACTAAATACAAAGGAAGAAAAAAACCAGTGAGCTTGAAGATATGCAAATAGGAACTTCCCAAACTGAAAAACAAAGAGAGAAATGGATGAAAAACAAAACAAAACAAAACAAAACAAAAACAAAAACAGAAGAGAACATAATACTCAGAAACAATGGGACTATTATAAAAGGTGTAGCATCAATATAATTGGGAATACCAGGGGGAAACAAAAGACTGAGACAGAGCAAGATAATTATTTGAACTAATAATGGCTGATAATTTTCCAAAATCAATAACTAATAGCAAGAAACCTAGAGAACAGCAAAGAGGGTAAATTCTAAAAAATCTGTACCTAGACATATTATAGTCAAACTGCAAAAAATCAAAGACAGAGAAAATCTTGAAAAAAGTCAAAGGAAAAAAAACTGCTCTACTTATACAAGAGCAAGGAATTACATCAGACATTTCTTCAAAAACTATATAAGCAGGAAGAGAGTGGAATAAAATGTTTAGTGTTCAAACAACAATGATCTAGAATTCTGTATCCATTCAAATTATTATCAGCAGTGAAGGATGAAGAAAAACTTTTTATTCAAACCAAAAACTGAAGGAATTTGTCACCAGTAGATCTTGAAAGAATGGTAAAATAAAGTATTTTATTTTTCTCTCTCTTAATTGATTTAACAGAGCTATTTGTTCAAAATAATAGCAACAATATATTGGACAAATATATGTTATAAATAAAATGAATAACAGCGATGTATAAGAATGAAAAGAAGAATTGGGAGTACTTAGTTATAAGGAGAAAGATAAATCACAAATAAGAATGTTAATTTGTTAAATGTGGGAATTTGAAAAAGGTAAGAGGAAGTAGCTTCATTTCGGAAAAGAAGAATCACCTTTTGAGGTAGGAGTGGGAAAAAAAGCAATGATGTGAGGGTGCAATTGAGGAAGCTTATGCAAATGACTTCCATTCTCAGTAAATTAGGTGGCACAGCTCTCTGTGGAAAGAAAAGAATGATATTGAAAATGACATCAAAATAAAGATGTGACAAAGAACAGGAAATCTAAAAATACTTCTACAGGTAAAGAAATCATTTAAAACAAATAAGCAGATTTCTGGCTAGAGATTAAGAGTTAAGATAAGTAAATTATTATATGGATGCTCATCACATGTTTCTAGGAGCATTTCCAGCAATATCAGGCTGAACGGGAGCAAGAAATGAAGTAAAGATACAGGCAGAGTATTGTCTTAGGGAGCCCTGTTTTTTATTTGTTTATTTCCCTAAGTGTTATCTAAATTTCTGCTCTCTTTATTGACACACCCTTCTAACTGTTTGATTTCAGTGGTTAAGATGAAATCAACAGTCCTATCTCTAGCCTTTCTGGATAGTGTAGGGAAGAAAAAGAAAAAAAGTAGTGTGATAAAGTGTCTAAATTTTGTTTAAGCTTTTCATGGTCTCTTTCTACTGAGCAGGAAGGAGCTGCAAGAGAATATTGTTTTTACCATAATAATGAGAAAAGGCCAAGTAATCTGCAAAACCATAACTTTTATGAATCTACCAGACATAGGATGCCACTAGGTAATCAAAGAAATTGAACTCCAAAGAGTGACAAGTCACTACTGGAAGAGATGAGACACAAGAAGTTTCTTTACCTTCAGAAGAATATGGGAAAGAGGGTGTTGACAAAAAGGTAAGAAGAAATTGACTAAAATGTTAACCAGTTTTTAAAGGCCAAATATGGGGCAGGATGACAGTTTGGAAAAGCTAGGACCCCCAAACCCAAGGTGGATTTATAGCCCTCTGAAGGGTGCTCATAAGAAAGTGTGGGGACCAAAAAACAAAAACAAAAACAAAACAAAACACAAAACAAAGAAACAAAAAAGGTGTGGGGATAGGGAGAAAATCAAAGACACCCATTCCCCAAGGTACAGGATGAAGGTGGTGATTAGCTGATGCTGGAGAAAGACACAAAACTATGCCCATTTCCCTCAGAACATGCCCATGTTGGAGCGAAAATCTTAGGCCACTGGTGAAGGACAGCACGCTCTCCAGCTCTCAGGGACGAGGCAAAATCCATGCTTCTGGGGGGGGGGGGGTCAGGTTTGGTAGGAGAAAAACATAATCTGCATCTGGGAAAGTAAAAACAACACTTACACAAATTGGATGCTAGTGAGGACCTTTATTAGCTGGGGAAAGGATAGGAGTAGGTTGCTGGATTCAGCAAATAAAAATATGACTTCCAGTTAAATTTAAACCTCAAATACAAAAGAAACTTTTTAAGTATCCCATGTTTATTCCATAGGATACGCTTGCATAAACAGCATATTCTATAAGACATACTTATGCTAATAACTGATTTATTATTTACATGACATTCAAATTGAACCTTAGGTAGAAGCAAAGACCCCTGCCCCTGATGGAGGAGACTGAAACCCTCTTGTGCCTACATTCTGTTTGCTTTACAGTCAAAATTGATTTAGTGTCTGACTAGTTTTCAGCAGCTGATCTGCCACTGTCATTTCTCACCTGAATTATTGGCAAGGTTCTTTATTTAACCTTATAATCCGTTTGTAACTGGTGTAACTGCTTTTTCCCTTGTCTACATACAATCACTTCTCAAGACAGCAGTCAGAATGTTACTATTAAGACCTAAGGCACAATATGTTCTCCTTAACTCAAGTCCTCGAATAGTTTCCAGTGAGAAAAAAAGCTCAGAAGAAAAGCTTTGGAGGCCTACAAAGTTCTGGAAAGTCTAGCCCTTTCTCTGAATTCATTTCTTCACTTCAGCAACAGGACATCTTTTGGTTTGTTGTATTTGCCAATCATATTCCCACTTTAGGGTCTTTGTGCTTGCTTTTCTTTCTGTCTGGAAGGCTTTTCTCCCAATTAGCAACAGATGGGTCTCCTCTCATCCTTTGGATCTTTTCTCAGATGGTAGCTGTTAACTGAGGCCTTCTGTTACTTGTGTTTCCTAAGATTCCATATCACCATTCCTACCCACCACTCCCTATTCCCATTATGCTTTATTTTTAGTCATCTAAGACAGCATAGATTTTACTTATGTCATGTTTTTCTATCTCCTCTCGTTTAACAAAGGTTGGAGATTCTTTTTCTTTTACTCATGCCCGTGTCCAGGACTTAGAAGAGCTCCTGGAAACATAATTGCTCAATAAATCCGTGTTGAATGAATGAAGAGATACATAAATGAATGAGTGCATGAATTAAAGCATAAAATTGAGCAAATATTGCTATCAAAATGAAAATGTACTCCTGTAGAACATGCAATCCTGTTTTAGAGATGTTGATGAAACATGGTATATTTATATGTTGCTCCTTCTGAATATTCATTACATCAGACTATGACTTTTCTTGATTCCTTAGGATGCAGCAGTAACCCTCAATCTCACACTAAGTTTCTATATTGATATAAAGTGCTGCCTCAGATGGGACATACTGTAGCCTTTTAATACCAGCATTCATCATACTAAAATATATGCATGGCCTATAACTTCTGTGGAATAGCCTACAATGTGGAATAGGAGTGATCCCGAGGCAGAGCTTAAAATAAGCAAATAGGTCAAATGTTCAACTTACCTGCAATATTTTTAATTACTTGGCATATCTTTTTAAATGAATGTTCAGGCCCTATCAAACCATCGTGACACTAAACTTAAATGAGAGGAATACCAGAAGCCCCATGTGTTTCATCTTTTTTAATGCTCCAAGTAAAATGAATCTTTTGATTTTTTTTTCATCCTGAAAATGTCTCTAAAGAGCCAATGGTTTAAATGCAAAGTTCTTCCCTTAAGGAAAGGTTCGAAGTTTTCATTTTCCAAGAGTAAAATATTACTTTCTCACATGAAAGTTTTGTCTATTTTATTGCTAGAGTTGAAAAAAGAAAAAGTCTCAGAACTTCTTTAATATAGCCCAATTCATCAAACTGATTTTTTCTTGCTCTAGGTTATTTCTCATTGATATTCCCTTTGGTGGCTGGAAATTTCTAAATTAGTGTTTCATACATCTATGTGGCACACATTATTTAGCTAACTATTACCTTTCATTTGTATTCATTATGTGTGTATGTGACTTTATCATTGCTCAGCATTATAATAACCATAAAGGAGTGATTTATATTGCCATAGATACAGAGATAAAAGTATTTCACTTAAAAATCAGCATCTTTCCTTATTATAATCTGTTAAAGAAAGGAACTTCATTAAACATAAAATGTCACTGTGAGTATGTTTGTATTTATTATAATATCAGTGAACAAGAGCTTTTAGTATCTTCTTGTTTGGTTGTTCAGATATTAAAAATCTATATGTATTTTAAACCTTAGAATACTACCTTTTATCGTTGAAAGAGAAGTGAAATAATGATGATGGTAATAGTTGCACACTCTAGGTAAAAAAAGTTTGTGCTGTATAAATTAAGCAAGCTGCCAAATTAATTAGAGTGGGGATTTAGACCAAAGGATGGAATTTTTTTCCTTTTTCCTTTTCTTTTTTCTTTTTTGAGAATGTACATAATTGTTTTGAATGTTATCCAGTTGCAAAATATAAACATGCTCTACTCTCACAATCGGTTTTTAAGATGATGTAACCACAAGATTCACTTTAAGAAGTATTTTCAATTTTGACTAATTTTTATGTGAATATATATTCCATATACATATTTTGAGGGAACAATGGGTATACCCTCCATCAATTTCACAAATGAGAGTTTGTAATGATTAAATAACCCAGATCATTAAAGTACAAATGATATAGGCCAATTACTGTTAAAAATTACTAGTACTAAATTTCAAAAAGGTTAATTAGTTTGTTTTCTGTCCCTACTTTGTTATTTTAAAAATAAAATTTTATTTTTATTTGCTCCTATGCAATGATACTATTGCTTACATTAAAACAGGAGTAATTATATTTACATTTACATACATATTTAAAAACAAGACATCATGATTTTAGAGAGAGCAGAGGAGGGGCAGAGAGAATCTTAATCAGGCTTGGTGCTAGGGCTGCAGCCAGTGTGTGGCTCTATCTCAAGACAGTGAAATCATGACCTGAGCTGCAATGAAGAGTCTGTCCCTTAACCAACTGAGCCACTCAGACTTCCCAACATAAAGCATCATTTTTTATAGTTTTGGAAGTCAGTCTGTGATGACTCTGTTTAAATGTGAACTTGGCTAGTTTAAGGTACCCATGTACTTGGTCAAGCACTAATATAGGGATTGCTGTAGAAGTTTTTAGATGAGATTAACATTTTTTAAATGTTTATTTATTTATTTTGAGAGAAAGAGGGAGAGATAGGGAGAATGAGTGGAGGAGGGGCAGACAGAGAGGGAAAAAGAGAGAATCCCAAGCAGGCTCTGTGCTGTCAGCCAGCACAGAGCCCTATATGAGGCTCCATCTCGCAACCATGAGATCACGACCTGAGTGGAAATCAAGAGTCTGACATTTAACAGACTGAGCCCCGTAGGTGACTTGAAATTAACATTTAAGTCAGTAAATGTTGACTAAAGTAGATTAACCTTCATAACCATCAGCCTCACTCAATCAGTTGAAGGCCTTAAGTGCAAAAGACTGAAACTCTTCAAGGAAGAAGGAATTCTCCCTACAGAGTGCCTTCACTCAGGCTCTAGCTACAGTATCAGTTTTCCAGTCTGCCCTCTGCCTTGCAGGTTTTAGACTTGCCAGCTCCCACAATCTCATAAACAAATTCCTTAAAAGTCACACACACACACACACACACACACACACATACACACCCTATTGGCTCTGTTTATCTGGAGAACCCTAATTAATACACTTTCAAAAATCTCTACTGTAACCATCCTTTGCTTTTTGACTGATGCTTCCTCTCCTATAGGCTTTTCCCTGGCCTTGTTCCCTCTGACTCTCCCCAAGCCACCAGAGTTCACCATTTTGGCCACATAAGCTTTTGTGAGAGAGAAATAAGACTTGGTATTTTTGGTCTTATAAATTCAGAGGTGGAATAATGAAAGAAACTGATAATAAAACAAAGTATGATAATAAAACAAATGATGTGACTCAAACCAACTCGGCAAATAATCAGCCTTGAGGGAAACAAATTCAGAAGTCAATTTCAAAAAAAAAAAGATGACCTTTAGATATAACCACAGTAAACTGAGTACACACACACACACACACACACACACACACACGCACACATATATATAACCTTTTGTAATCTTTAAGGTTTTTAAGGAGACAAATAATCTTATATTAGTATAAAATAGCTAAATCTTATTATAGTCTTCCTAAAATATAGACAAATCTGCAGCCCTTAAATAACAGGACTTTTGATCATGTAGAAGGGCAATGACATTGATCTATGGAACACTTTGGAGCTAGTGGGTGGAATGGGGTGACCGGCGGATACAGAGTGGGTGCTTTAGGAAAGGATAAAACTTACAACATCCTAGAAAAAGGAAACTGGGTGAGAAAGGGTACTGAAAGAGAGAAGAGCAGATACCAATAATAATAGTAACAATGATAATGAATAATAACACAACTTTGTTTAATATTTAACCCATCTTCAGAAAAATAAGGAATCCCTGCTTCTTCCTTTTGATACTTTATTGTCTTCTCAATGTAGGATTCTGAATTCAAGCCAGCAATATTAGCGTTTCATTTTTGCTAGATTAGAGTTTGTATGCATTTAAACTGAGAACTGAACAAATTTAATAATATTATTCCCATTGAAATATATGTTCAAAGTCATAAATAATCAAAATAAACTCTAGTAACATAATCTACTTGTAATTTTGAGGCCTGCCAATGTTATTAAATGTGTTATCACTCATATTGAAGACAACGCAAACTTTAAGCATTTTGCCAACATTTTTGTTGATCTCTTATGAATCTGGATTCATAAAGACTTTCCAAGATGATTTAATTATTTCAAACCATAAAAAGTTCTGCCAATATTTACCAGTGGGGTTTTAAAATTGAACAGAATTGTCTCAGCTTTGTGATTTTAAAAGTTCAATTGCTATGGGGACACATTTTCAGTTAGTTGATTGATATGAGAACTTTTTGAAATCTGATAACTTTCCATTTAGACCATGAATTATATCAAATTGCCCCTTTGTAAAGCCAATAATATTATTTTTTCAAAGCAAGAAAACATCTGGAAAAATTTTAAGTTTTTTGCATACACATAATCAACTATAATAAATTACTATTTACTGAATATCTATTCAACAGGAGGGAGCAAATACTAATTAAACAAAACCTGAGAAGGGTAGAATAGAGAACCTTCATTTAAAAGCTAAGGTAGTATAAAATAAGAAAGCTTTAGGAGTCAGCAAGTCCTCAAGAATCTGAGAATTTAGCATGTTATCTAAATTTAGTCCTCTTATTATCACTTTCTCACTTTTATATTATTTAATAATTCCATTACTATTAAATTAATAGTTCCATTTATAGCTAATAAGGCATGTAATCACTACCTATTTTAGCCTCATCCTAGAAAATATCATCCTTGAAATCAGATTCAATGTGTTAATTGTACTTTTGAATATGTATTTGCCAGTTTGCTTTTTTTTAAGTTTATTTACTTATTTTGAGAGACAGAGAGAGAGAGAGGAAAAGAGAGAGACAGCTAGGGGTGGGGCAGAGAGAGAGAGGGAGAAAGAGAATCCCAAGCAGGCGTCACAACAGAGCACTGCATGGGTAGTGCACAGAGCACTACACGGGTGTTGATCCGATGAACCATGAGATCATGACCTGAGCCAAAAATCAAGAACTAGGGGCTCAACCAACTGATCCAGCTAGGCACCCCTGCCTGATCATTTTTATCTACCACTTAAAATCATCTTAATTACCTAGTGTTGTATACATGCCACACGTTGTGAGAAACGGTTTGATAGGAATCCTGTCTGAAAAAAACTCAAGAAGGTACCATCAAGCCTCCAGAATGTAGTGTTTCATTGCTTAGCATGGAAACTTGTTCCACTGGAGAACCCTAGTTTTTCAAAAGCTCTTCCTTAAACTGAACTAAAATCTGTTTCCTCATGATGCCACATGAAAACTGTAGATAGATACAAATTGGGTTGTGTCTACCCTATTTGAAAATTATACTAGGAATAAAGTGACCAGGAATAGCTAGAGATTAAAGTGACTTCTGCCTTAGAAAAATTTTATTACTAATTACCATGTGAATATTAATTTTCAATAGGTTCATACTTATTTAGAGTGATTATAGCTTTTTTTTTAGTTTTTTCAACTTATATGCTTAATCAGATAGTGTAGAATTTTTTTCAGCGTGTGTTGTCAAGCTTACCAATTCTTCTCTTTCTTAAAATGAAAAAACCTAAAAAAAACTTGCCCACCTGCAACTGGGTTGTTTACAATTCTCTGTAATTTCACAAAATTATCTAGTTTTATTTTATATTTCTCCTTATTCTACAATTTCATGTCAAATACTCTTGGTATTTTCAGATATAAGGTAAAAAGACTCAATGTCATTTATAGACGCACTCCTGCCTTACCCTAATCTAACATTTAGGTTTTTCAGTCTAGGTTACCTGGAAAACAGTAAAACCATTAGAAGAAATAAAAACAAAAATCATCTAGAGACAAGTAAAAATAGTAAAATCAAAAGATTATATTTATTTAAATTTTCCTGGCTGAGAACATTGATAAGTCTTGCTAAATATTCTATGGGGCGCCTGGGTGGCTCAGTCGGTTAAGAGGCTGACTTCGGCTCAGGTCATGATTTCACGGTCCGTGAGTTCGAGCCCCGCGTTGGGCTCTGTGCTGACAGCTCAGAGCCTGAAGCCTGTTTCAGATTCTGTGTCTCCCTCTCTCTGACCCTCCCCCATTCATGCTCTGTCTCTCTGTCTCAAAAATAAATGTTAAAAAAATTTTTTTTAATATTCTAAAACTACATTGATAACCAAGACTTTTTTTTAATGTTTATTTATTTTTGAGAGAGAGAGAGAGAGACAGAGCTTGAGTGGGAGAGGGGCAGAGAGACAGGGAGAAACAGAATCTGAAGCAGGCTCCAGGTTCTGAGATGTTAGCACAGAGCCATATGCGGGGCTTGAGGTCACAGATTGTGAAATCATGACCTGAGCTGAAGTTGGAAGCTTAACAAACTGAGCCACCCAACTCTGCCCCGATGACCAAAACTTTTAAACACATCTTATGTTGCTGTGATTCTCTGCAGGTTTTGCCATATAATGAACCTCAATGCATCAATATGTGTATGTGTACATTATATATAACTTTCCTTGGATAGAAAAACTATGTGTACGTATTTCTTTACATCCATGAGTAATTGTAACTCTTTCCAATTAAACTTTCCTAGCTTAGTCAATATTCATTCAACCAATCAACAGATGTGGACATTTGACTTAGTAAGATTACAGATGTGAAGGATAATGTTTTGATCAAATCTCCTTGTTATAACACTGTTGACTAAATCAGAATTACACTCAAAATTACTTTTATTAAAAATTATGTTAATTCATCCTAGAAAAATCTCTGATTTTATATTTATAAAGTTAATAGTCTCATTGGCTTTTAATAGTTAAGATGACTTTCAGGAAAATAAGGGTTCACAAATCTCGGATAAGTTATTTAGCAGTTTTTACCCTAATATTGTATAATTATTATTTCCTGGTCAAATAAACATAGGAAAAATATCACTCTTGCTTAGTGAGTAGGCTATTAAAGAGTAAAAGCTTTCTCCAGTGTCTCCTTCAGGAAACTACAATTTGTGAATTGACAGTGTATGTCAATGTGTGTGTGTGGCGGTGGGGGGGGGGGGGGGGGGGGGGGAGGATGTAAGACATGTTCTCATCACAGAGCTTTACCTACGCTAGGAGATTTTACTTCCCTTACTTTCCAGAGAAAAGAGAAGACTTTAGGAGTAAATTTTTTGAAGGGCTCATATTACTAGTATACAATATGCTCACATTCTTAACTTCTTGGTTTCTGATTTATTTTTCCCAAGTCTCTTTCCTATGTAGTTTGAATTCCATTTTCTTTCTCTGCATCTAGGATTTAATCATTTTCCTCTTTCCTTAGTTTAATTCATATAATTAAAAACACAAACAAAAAGAAAAATAAAGGAAGGCAAACATTGAGAACACTTTATCTCTTATTTTTTATTTCCTTTCTTTCATCCTGTCATGTTATGAGTTTCTCAAGGGCTTAAGAGCGTACAGGTGATTGATAGTTGTGTGTTTAATGAACAAAAAAGTGCTTTCCCTTAAGGTATCTTTTATCTTAGTAATTTCCTACAGAAGAGTTTAGAATAAGTTAAGCATACTTATATGGCTAAATGTCATATACAAAATAACTTCTGTAAAATATTGATAAATATATTAAAATATTAAAACAAATGTAAACAACTAGAAACAAAAATTGTAAATCTGAAGAAAACATTTTATCATTTTACCCTACACTATTGTCTTTTAACAGTGATAAGAATTTATCAGTATTCAGTTATTCATGTATCCCTGTTTCTTGAAATAATTAAGAGTAGAAAAGAATAAGTTAAATTTAAAATATTTACATCCATGGAACTTAGAGAAAAATATCTTTCCTGTTGAAATTAAATTGTTTATGTAAGCAAGAAATCACAATAGTGCAGAATTATATGAATTATATTTAAAACATTGCATACTTAGCATGATATATTTCCAAATGCAAATGTCACATAATTTTATTGATATATCATTACTATAAAATAAAATAACACAAAAGAAGTTCAGTTTGACGATTTTTGCCAATTTTGCATAGCAATCAAACCACCATTCAAACTGATATACAAAAATCTCCATCACTCTAGTAAGTTTCCTCATGTATTTTTCCAATAAATTCCCTCTCCCTGTCTCCAAATTGAATTCTTTTATTTCTAATGCTATAGATAGATTTTGGCTGTTCTTAAACTTTATATGTAAAGTTACATAATAGGTAAATTTTTTGTATGTCTGGTTACTTCCACTCAACATTAAAAGTTTGAGATTCTATGTGGTTACTATAGCATGTGTTGGCAGTTTGTCACTATTATTTTGTTATTGCTGAGTAGTATTCCATTGTGTGATTATGCCACAATATTTTTATTTTTTCTTTTGATAGACATATCAGTTGTTTCCAGTTTGGGCTATTATGAATAAGGTTGCTATTAAGATTCTTGTAGAAATCTTATTGTGGGCGTACGTTTATAATAGTGGTGGTACTGATGAACTTCTAGTAATAAATCCCTCATTCATAGAGTAGATATAAGTTTAACTTAATTAAAAGCTGCCAAATATTTTTCTGAAGAGGTTTTAGCAATTTACCTACCCACCAACACTACATGAGAGTTCCAGGTGCTTTGCATCTATACCCACATTATTATTGTCAATATTTATTTTAAGAATTTTAGCCACTCTGCTAGGTATAAGGTAGTATATGTTTAATATTTTAACTTGGCTTTCCCTGAAAAACAATAGTGCTGATGCCTTTCCATTGTGAGTTGTGCTACTTTTCGTTTTCCTATATATTTTTACCATTTTACTTATTGTGAGTTTCCTCCCACCCCCAAATTTAATACTGTCATTTTATTATGTTCTTTTTCGCATTATTTCTAATAGAAAGTTAGCAATATTCATGTCTTTCCTTCCCTGGTATGATTTTTTTTTCTTGGAACCAGTTAATATTTGCCCTTTTCTGTAGTTTGCACTAGTGAGAGTATAATAAACCTGGGTATATTTTCTCTTTACAACCCTGATTGAAATTCATTGAGTTTACTGAATCTGTTTTTATCCTTTATCAAATTGGAAAGTTCTTAGCCATTTTCTTTTCAATAATTTCTTTATCTTTCTTCTCTTCTTTTGGGACTTAAATTATAGAATATTAAACTGTTTGAAAATATCTTAAGGATCTCAGACTCTCTGGTTTGCTTTTATAATTATTTTTCCTATTTTTCTAATTACATATTTTTTATTTCCTCTCTTCAAGCTCACTCATCTTTTCTTCAGCTAGGTCTTGTCAGAATTTAAGTCTATCAAATGATTTCTATTCATCTGATATATTTTTCATTTCTCACATTCCATTCATTTTTGGTGTTCATATCTCTGCTGAAAGTTCACATCTCTTAACAAATTTTTTCCACTTTTTCAAATGCATTATTTGATTATTTACTTACACAAAATTATTTGAAAGTCCATGTTTGATAATTCTAATATTTGGACCATCTCTAAGACTGCTTCTAGTGACCATTTCCCCTTCTAAACTTGGGTCATATTTTCTTGTTTTTTTTTGGGGGGGGGCGGTTGTATCTTATATTTGATTTCCTGCTGAAAGTTTTATATAGAATAATAATAGAGACTTAAGTAAATAATGTTTTTGTTAATTTTTTTTAATGATTATTTATTTCTGAGACAGAGACAGACCATGAGTGGGGGAGGGGCAGAGAGAGAGGGAGACATAGAATCCAAAGGAGGCTACAGGCTCTAAGCTGTTAGCACAGAGCCCCACATGGGGCTCGAACTCACAAACCATGAGTTCATGACCTGAACCCAAGTCGGACGCTTAACCGACTGAGCCACCCAGGCGCCCCATAAGTAAATAATGTTAACGTCAAGAAAAGGGTGTATATCTTTCCTCTTATCCCAAAACAGTGAGTCCAAGTCTATCTAACCTATATTTACTCTGGCTCCAAGTTTTGTACAGCCTTAAGATGGTTCAGATTACAACTGCTCTAAAAAATTTTTATGTAGAACTAGGAGTAGAGATCTGAATCCTGGGAAGATTCCAAAAATCTTCCTGTTCTACAGTTAATTCAAATATGTGGAAAATCTCGTAGTTCTTTGCAGTTTCACTGCCAGGAGTTTAGCTTTCTGTTGAAGTCTTTAATCTGTAGTTCTACCCTGTGTTTTCTGAGTCTGAGTAAATCTCTTCCAGTTCAGTTGCCATTTCCTAGCTTCTGTAGGAGTTGAGTCTTGTATGTGTGGAGTTCTCTCCCACTGTTTTATTGAGATATAATTGACATATCGTATTGTTTGAGTTTTAGGTATAAACATTCTTTAGAAGCACGTTTCTCAGTTTTCTTGCCATCTCCTCAGTATTTTGTAGGTGAAAACCCAGGGTGCCTAAGGTCTTCTTTATGCTCTCTTACCTTGACTGACCAGAGCCTTTCTATAGCTGAAGACCTAGAGGGCTGTTAACCAATTTCTCTCAATACTCCTGCTTCCTTCACCACCACCACATAAATGAAGAATAACAAGTAAGCAGGGCATGTAGATGCTATTTTTTTCTTTTGTAGAATGTGCTGGATTCCATCATACCACACCAGCCCACAGAGCACTTTTAAATATTTGTTAAAATCCAACTAATGTCTCTTCATCCACTTCTCTTGTGGATTTCTCTTCCTGAATAGTTCTACCAGGGATGGAAAGAGTTGTGAGTCTGTTCTCTCCTGAGTAGAACCTGAGGCTTTCTGGAATGTATTTGTCTTTGTGTGTGTGTGTGTGTGTGTGTGTGTGAGAGAGAGAGAGAGAGAGAGAGAGAGCAATTTTAAAAGGAGTTTTGCAAAACCATGTTATTTTAGGTTGTTCCGGTTATTTTGGGTTTTAGTGTGAGAATAACTATCTCATGTAACTTCCTTATGCTTCTCAAAGCTTACTGATGAAAAATACTTTATCTAAAAGATATACATTACTATTAACCAAATAAGTAGAATGGAAAAAATATACAGAAATTATATACCACTCTGTGTTTATGTAGGTGAATACATAAACAAACAGAGATATGTAGAAAAAACTGTAAGATGCCAAATGAGAGAACTTTATCTTTGACATTTATTCCACTTATCCTCTTGCAGACATCAATGTTTTTATCAACACGTCTATTAAAGTATTGATATACACATAATTAAAAATAGAATGCTAAGAGTACTCAGATGATATTGGCTAAATATAGAATATCCACAAATACTCCTGGCATAGTTATAAGTTGTTTGCATTTATTATTATATTTAAATCTTATAAAATTATATGAGATATGTATAGTTGTTATTTTGATTTTACAAGTGTGAAAACAGGCAATTGGAAAGGCAAGATTTAAACATGTCTGATTTTATTACTGAGCTTTCCCTTAAGTTGACTGTGGCATTTCCTTCAACTCTAAAAAATAATTCCTTAAGGTAAGATAAAGATAATTTAAGATAGGTATACTTTATAGAATAATAAAAATGGGCTTGTCTAAATATAATTTAGGCATGAGCAGAATTGTTCTTGGTAATGTTTTTTAGAAAAGTCACACATTAGATTTAGTTAATTAAGCATGGTCATGGTCATACAACATAATTTAGTAAGCCTATTCTATTAAATGATTATGCATGTATGTCTAGTTTGTCCCACTTTCCCACAGGTTTATTTTCCACGTCAAAGAATTATATTGAGCCAACAAAATATATTTCTCTTACCAGAACACTGACATTATTGTCAATTAATAAGATTAGTAAAAATCTTTTTATATTTTAAACATGTTGTGGTTTTTTTTTTAATTTTTTTTCAACGTTTATTTATTTTTGGGACAGAGAGAGACAGAGCATGAACGGGGGAGGGGCAGAGAGAAAGGGAGACACAGAATCGGAAACAGGCTCCAGGCTCTGAGCCATCAGCCCAGAGCCCGACGCGGGGCTCGAACTCACAGACTGTGAGATCGTGACCTGGCTGAAGTCGGACGCTTAACCGACTGCACTACCCAGGCGCCCCAAACATGTTGTGTTTTTTAAAGATACACGAAAGAATAGAATTTCTGGTAAAGTATCTTAGTCATTATGCGAATTAAACTTCAGCTAGGAAAGTCAATTGCCTTTTATAATGTTCTATATATGTATGCAGGTGTATCATAGACAAAATAACAGTGAGATTTGAAGCAAAATAATAGCCTTGATGATAAAGTCTAATGAGAAAGTCATGGTGAGAAAAATATATTAATCAGAAATGTTCCGTTTTTAATACTACGCTATGCTGTAAACCAAATTTATATTTTCTTTTTTTACCAGCTCACTTAGATCAGTGTTTCTCAAACTTTTGCAACTGAGGTCAACTTACTGTTCTTCAACATGAGATTGGAGCTCAATCCTATTGTAGGTAAATTTTGGTGATAGAAGAATAGTTCCAAACTAAAATGGATAAAATATGTCCTGTTAATATGATAACGTTAATTAAACCAATAATTTAATATGTTAAGGAAGAATTCTATAGTTTACCCAATGAACTCTAAGGGATCTTTTTGAGACTTGGTAATTGACATATTGAACTTTTGTCCAGATTCTTTATCCAGTTTCTTTTCTATGTAATTATTTCTCTATAATTATTGAAAAGTTCCAAATCACAGCTATAGGTTGGGGAATGGCAGCAAGTCCTTGGTGACTTCAGCATATGAATATAATATTTGGCATGGACTCAAAAATAAGGAAATGTTTATCCCTAAAAATATTTAATAATCATATGTATTATGCTATCATGATGTATTTATCAGATTTAAACTTTTAAATGTTGAGTATTTCAATTTGCAAGCCAGAGCCTAATAAGACTTGAATCAATCTTTATTTATGTGTAAACAGTGAAAAGAGTATTCTGTACATTTAGATCTTTTTTTAAAAATGCACCTAATAATGCATCACCAATGTATAGTCTAAAAAAAGAAGAATGAGTCAAGTTTTTAGTTCTCAAATTGTTCCTATCAGAGTTAATGCTTTAAACAACTGAATTTTTATCCTCAATGTGAAACCAAATGATTTTTATCTGGGAAACTGTAGGTTCTCACTACACAAAATATTAAATATATCCTTGATCATGCAATGTGGTAGATCACATGAAATAACTGGAACTGATTTTTTGTGTGTATTATCAATGCCATCAATAAATATGTTGTGTCTTCTCTTAGTACCAAAATGCATGGGAACACTTTTCCCTTGGCAGTCAGGGTAATGATTTGGTACTGTTGATACAACTCTACTATTAAATAAATGATTTTTTCATAAACTCATTTTTTTTCCTGCAAAACAGTGCCATATTAGTAGGTTGAATGATGCTTCTTTAGTTTTGAGCTATCGCCGGCCATCAGTGACAATACGTATCAATTTTGTACTGGAAAACATTGCATGATTATCCAATAAAACATAAACACAAAACAATAATTTTAACAACAATCTCTGTACTTTGTTCTCAACTGGTGTGAAACCTTAATGAGTATTAACAACATTGTGTAATATATAGATAAATAGGACAGAAACTGTGAATACATAGCTCATCTAATATATGTAATTTTAAAGATATACATTGTTTTCTCTTTTTATAATATTTTAGTTACTTATGTAGAACTATTTGTTTTGCATATTTCCTTTTCTCAGAACATGCAAATTTATATTCTGTATTTCCTGAGTTCAGTTTACTATTTGTATATTTTTCCATGTAATATTTAAAAAATATGATGATTAATATTATCATTTCAGCATATTTTATATTTTAATGAATAATTTTAAAGTGATCTATTTATTTACTGGATTGAAACTACAAAATAATATTTTTAAAAGCTCAAAAGTTTAAGAAATGGAGGCGCCTGGGTGGCTCAGTCAGTTGAGCATCCGACTTCAGCTCAGGTCATGATCTCACAGTCTGTGAGTTTGAGCCCCACATCCAGCTCTGTGCTGACAGCTCAGAGCCTGGAGCTTACTTTGGATTCTGTGTGTGTGTGTGTCTCTCTCTCTGCCCCTCCCCTGCTCATGCTCTGTCTCTCTCTGTCTCAAAAATAAATAAAAACATAAAAAAAAATTAAGAAATGAAAATAATGGCAATGATAAATAACATCAACTTAAATAGCCTTTTAATTGAATGCTAACCAAGACAAAATGGCCACTATATAATTTGTATTGCCACGTAAAACTTCTAAAAATGAATAACTAAGCATGTAGTAAAATTTCTATGAAAATCATTAATGTATCAAATTTGTGCAAGAAATACAAAAAGGTAGTATTTTTTTCTTAACTGATGTATATCTAAGTCAAGGTTTCGTCAGTAAGCTAGGATAACACATGATTATTATTGTTATTGTAACAACGAATTATTACTGAGAATTACCTACACATTTTATACTTTCTTCAAGTTCTCCAAATACTCTCTACAACTTAATAAAAGCTACCATTAACTAACGTTTGAGATTTATTTCCATTTTTATTGTAAGTATTATAAGCATTTTTGTTTAATATTTTCAAAATTGGCTTGGCCATAATACTTTCCTTCATGCTTTAGTTGTATTAAATGCAAGAGTCCATCAGAGTCTGTTCTGCTATATTACCAGTAGTGGAAATTGACAATATGCAAAAGCTTGTGTCACCAGTTTAAAATGTGTATCTTATTACGCTAAAATATTTCAGATATATAGAATACAAAATTTCAATATGCTTCACATTTTAGAAAATTGTAATGATGTGGAATGATCTAGATACATTGGAAATGCATAACCCTAAAACACATAAATATGCTTCAATGAAACTTCTCTCATGTACATTTTCCACAAAGCTTACACTTTAGTTTTGTTTTTTAAGATTACTCTCTCATATACAACTGTATGGAAACAGACATTTGTATAATGGTAGGCATTAAGCCATAAATCTTCCAGGCATAAACTTATTTTTCCTAAAATTCAATTCAGTAAATTGTCCTGAGTGAATAACATGAGCAAGGCTCAGTGTTAGGACATTCCCTACTCTTATGGCTTTTATGGTATTATAGTCTCTATGGCGGCTTTCTCCCTACCTGAACAAATAGAGGACCAGGAGACATGCTTCACTCTTAAGGAAAGGTACTTGATACATCACAATGAGTTTGGTTTCCATAAAAGCATTTTGCCTAAGAAAAGTAAAGCAAAGTTCTTCCCATAACTCTCCACATAAATGAAATAGTAAAGTGAATAAAAGGTGCATCGTTTTAAAACTTTGAAATCTAGTGTGAAAGCTAAAATGTGGGCTGAAAGCTACTTGCTTTTCTGCATTTCTTTTGTAAAGTTAATAAAGTAAATTTTCCCCCGAAGACACAAAAGAAACCCAGAATCCTATTATTTTCTATAATTCAATATTCACATGCACTTGAAAAGTGAGACATAGTTGTAAATGCTCTCAGTTATCATTATTTTGAGTTAGCAATTTACTTTGTATGTTTGGCATAGATTGTAGAAACAAGAGCATATATTCTTATCCCCATCTAGAAATATGATAAAGTGTGGATTATTGGTTTAGCTCCCTGTACATAGTAAATCGGTTAAACACCAAGAAATAAGTCATAGTTAATTGTACTCGAGATATACTTGTTGAAGCAATTGAGTTAAAATGCAACTGACATTTTTTCACTATGTGTGGTTGAAGTTCATGGACTACATCTAATAATAATTCTGCCCTTTCTTTGATTATAAGGTGAATTTCCAGCAAAACAAAATCCTATCTATAATGATTAAAGGGACAATATCATTAGGTAACTTTGCCCCATTTCACTCCCAACATAAAAGAAACAGAGGAACTATTCTCTTTTTTTACTTTCCACTCTAGCCAGATTCTCTTTGTATGATTTAGCATTACTAGACACCTATTTTTAAATTGTAGATCTCCCCATTTGACCTCAAAGTTCAAATACTACTTTGTTCCTGTTTTTAATTTAACTCATTATTTTTTGACAAATTTTTCTGCTCTGTCAGGAGGTTGCCTTGACACTTTTTTTTCCTGCTTTGTTCAATTAGCTCAGAGCAGTCAATTTCCCAGTCATTCTTCCTATTCTGTAAGTGACTCTGGAAGATACTTGGATTAAGAACATTCATGTCTTTTATAATGGTGATTTCTTGCGCTGTATAGTATCAGTGTAAGTTTATGAGTGTTGTTATCCATTTAAAGCTATAAAATAGGTCCCTTTGAAAGATTTCTTTCTACTGCAATTGATGTTTCTCAGAAAGTACATTGAATGGATCTTTAAGGGAATTAGAACATTTGAGGTAGCAATGGCTTTTTCTTGTTGTGAAAGGGGATGATCCAGTATTGCCTCTATAAAACGTTCAGGGATTAAGTTTCTGTACAATTTCTACTCTTCATTTTTTATTTTTATACTAAAAGAGTCTTCTTGTTATTTCTCCCATACAAGGGGAGAAAAATAAAATGATTTGCCAAGTTGACAAAACTATCTCAGCATTCAGTTAGTGAGTTGGCTCCATTGTCAGAGGATTGCAGCAGGGAAGGCAGACGGGCTGAAGTCGTAACAGAATTAAAAAACATGTTGTTGCTTGAAGCACTGTGATGTTAATTTACTACTCAATAAATACAACAAGTTTCCACTGAGGCTTGCAAGCCTAGAGAGAGAAGCAATATGAAGGTACCTATGTGAACAGTTGCTTAGCTAATTATGAACAATGGCTGATTAGAGATGTGCAGGGTGATTCTTCTACCAAAGTTTTATTCCCCACACTTGTACCTCTGAGTCAAAATGTTGTTAGTGGTATAAAAACCCAATGATTTACAAGATAACTTCTGAATGTATAATATCCTCAAAATATGATTAGTGCCTATTAAAATGATAAATATATTACAATTTGACAGACGGGACTTTAATAAGCTGGGCTCTCATAGGATTTCTGATAGTCTGCTGTTTGTAGCTATGGATAAGACAAATCTCATGACACATTTCTCTTCCTAGAACTCTCCAGTGGCTTCATATGGCAACTGGAATAAATATAACAACTTACATTCTGTTTGGCAAGCTACTATGCATTTTGACTGATGCCTACATCTCTGATCTCTTTTCTTTCCTCTCTCCCCCTCAATCATTACATGCCCTTACCACTGGTCTTTATTGTGTCCCTTCAACATGCTTAGGTCTTTTACCCTGTGATTTCTTCATCTTGGATTGTTCCTCTACAACAGTTTCCCAAACTTGGCTTCTTCTTCCAGGTCTCCAGAGAGGCCTTCTGGAGACCACGATGACTAAAGCAACTCTTTTATATACTTCTTTCCCCATGTTAATTTTTTGTTACATTGCCCAGCTCTTTTATTTTATAGCGCATAGCAATATCTAAACTTTCATTTGTTAACATTTTGATTTTTGGTATTCCCTTTACTGGAATGTAAGCTCTAAAACCTGGGGTTCTATCTTGTTATATAGTAGGCAGGCAAAAATATTTGTTCACATGTGATGAAAAATAATTAATGTATTAATTTATGTAATTATGAAAAGTCTTATATATACTTATGAAAATATCCACTATTAAAACTATTATTAAGGTGGAGAGAAGGAACATAGATAAGAATGCCAGCATAAATTTCATAAAAGTACTTCTAATCTCTTATTTAATCTATTAGATAATATGTTTAAAACACTAGTATAATAATCTTAACTCTTAAATGTACTTTTGCGTTTCCTTTTTTAAAATTGTGTTACAAGTGACAAAATGAAAAGTGGTTTTGTTTGACAGTTTTTTGCAAGAGCTAGACATTTTATGTCTCAAAAATCAAATGTATTTGAATTTGAAATAAGTGCTTCTCATCACATTTAAAAGAAAAAAAAGGAATTGGAAAATGGGTACTTAATGACAATAATAACAAATACAAATGCATCTGCTGAGCAATGTGATAGGCACTCACTATTCGACATTCTTGGCACATATAAATTGAATTAATCATTACAGCAGTTATGAGATCAGTGTTCTGCTTCCTACTCCACAGTCTGGGAAACTGAGACATGTGAAATAACATCCATTTGTAGAGGTAGTAAGTGTTAGAATTGGAATTTGAAGCTATACAGGCTTGCCTCAGAGCGTAAAAACCTGAATGAGAATAAGAAAGAGAGAGAGAGAGAGAGAGAGAGAGAGAGAGAAAGAGAGAGAGAGAGAAAGCATTCCCCATTTCCCTTCTAGGAGAAAAATACTAAAAAACAAAAAAACCCTCTGCATAATTTACAGACACTTAAATCCTAAAATCTCTATCTGTTTAATCAAAGTGCATAATATTTGCAATCAAGTCAAAAGCAAAACAGCTTCCTTCTGAAAAGTAGAATTTAAACTTAGAACCATACCCAGCTTCTCCTCTATTGATGGTATATTTGGCAAGCAGGTAAGATAGTTTTCCTTTCTATAAGCCTTGTGAGTCTTTGCCACTTGTTGCACTTATGTTTATTTAGATAAACCTGCTAAGTTAGAATCCTACATAAACAAATAATAGATGAATATCTATAATTAATAAATCACTGATGGGTCATGCACTTTTTGCCACCTCATCAATTGTATAGCAAATAGAATTCAAATGCATATTCCCTCTGAATATTTTCCCTGTCATGGGACTGAGAATTAAGTTTATCAATATAATTTTCTCTTCATGTAATCATTAAAGATTTTATTTTACAGCATGTATTTCTTAATCCATAATTTACATGGCCACATAACCACATAAAACATGGTGTGTTTGTGCGTGTGTGTGTGTGTGTGTGTGTGTGTATGTATGTGTCTATTTCCTGTCCCCACAGGGCTGTGAAAGCCACAATATATACATTAGTAAATAGGAATGTAACCACATCACAAGTAATTTCCATTCTCCTATAATTCACTATGCCCTATGTTTATTAAATTTATTTAAATTTATTTAATAGAAGTTTCTCATTGATCTCTTAATATGACTCCTACTTTCTTAAGAAACTGCCTAAAAAGACAAGACCCTACTCTATGTTAATTTCTTTAAATTAAGCATAAAAGTTCATGTGTTAAATGAATAGTGATGACATTACTTCTGTTAAAAAATTAACAGAAGGAGAATAAATTACAGATAAATGTGTAAATATCTGAATATCAAGAAAGGAGAATATAAAAGTTTGCCAAAAGCACATAATTTGGGTATTAATTGTAATAGACATAGACTAATAAAAATCAGATACATTTTGTTTTCCTTATTTATTATTCTTTATATTTATATTCCTAGGTATCCTGCTGGCTGGTATATTTAACATCATGAGTATAATTGTATTCTATAGATCATATCTCCATTAAGGCCAACTAATTTGAAAATATGAGCTTTGGCTTGTCTTACATGCCTAATCAGTCAATAGAACTTACCTTTCTGTTCAACTTTAAGTGGGAAGAGAGGGGGGCAAGTAGGGAGGCAATAAAGTCCAAGAACAGGGGTTTCTTTCGGCTCTGTTGGTAACAATGTCTGAACACCTGCTAGTATAAAATCTCAGCACTGATCCCAATAACAGTGGATTTATACTCTAGTCTGAACAAATCTGACAAGTCAAGGTAAAAATAACAACATGGAATCAAGACAAGTAATGATTTTTAAAATTGTATAATCATTTTGAAAAAAAAAAATGATTATCTTAGTCTTTCTTAGGTTTGTTTCTTAGAAGCTGAGCTGGAGCCAGGACTTCTAACCTGTGATATATTCAGAGAATGTGCTCCAGGAAAGGAATTATTCCTATAAGGAATAAGGGAAGCAATATAGTGAAGGAGAAAGAGCTGAGCAACACTGTGGACCCATAGAAGGCCTATTCTTGTTCTGAGCCAAAGAAGGGGATGCCTTTCGAGCCAAGATCACATCCAAGAAGTGTCCTGATTTTCCTCTTTGGACCATTCCACCTTAGAAAGGCAAAGTGATCCCGGTAAGGCAGCTCCCTTAAGCCTAGTAGCCCTGACCAGCGCCATCAGCATCTTGAGGAACTTGTTAGAAATGTAAACTCTCATTCCTCACTCCAGATCTGGGAATGGAATGGGACTCAGTAATCTGTGTTTTGCATCCCTTCCAGAATATTCTGATACACCCTAAAGGTTGAGAACCTGTGGCCTGAATGAATTCCTTGATAATTTTGCAGGAAAAAGAAAGCTATTTTGGACCAGTAGTAGCTGAACTCACAGCAGCGATGGGATGGATTTACTTATCTGGTGAAAGGGATCTACATGAGGTACTAGGAACATCCACGAAACTTTCTTCATACTGTTATCCATTTTTTTTATTATTACAGGCAAGGGATATTTGGGGAAGTAAGGATGAAGGCAAGAAAATAGAGCTTTCAGAGTAAGAATTATATCATCAATAAGTTATATCAACTATATGACATCTATATCAGTCATTATTTATTACCCTGTTGTCTTTCTAAAAAAATTTTAAAATATTTAACTGTTGAATTAGCCACTGGAGGAAACACATACAACATTCAGTGATCACAGTGAAACATCCTGAAATTGAGAAGGAATAAATAATTAAAAACCAATTTTAGAGATAGATAAAGATCAACAGAAAGGCAGTCTCCAGCCAAGACTATACTTTATACATGCATGCCCACACTAGGCATCATACAATTGTAACAATTTATGACCTTATATAATGGGCTTAAAGATCATAACTCTTAAATGGGCCATATTCTCCTTGAAACCAATACATATTTTTTTTACTAGCTGAAGGAAGAAAAGAGACAGAGAGACAGAGAGACAGAGAGAGAGGAGAAATGAGTTTATCCTAGCCAGTAAATTTCCTTACACAATAAGCAGGATGGACCTATTACCTTGTTAATTTTCTTGAGTGCTACAATATAATTAGTGGTCCGTAATAAAACTTAAAAAATTGGATATTGTTCTGGAAGATTTAAGATACAGCAAAACAAAGCAAAGAAATGTGTGTTTTCCCATTCTGAAGCATCTTCATACATGTTTCCTGCTCATTTCAGGTAATTACCTTTTCCCCCATACCACTGTCATTTGTTAATTCCGATAGTTATCTAATTCAGGTCTGTGTTCTAGCAATAGTTCCACATGGAAGACATATCTAACCTTCCAGACAAAGACAAATCTTTTAATGCATGTGCCCATTGCACTATGGATCACTCATCTGCTACATATTTTTCTGCTGGAATTGTAAAATCCATTTGTATGACTATTTTATTAACCATGTTGTCTACTAGACTCTGAGCTCCAGATTGACAAATATGATTCTTTTTTGGTCCATTATTGTATCTCTAGCATGGTCAGACTTAAGTTTATATATAATGAATGTGAAATTAAAGGTAAAAAATGAATAAACATTTCAAATATTAAAAAGGTGACACATAATAGAACACCACATACACACACAAAGTCTAGGCAAACTTTTGACCCTATGTATTTAAAATCATGTTTATCTGCTACTGCCCACATGCATACAGTGCCATCAAATATGTTCAAATGAATATATGGCCCCTGACGCTACATTTTTGTAGCATGAATTGTGGATAGTTGATACAGGTAGGGAGGAGTCTTCTTGGGAGTGATTCTTGTACAAGGACAGCTAGCAAGAACTTAACTGTGTATGGAAAGGACAGTGAATCACTCCAACTTCTGCTGTAGTTAGATCCCAATGTATATCCGACCAAGCCAATGCCATCCATCAGGAGAAGTATGATAGAAAATTACAGTGGGAAAGAGACAGCATTTACTGAGTGGAAATCAGAATGGAAAAAAAAACCACCAGGCTTACCTGAAAATTTTACAAAACTGATATGGCCAAGTGAACCCATTGCTGGACCCCTTCTGAGAGACTTGGATAATGTCTTGGACAGGTGAGGGGCCTCAAGCAGGTTAGAGGCCTACAGATTTAAATTTCTTTATCTTCCCGAAAAATCTGCTTCTTATCAACAGCTTCAAGCAAAGTGTCCATTCTCCTGGCTGTCAATAAATATTGGCTAAATAAAAGTCAAATGATCACAGTATCTTTGCCCCATTCCCTTCCTAAAACACCAGTTTAAAAAAACAGACAGTGTTTAAACATTAAAATTGAACTGAGAGCAATTAATATTTGCAGACTGTGGTGTTTCCTAATAGAGGTTTTACTAGTAGGTGGTTTTGTAGTCTAATGACTCATGCAAACATAGAGATAGATAAGTCTGGAAAATAAAAGATTTATTTCTCCCAAAAAAGTATTCAAGAATTCCAAGAGACTTGTGCTGTCTCCTTTTGACAAAACAGAAAATGATGTAATTAGTTTTAAAAACAGAATCATGGGGGCATGTGTGTGGCTCAGTCAGTTTAGCATCTGACTTTGGTTCAGGTCATGATCTCACAGTTCGTGAGTTCAAGCCCTACATGGAGCTTTTTGCTATCAGCAATTTGATCAGCAATCAGCCCGCTTCAGATCCTCTGTCTCCCTCTCTCTCTGCCTCTCTCCCATTCATGCCCTTCCTCTCTCTCTTAAAAAGAAATAAACACTAAAACATAAAAATAAAAACAGTTTTTGCCTCATAAAGCTTATTTTATCATTCTGTAAGAATTTCTCCTTTATTTCACATGACACATTTCATATTTTTACACTTCTCATATGTTAAAACTTGAAAACCACTCCAATATATCGTTACCTGTTATTTACAAAAACATGAACCCAGCATCCATAAAGACATTCCTATTGCTAATGTTCAAGAACATTTGACCTAGGGTCTATTTTAAAAACTTCCCAATAACAGACTCATTTAAATCAGGTTTCTGAGGGGGGGGAATAAAGAAAGTAAATTTGGGGAAATGATTTCTCACAGATCTCTCATGTTTGTACATGTATTGTGAGTGCTTTTGTTCCAGACTTTTTTTTTCAAGGATCTTTGTATAGCAAGTAACCTTGGAAGATATAGTGTCTCTCTCCAAAACAAAGCGCAGACATGTTTGGTGTCAATTATAAAAGATTCAGTCTCTGAGAGCAGTGTTCTTCTATGATAATACAACTCACTGGATGTGGAAGTATAGGGTGATCTGGTTTACACTGTCCTGTGGAAATCAGGCTCTGACCCAAGAGACTCGTGTTCTCTACCAACATCCATGAAACTGTGGCAAGCTAACTTGTTCAGGTGCTTCATAGTTCCTGACAGCAAATAAAAACCAAATTTCAAACAAGGGGATGGTGGATAGGATATATGCCTAAACCTCAACAACCTACTTGTCTTCTGTAATTCGATTTCCATTGAATATAAGGAATAGGGGCCAAATGGTGGATAATCCTTGGCAAGAACATGATGAGTTCTTAAGGATCTGAATGCATTGTTTCTAGAACATTAGGGAGCATCATAGAATCTCATTAGGTCATGAGATTTGCAAAGCCAACTAAGAGTGAAAATAATTTCCAAGATAAAATATATAAACTTTATTGAGAAGACTGCACTGATTCAATGAAGAACTTAAATCAGAAACTAATTGTTTCATCCTCTCTTATGTGTATCTTTCACTTGATCAGAAAAACCTCTGATATTTCATCGTAATCACGTTGTTATGAGCTCGAGGGAAAGGGGAAGAAACTAGCAGAGACGTTTTACTTGTAGTACTTAACAGGCCCCAAACTCAATATATATCAATGCACACAGACATGCACATAACACATACATGGACATGTGCACACAGAGAAGATGGAATTAGTCATTATAAACTTCTAGCCAGCCTGTTTGACTTCCCTTGATAATCAAAGTAATCATCTTCATTCTGAAGCAGAAGGTAATGAACAAAAGTAAACTTTACCATAAACCCATGGGAACTTACTTATTTTTTTAAATTCCATGTTGCTACCTCCCACTCTCACCACTGCGACAACCAGTATACAGGTAAACCAGTACTATTCCACAGCTCAAAGTACAGGCAACAGCTAAAATACTTTTCGATGTGTGCTTGCTGGTTACTGTGGTAACAATATTATCATATGCTCTAACAACAGGCATTTGGGACTATTTGTCATGACAGACTGATAGTCTTACAGAAATTATTACATCATCTTAGAAACTTATCTTGAGGTAGGAACTCTCAATAAGCCAAGGAGCTGATTTGTCCTCTGACCAGCAGATTCCTGGCCACTCAGTCCATTTCTTGGCTTCATTCTGGCATAGACATGCCAGCTTACTATAAAGAAGCCCCTAGGCAGGAAAAGATAAGATACACAGACTATCTGCTGGTGCCATCATATGCTGGACCCCATCTTTGATAGCAAGTGTATTCTTGACTGAAAAGCATTTTTTCATTAAAAGCAATCGATACCCTTCTTTTTAGGTGGCAGTTGTTTGAGATGGTTACTGCTGCATTTTGCCAAACTGTAAGAGGACAGGAAACCTAGCTTGCTGGAGAGGGAAAAGAGCATGTAAAATATTAACAGCTAGGCTTATTCACTTAGCAAACAGACTAAATAAGATGCCTATTCTAGGGGAAAAAAGGTTGTCCATACAAACCATAATAATAAATATAATATGCTTGTCTGTCCTTGACTTCTATACAGATATGTCTCCTCAAGAACACATGGAAGGTAGAAACGTCTCTTTCCTAATTCATTATCTGTAATCTGGTCATTTTATTATTAATCTCCTACCTTCAGATATACTACTTACTATCACTATAAAGAAAAAGATATGATTATGTTAAGTGAAATAAGTCAGAGAAAGACAGATATCATATGTTTTCACTCATACATGGAACTTGAAAACTTAACACAAGACTATGAGGGAAGGGAAGGGGAAAATAGTTTCAAACAGAGAGGGAGGGGGGCAAACCATAAGAGACTCTTAAATACAGAGAACAAACTGAGGGTTTAAGGGGGTGTGGGCAAGGGAGAAAGGAAAATGGGTGATGGGCACTGAGGAGGGCACCTGTTGGGATGAGTATTGGGTGTTATATGTAAGTGATGAATCACGGGAATCTACCCCTGTAACCAAGAACACACTGTATACACTGTATGTTAGCTAACTTGACAATAAATTATGTTAAAAAAAATGAAAAGCTTAAAAAAAACAGATGTAAAAAAGAAAAAAAAAGAAGATATGAGAGAGTCAAATGAGAAAATGTAAGGAAGTTACTCAGTAATTCTTCTTACCATCTTGATTTTCTGGACATTCCCTTCAGAGACCAAACAAATGATATATTAGATTTCTTTCTTCCTACTTTATTAGTTAGAAGAAACATCCATGTACATGTCCCCCAAGAAATGCCATAGAGGCCTTTAGACTGAGGAATGTAACTGAGTCTGTATATTCAATAACAGCAAAGTAATATCAATCTTCTCTTTTTTGAACGAATAGTTTGCAATTTGAGGACACTAGGAACTAAATCATTCCCAACTGAGACCTTCATCTTGAGCAGAAATAATTCCATCAGGACATTTACTCTCAATTTGTCACTTGAACTAGAAAAGATTTAAAATCCCTTTCAAATGCTAGGATTGGATGAATCTATACACCCTTTAAGAAATAGCAGATTGTCTGTGACTTAGAACAAGATGAGTTTCCACCTCTTTATAGGCAACTGTCAATTACCAATGATAATGGGGGGAGGGGAGAGATAGGATAAATAAATCTAAAAAGAAATTAATCAAAAATACTTTGTTGCCAAATAGATATTTTTGATTCTGTTATTTTAGGTTTTTAGCACATATTTATTTTCCCATTTGTAGTTCCTTAGAGCAATATTAAAATCAATTTATATTTTCTGAGCACATTTTCTAAGTTGGATAGGTAAAATAGCCTGGTATTTAAGTAGGTGAGCAAAATTCAATAGTTGGTATTTCTCAAAGTAAATTCCATGAAATCTGTACATTTAAATCATTTTGGGGGGCTTAATAAAAATGTAGTCTCAAAGGCATTATCTCAGAAATTCCTACTACCTTCTCTGAAACTGTGGATCCAGAATTTTTATTTTAACACACTATCCAGCTGATTCTTACACTTGCTAAACTTTGGCAACCTGTGTGGTCCCATAATGCACAATCAATGTCATTTACTTCTAAAAATTAGATTGTATCATTGTTAAAATATTAACAAGTTTTAGAATTATACTCTGAACATGTCTCAACTAAATTCAGTAATTTCCTCTTCCATTTATTCTTTCAACAATGATAGTGTGTCTACTATATATATATATATATTTTTTTCAGGCTGCAAACTTTAAAGGCTCTTGTACAGAGGACACCTGGTGCTGGAAGCATTAGCTTGGGTTTAAGTCATGCTTCCAGTGTACGGGAAAGCCAGATACAATTTGCATTGATCCTTGTGCGAGTTGGGAATGAATGCAGCATTGCACAACCATCTGGTATTGCCAACTGAACTGTGTCCCCAGCCCCCACAACTTTAAGCCAGGCACATCAAAGTGTGATGTTATTTGGAAGTGAGGCTGCAACAGATGTAATTAGTTAAGATGGGAGCCTATGGGGGTATCTAAGGGCAGGCCTTAGATGTGACTGAGGTCCTTACAGAAAGGGGCAGGCACATATACAGAGCACCATGTTAAGATACAGCAGAGCTGGGGTGATGCTTCTCTACAAGCCTCTGAGCGTCAACAATTGCCAGCAAACCCCAGGGAGCGACCAGGAGACACGTGAAACAGACCCTCCCCTGGCAAGGGGCCACCCTGATGACAGCCTGATCCTGGACTTGTGCCTTCAGAACTAAGACGATGACTTTGTTGTTCTGAACCATTCCGTTTCTGCAACAGCCCTTGTCAATGACCAGGACTCTAAGTCATATAAATAGAGCATGACTTCACGTGAGGTTCTGTTTCCCTGGCTCAGCTCACCCAGACAAACAAAACAGAACAATGTCACTGGGGGCTGAGCCCCCATTCCTGGACTCAATGGAATGGGAAGGGGAGCTTAAGGGCCTTTCAAATGATGATGACTGCACACCCACCCCACAACCATTTATCGAGGACCTTGGGGGGTACAAAGAAACGACATTTAGGGGAGGGTGTGCTACAGTTTAAAATGTGGGCTTTGCCTTCAATGAGCCCACGTTCCCTAATAAGCAGACACCATCACAAATAAAAGGGAAAGAGTTCCCCTTGTGCAGGACTGTAAAGCCCCCCACCATGGTTTCTGAGACTGAAAGGGCTGCCTGATCACAGGGGGTTGTTCCATGACAGGACACAGCCTGGTGTGCTTGGTCTTGTGGTCACAGGCCCACAGGTGACACCCTGCTTTCCTGCCTCCCCGCTAGCCCATCAGCACACCGCAAGCTTCTTGCTGTAAAACAGAAGTGCACGTACCTCCAAACTTCAGTATATGGGAAGGGTGGGTGTCAGACACAGACTTATGGGAGTGTATCTGAAACTGGCTGGTAAGGGACAAACCCCCAGGAGGTGACAGTGAAGCACTAGAGATAAGACAGTGAGAAAGATAAGGACACTGTCTTCCTGGTGCTTACATTCTAATAAAATAACAGAGATATTAATCAAATAGATATAGTATCACAATGAATAAGTTCTATAAGGACAGTTACGTTGTAAGGAGATACATCAAATAGTGTGATTTGACCTTGTCAGAGAGGTCAGGTAATCTTTCCCGTAAAAGTGATGATCAAATTGAAATATGAAGGATATATAATGACTAAATGGACAAAAACTACATGTGGTGATTAGTTAGGCAAAATTCAGATTGTGCAATGGCCATGTGTGAGCATCGGGCATAGAGCTTTCCCAAAGAAGAAAAAGCTTACGGTAGTTTGTACAGAGAGTAAGGGAAACATTGTAAAATATTAAATTAGAGATGTTGATAGAAGCCACAATATGCTCGCCTTTTTTATTCCATGTTATAAAGTTGAGTTTGTATTCTAAGTGTGATTGGTAGCTATTTTAGATGATTACACAAGGATGGCATTGCCAGATTGTTTTACAAAAATATTTGTAGATGCAGAATAGAAAAAGCTTAGAAGAGAGATTTGAAGAAAAACAAATTTAAAAGTTTGTGTTTGCTGTGCAAAAAACACCAAAACACTCAATGGCTTAAAAAAATCATCATTTATTTAACCCACTTCTGTGGGTCAGCAATTTACACTGAACTCAGCTGGACTTGCTCACGTGTGTACAGTCACGTGCCAGTCAGCTAGGTGGCTGTACTTCCAGAGGTTAGTTGTCTCTTGATTGCTGCAACAGAGGTGACTGGGCTGTATGTCATTCCATCATCCAATCGGCTAGCTAAGTCTTTGTTACATGGGATCAATACCAGAGGTGTCAGGAAAATAAAGATAAGCCATTCTGTATGTGTATTTTTCAAGTCTCTTTTTGCATAACATTTGCTGACATTGTAGTACCCAAATTAAATCACATGGGAGAACCCAAGTTAGAATAGGAGAGCACAAAAAATTACATTACAAAGGGGTGTCAATAAAAAAAAAAACAAAACACTACTGTGGCCGTGTTTGTAATCTACCACAGTAGGATATAGTAAACATGAGGTGATTGTTAAAGTTTGTTAAATTACTTTTAATCAGGAGTACCCAATGGTTTTCCTCCTAGACTTGAGCAATATTTAGAACAAAAAGTAGACAAAATTTGATATATTAGATAGAGTGAGAGTGAATGCTATTTTTAAAAAGTCTAGATTTATCTTTCATACAAGTAGAGACTTCACTGTACCACTCAATGAGATGGAAAGATCTAGAAGACCATATCTGAGATTGTAAATGCATGTTGAAATGAGTTGCCATTGAAACTTCCAAGATGACATTTTAAATAAGCCTCTAAGGCCTCATTAAATATGGGTCTGGAGCTCCTAGAAAGATCAGGCTTTCAACAAAAAATTGTGATTCACCAGTAGATAGTGTGTAATTGAAGCATTACATGTGCTTGACATCATCTAAGTTGATAAATAGGTTGAAAAATAGGAAAGCTCAGGCTTCAGGAGTGCCTGGGTAGCTCAGTCAGTTGAGCGTCTGACTTCTACTTCAGGTCATGATCTCATGGCTCATGAGTATAAGCCCCGCGCTAGGCTCTGTGCTGAGAGCTCGGAGCCTGGAGCTTGCTTTGGATTCTGTCTCCTTTCTCTGGGCCTCCCCCACTGGTGCTCTGTCTCTGTCTCTGTCTCTGTCTCTGTCTCTCAAAAATAAATAAACATTACAAAAATTAAAAAAAAAAAAAGAGGAATGGTCAGACTTCCATCTTGAATAACTTTAATGGCAACTGGGAAAGTAAATGTGAAACAAAGACCAAGAAGCAGTCAGAAAGAATTCAGAGAGTATTTTGTCTTGGGAACCTTCTGAATAGACTACTTCAGAAGGAGAAGTGACCAACATTCTGAAACTGCTGATGAGAGCAAAGAAATGATCAATGAAAATTTCCTATTGGATTTAAGACTTAGAAATTCCTGGTGAGTTTAGTAAATGCTTCTTTGGGTGAATTTATGGGGCAGAAGTTAGACTGGAGAGCATTGAAGAGTAAGGAGCTGAAGAAATAAACACAGTAACTTCCAGAAAATTTCCATAAATAAGTGCATGCGTGCACACGCACACACACAAACACACACACACACACACAATTTTTACGGTTTTATAGGATCACCATAATGAGAAGAAAGGTTGAAGGATGCAATGAGAAAGTATTGATAAAGGAAGGGACTTAATACAACAACAATATATCATATTAATAGAACATTTAACATTTACAATGGATTTTCCTATATAAATGTAATTTCTTCTTCCCCACAAACCTATAAAAAGTTGAGCAGGTAACATCCACTTTCATTTGCTGGTAAAAAACCAGACTAATTGCTTTTGCCCAATATCAAAAAGGAGGTAAATTTGGTTTTCTGAGATGACTTCAACCAATCTCAATGATTTTACACAATATTGAGCATATTTTGAAATGACTCTCTTCTAGTCCCAAATCAATTCAATCTCTAACCTAGCATGTCAAATGATTAGAACAATTTTATAGTGTTAAATTAAATCAGCATAAGAGTCCATTCATAATGCCAGTTTTAAAATAAATATTTAGAAAAAAAAAAGTAACTAAAGAAAACAAATCTATTGCAAGAGTTCCATAAAATATGTCTATAACATATATGTGTGTGTGTATATATATATATATATATATATATATAATTTTATATCCTATGTTATATTGTATTTAAGCATTTCATAATTATAGGTGTCTTATTTTATTTGGACCACATAATTAAGGTTGTCGGGATTAGAATGTCATTTTCAGATTAGGAAATTCAAGTTCCACCAGATTATGTACTATTTACATTTACGCAGATACAAATAAGAGTCAGAATTTTAGCAAGACCCTCAGGACCTGAATATAAGTCCTTTCTGTGTTTCTTTTCACAAAACTGTATCATAATATTTTGCTTTGTTCCTGTGTTTTTGTTTATTTTGTTTGATTTCTTCTTCTAATGTAGCCTGCTAGTTCACTATGTTATGATAATAGATTGTTCTAGAAGGTAGCCCTTGCTTCCTTTCCATTCCATCTCTGCCATGTGCCATGTGCACTCCTTCTCTGGAACAATGCCAACAATAGTGACAATGGAAGGAAGCCTTACTTCACTCATACGCTGAACAAACAAAACCCCAAAACACGGTATGCTACAGCTAGTATGTTGATATTTTAAGTCAGTAAAATAGCAAAAAATCAAAGAGGTAATCTTGCTTTAGGTATCAACTTTTCCTGTTCAGACCTAAATAGTGTATAATAGATCATGATTAGGTATATTATTTTATATTTTATAAAGACCCAAATTTCCTTTGTTAGAGATAATACTGCTTTTATTGTCCTTACTATGAAAACTGCATTTATTCCCAGACCAGAGGAACACCGTTAATCCGTGGGAACCATTTGGAGCCCATGGGCACCTGAGCAGTAAATAATTAGCTTAGGCCCCACAAGGAGAACGGACCTCAAAACTCAGAAATGTGACTTCTGGGTCAGCCTTTCTCTTTCTTAATAGAACATATCATGGAATGCAGAGGATGTCTTCGACCTTCTGCCCAGTCCTTGATTTTATGTGTCAGACGAAGATCCGGCTCTCTACATCATCTGCACTAATCTTTATCTAGTCAGACTTCTTATGTGCAAAAAGAACTTTGTTCATTAGAACTGTCCTAAGAGAAAGAAGAAAGGAGATGAAATGAAGAAAATAGTATGCGTCACTTATTTAGAAAAGAGGGCCAGGATTAACCCTAGATGTGTGTGGAGTCGGGAAAGCAGGAATTGCTCTTTGATTGCAGACTCCCTGTTTCTATATGCAAGAAACCAAATGAGGTAATTGTAGGAAAAATTCCCTTCTCAGCTTGTTTCCCAATATGGAAGTTAAACAAATGGCCTGTTTCTGAGTCTACCCACATTCTAAAAGAATGTTTTCTCAAAGCTTTTCTGATCTCTATCTTTTTAGCCCCCTTATCCCTGTCTCTGTTTCATTCCCTTTCTTCCCTCCCAACCCTGCCCCCACCCGCCCAACCTCCATATAAACCATAACTCAGTTTGTTTAAAGACAACAAAGTGCTGTGAATTTCTCAGAAGTGATATGCCATATAAATGGGAACAATAGCAAAAAAATGTGTTTCTCCCTGGAAGCCCCTGTTGTAATATAAGGCAGTGGGTTTTTATAATGAGCTACAAAAGTCTCTCTTAAATAACATTAGGCATTTAATGAAAAACCACAAGAGCTTGGGAACAAGCAAGATTTCAGCTGATCCTCTGTGCTTAATGCATTATACCGTATAGAGAGAAAGAAAAGGGGGAAAAGAAAATTAACCCTTGTGTTTACTTCAGATTTGGGTTCTCTAAAAGGTAAAGACACATTAGTAAGTTTTTATTTTTGTTTTAGAAGGGACCCACATCATCTCTTCTGATCTGATTTGGAATAGAGATTTAAGATATGGCCTGGGGCACCCGGGTGGCTCAGTCAGTTGAGCATCCGACTTCAGCTCAGGTCATGATCTTGCAGTCTGTGAGTTTGAGCCCCGTGTAGGGCTCTGTGCTGACAGCTGAGAGCCCAGAACCTGCTTCAGATTCTGTGTCTCCCTCTCTATCTACTCCTCTCCCGCTCTTACTCTGTCTCTGTCTCTGTCTCTCTCTCTCAAAAATAAACAAAGATTAAAAAAAATTTAAGATATGCCCCAAACTAGGAAAGGCCTAGGATAAATAATCCTTTGGGTTTTGAGGGATATATTCCCGAATGTCATGGAGTCAATTTTGGTAGCTAGCTAATAGGCTGATGATTAAGGTCACCCTAAAGTATTCTCTAGGTGGCTATTGTCAGAGATAATTACATTTGTTTGGGGGAAAAGTTTTGAAATCTACCCATAAGAAGGAGAATTCTTTCTTTTTTTGTTAAAATACAGAAGCAATAAGAAGGCTAGTATGCAACAGTATTCTATTTATATTTTTATGGGTATATCAATGATTATCACTAGAAGAATATTTAAGAATGTCTGTAGACATATTTGTCATAATTGGTAATAGGTGCTGCTCGCATTTGGCGCTGCTTACACTGACGGTGGCGTTAAACATACTAAAATGCAAAGGACAGTTCTCCACAGCATAATATTATCCAACTAAGAATCTCAATAGTGCCAAGATTGAGAAGCCATGGCTGAGAGAATTTACAGTCACTCCAGACAGCCAGATGCTTCATTGCTTGTCAGATTTCTTTAGAATAAAATAAAATTATCAGAATGCCATAAAAGCATGAACATGATCATGAAATCAGGTCCTAATATATGACTATAGCGTGGAACATCTGAAGAGTAAAATTGGGCTGGAGCTTGGCTGTTGCAATTTGGGAAAAGAGTTAATTATAGGGTATCGATCTGAATTACAGTACCAGAGCCCAATGGGAGGTTAGAAGTCATGTAATAAAACCGGTACGTTTTCCAGATAAGGAAAGTGTGAAGTGAAAAGTTAAATATGTAATATCATAGCATCAATAGGCAGGAGAGGTAGTTTAAACTGCATGCCTCCTGTTTGTTCAGCTCTCTCTTCAGCATGCCATGCACTGTAATCATCCTTTTCTAGAAGAGATGGGCTAAGCTATTCTTAAATTAAAAGGACACTAAAGTGGGGCGCGCCTGGGTGGCACAGTCGGTTAAGCGTCCGACTTCAGCCGGGTCACGATCTCGCGGTCCGTGAGTTCGAGCCCGCGTCAGGCTCTGGGCTGATGGCTCAGAGCCTGGAGCCTGTTTCCGATTCTGTGTCTCCCTCTCTCTGCCCCTCCCCCGTTCATGCTCTGTCTCTCTCTGTCCCAAAAATAAATAAACGTAGAAAAAAAAATTTAAAAGGACACTAAAGTAAGAGGAACACCCAGAGGTAAAAAATAGGGAACTTTTCCTTTTGGACAAAATTTTAACTATGTAACTTTGGAAAAGTTGCTTAACATCTCTAACACTTAATAGTCTTATCTGAAAATGAGCATGAGAATATCTTGTTGAGAGAATTAAAAAAAAGAAAAAAAAAAAACCCTGCCATGTAAGGTTCAGACTATAGGTGACTACATTATTTGTTTAGTTGCTTCACAGCCCTGGAATATATAACTTTGACGTTATCTTAACTGCACAACTGCCATTGTGAATCTTGAAAGGCTCATATAAGCACACACTCTACATTTAAATACCAGTCTTCACAGCCATTTTGTTAGGACTCCAGGCATGTTGATTAACCTTTGACATATCAATAAAAACATAATTAAGTGTTTAATACTGACATGAACATTGAATATTACATAGACTAAATTGGAGCCATAAACACCGCAAACTGGGATAGTGATCAATAAAATTAGGGAATTAAAAATAATCTGCAAGAGGGAATTAATGTAAAAGCACATGTAGTGATAATTCTAAAAGGAATACATCACTCTCAGAATGTTCGAGCTAAATATACTCTCAAAGTTAGGAGATAAAAAATTGGTGGAAAAATGTAAATACGTATCACAAAAAACCTACATATGTACATATAAAATACCTAAAGCAAATGTTTGTCAGAATATTCTAATTCCATAATTTGTCCTTTATAAACCATGGTGAACAATTCAGTGAGGCAAAAGAGATGCCATTTCCACGTGCCAGTAACTGGGACATCGATTGATTCAGTGTCTATAGTGACTCAGTCAGTGATCAGAGAAAAAGCAAGCTCATCAGAGATCAAGCACATCCATAAGACAACAAAAAATAACAACCAAAGACATTTACATTATTTTTGGGAGAATGTGTGTCTATATACATACTTTAAATATACATATTCAAATATATTTTTATATATTATATGTATATAAAATATATAATATATTACACATTTTATATATGTAAATATGTATATTTAATATATATGTATTTCAAAGGCAACATACCTTTTGAGTTTCTAAAGCAAAAATATGATCATTATACATGTATCAATGTTGATACTTCCTATGTCTGGAATAACTTAAGAAAATATTAATTTTGTGCTTATCAACATCTATACATATTTAAAAATTTATAAAACACCATACTTTTAAGGCAAATTTTACAGGATGATAGAAAGTGAGATTTGGAGGCAGCAGCAAAAGGAAATAATTTCTTGTCATCCCCATTTCTTCTCATCCAGGAAAAAAAAATGGAAATGTTCAAAAAGTTGTATTATTTTTCAGGACACTGAACAAATATTTAAGTGTAATATTAACTCTTCCAATTGTGTACCAACTGATGCAAGTGTAGGAAGTGAGACAATCCCCTGCATAAGCTGAATACAAACACACCTGCATGTGCTTTAATTGTATACACTTCGATGATTGTTATCACAGAAACTCCTAAAAAATGGAAAAGAATCCAAGAAGTGTGATGATTCCAACCCTACGTTTTTCTACATTTATCGTGGTGTACTGACCGTTACCTAAGCACTATCCTGGGATCACTGTTTTCATCTGGGGTTTAAAACAGGAATTTGTTACATGTTACACACCAGTAAAGTTAATTTGTATCACAGTGAAAATTTCCAGTTTAGAAAGGATAAGAATTGGTTAGGGCAACTTTTAAGTATTTTAGTTAGATAAAAATGGGAATCTTTACGTAATTCCTAATGTTAGGGAGACAAATTCTTATCTGGTGCTTAATATTCCAGGCACTGTGCTAACCTATTTACCTGAAGAAATAGCATATTTAGTCCTTTGTGAAGATAATGGTATTATTATCCCCTGTTTTCAGAAGGGAAAATTGAAGCACAGAGGAGTTGAGCAAATTACTCAGGATCACATGGTTTGAAAAAAAATGTAGTAATCAAATTCAGATTATATTGTCTCGAAAGCTCAACCATATTTCTTTTTACAAATCTTATGAGGAATCCTCTTTGACATTTTCTGTTGAACCTCTGACCTAGAGGAGATGGAAGTCAGACTAAAACTGATTTTGCCGTTATCATTGAATATTTTCAGTCTCTATTCACATAGAAATTACTATTCTAGAGAAATCATCATAATTTAGTGATTCTAATGTGAAGTGGAAAAGACAGCCTTTGTTAGACGCACAAAAGTTAACCAGGAGGTTATCAGAATGTGAGTTTAAAAATATGAAATAAAGCCACATTTGTTATCTTACCTCAGAAAATTGTGATTTCAGAAAATAAAAGATTAATATATTTTCTCATCTTTCCAAGCTATTAAACTACCTTTCAATTTCATTAGTCAATCTTGAAGGGGTTTTGTATTCTCCATCTTAAATGTTAATCTCTGGTATGTAATTTTGTCAAGTAAATGATAAAACTAAAAGAAGATACAGAATAAGTATTTTTCATTCAATTTAATGAATTTCTGTCTTAGTAAAATTTCAACAATACTGTGAGCTTATGTACTACTGTCCTCACCTAATTCCAGGAAATATCTAACAAAAGTTGGGAACTTGTCAGAATCCAAAATGTATGACTCTTTTTACTTGAATTCTCTCCAATCAAATTATAATACCTGGGAAAATATATCTTTTTTAAATTTTTTAATGTTTTTATTTATTTTTGAGACAGAGAGAAACAGAGCATGAGCAGGGGAGGGGCAGAGAGAGGGAGACACAGAATCCAAAGCAGGCTCTAGGCTGTCAGCACGGAGCCTGACGCAGGGCTCGAACTCATGGACTGTGAGATCACTACCCGAGCTGAAATTGGACGCTCAACTGACTGAGCCACCCAGGCGCCCGGGGAAAATATATCTTTATTCCTGGAGTCTGGGTAACTCTCTGGGAAATGTGGGCTATGATATCATGATTTTTGCAAAGACACAGCTGCAATTTCTGACATTCACCAAAACTCTACCCTCATTTAATAGCATTAATTACAAGATTGGATTATTGAGTTAGAAGTAGAAACAACATAATGGCATCTAATTTCTGGAATTCTGTGGTTTATTGCCCAGAAAAGTTTAAAAATAATCTTTATGTGAATAGTTCTCTAATTTTCCGTCTCTGTCTCTCCATCTCTCTTCCTCTCTCTCTCTCTCTCTCTCTCTCTCTCTCACACACACACACACACACACACATATATAAATAATTTTATATAATTGTTATTTTTTATGTAAGTGAAAGACAGCCTTTTTTAGATGCACAAAAGTTAACCAGGAGGTTATCAGAATGTGAGTTTAAAAATATGAAATAAAACCACATTTGTTATCTTACCTCAGAAAATTGTGATTTCAGAAAATGAAAGATTAATATATTAATAAAATATTAATAATTATTATTAATATATTTTATATAACAATTATATAAAAATAATATATGTAGAGAGAGGGAAAGACAGAGAGAGAGAGAGAGAGGCAAAAAGAGAGATCCTCAAAGATATGTTTGCAAAAGATACATGTAAGGATGTTCATTTTGGCAACTTTTCTAATAAAGCTAAGGCTACCTTAATTTGCATGCCCAGAGAAAGTGCTACGTAAATTATATTGTAGACATACTACATAATCCTATATGAGTTAAAAAGAATGAGGCAGAAAAATGGCACTGATATAGAAAAACTCTAAAACATATAATTTACATATAAAGGAAGGTTGTAGAAATAGAAATATATGTATATATAAAATGATCATATACATACAATATGGATACCCTCAGACATATATTTATCTGTATACATGTAAATGTAAAATGCATAGAAAAAACCTCCAAGGTCATTTACTCAAATGAACTCTGTGGGTAAATTTTGGCTTGTGACTAAAAATTTTGGCTTTATTATTATTATATAATTGTTTATAAGAAGCCTCCATTGGGGCGCCTGGGTGGCGCAGTCGGTTAAGCGTCCGACTTCAGCCAGGTCACGATCTCGCGGTCCGTGAGTTCGAGCCCCGCATCGGGCTCTGGGCTGATGGCTCGGAGCCTGGAGCCTGTTTCCGATTCTGTGTCTCCCTCTCTCTCTGCCCCTCCCCCGTTCATGCTCTGTCTCTCTCTGTCCCCAAAATAAATAAACATTGAAAAAAAAATTTAAAAATAAAAAAAAGAAGCCTCCATTGATCCTTTGTATATATAAAAATAAGCGAAATAGTGAATAGTACAATCCTTTCACAAAGTGAATTTAGATAATTCCAAAGTAGGAAGATTAAGAACATTGTAATAAGTGCCCTGAGGTATTAACTGATTCATTAGAGATATTTTTAGCCATATTGAGTTAAAATCTTTCATGTGTTTCTTAGGAATGTCTACAGATTGATACTAGAATCTACTATAAGACCACTTATGATCCATCCTTATAGATAGATACTGGGTTACAAAATAGAATATAATATGTAAATAGGCTGTACTAGAAAAGTTCATCCTTAATTTACCAATTTCAGTGCTTTTTAAAACTTTACTATTCCATCTGAAGTGTGCAAGGTATAACATTTTTTTGTATTTTATTGACACAAATGATTGGAATAGGGTGAAACTGTGAACAGAGATAAATGAATCCATAGAATGGGCCATGCCAATCAGGTTTTCATGTGGGAAAATTTGAGGTCATGGTGGGTCATCTGAATCACACATATCTATCACAAGGATCACAAAGATCTATCAAATTCTCTTGCAAATATACCTGCAATTGACATAGCTCAAATTATTTCCCCTTCAAATTTCCTTTGATTTTGAGAGATCTACATTCTTTTTTTTTATGTTTTTATGTTTTGAGAGACAGATTACAAGCGGGAGAGGGGCAGAGAGAGAAAGCGAGGGATACATAGAATCGGAAGCAGACTCCAGGCTCTGAGCTGTCAGCACAAAGCCTGACGCGGGACTCGAACCCACAGACCATGAGATCATGACCTGACCTGAAGTCAGACACTTATCCAACTGAGCCACCCAGGCGCCCCCAGAGATCTACATTCTTATAAAGAAGTCTCTTGCCCATCCTCCCCTTAATGTGCATTTCATTCATTTCATCTGTATCACAATGTTTAAGTCATGCGATGCATTTCTCTTCTAATTATTGCCTATATTAGAATTCATTCAGAGGATCTTTGAACTGTTAGTTTTTGTTTATTTGTTTGTTTTTTTTTTTTACTCTACCTGTCTCTTTGTTCAGCATATTGCTCTTGTAGCCCCTGCCTGATATAAAATAGTATGCATGGCTGCAAACTGTGTTTCTGTGTCCCAAATAGAAAATACCAAAAGATGAAAATTAAGAGAAGAAAGTCTTTTATATTTAGTGAGCAGTATTCACACAGCCTCTGGATTAATGTTAGCTTTGAAGCCACATGATGAGCAATAGAGGTTTCTCACCATGATACTCATTAGCATCTCTTTGTGACTTGCTAGAAATAATTTGCAGTCCCAAGTTTAATGCTAACCTGAAGCTGCCTTGTTCCGATGACAGCTTTCTAACCACAATCAACACATTTGCTTTTCTTTGGATTGACAAGCAGGGTGCAGAGGCAACGTCCATTTCCTTCCTTTCTTCTGTTTCTTCTTGCTACACCATTAGGTAGAAATAGGTTATAGTAACTTGTTTGGCTCTTTACCTAGCACTTGACAACAGATTTTTAGATTGGCTTTATAAACCAGACCTGAGTTGTTTTGAAATTTGAAGATGAGGTTGTCTCACAGCAGAGGCATAGAACGACAGCTTATGTCAGGCTGCTGCTTATAATTAGAGGACATTTCCCAAGACCACCCACATGTCGCATTTTCCTCATACCTTCCCACTTTCTCTTTGTTCTTTAGGTAAAACAATATAGATCTCTGTGTCCCCACTTTCCTCTCCATAGCTACTCTGAATTGATGAATGAGTGTATGGCTTGCATCTGATGTGAAAATCCAAAATGTCTTCAGATAAAATAGAAGGATACAGTAGATGTTAGATAGCAACATTAAAATGCAAATATCAGTATTTGCAATATTTAGTATACAAGCCAATACAATTGTAGAATATGCAAAAAATACAACAGCAACAACAATGATTACAATCAATGCAACAAGTGCAGACCGACTTATATTTGGAGATAGTACACTAGGCTTAGGGTGATCGTACATGACAGTTGGTGCAGGACAGTCTCAGTTTATGTCCCTTGACGCAGAATCCAGAGTTTTAAATTTAAAGCAGTGTCTATTGGTAATAGCATTAGCAAAGAGTGGAATAGCTTTGGAGGGCCTTGTGTTATACTCCTCACATTTGCCATGGTGTAGAAATGCGTACGGTACGCAGTGAACGGAGTTCTCACTTTAATGTAGTGAAATCTAAAGGAGACTTAGGGTCACCCTTCTGGCTTTCTGACCGCCAATATCTTCCATCCCCAGGGGTGCCGAGAGGAGCTGACAGGCACTGGGGTCAGGGCCAGTCGTGCTGTGGTATTGTGAGGGGTGTGCGAAGCAGCTAGTCAGTGAGATATTCAAGGGCAATTGTGAGAGTTTGTACTTTAGCTGCTATTGAAATAGGTGTGGGAACACTAGTGTCTCAAAGTTCCTGTGAAGGAACTTTGAAGAAGGCGTTCAGTACTGGTACATGCTGCCACATGGATGAACCGTAAAGCAGTGTTATCAAAAGAAGCTAGAAACCACAGACCACATATTGTATGATACCATTTACATGAAAGGTTCAGAAAAGGCAAATGTATAAGGAATAGATTTGCAGTTTCCCAGGCCTGGGGGTGGGAAAAGAGAATGACTGCATTTGGGCATGTGTTTTCTTTCTGCGATGATGTTAATATTCCAAAATTAAATTGTGGTAATGATTGCACAACTCTGTAAATTTATTAAAACTCATTGAAACGTTTAAAATAAGTGCATTTTATGGTATGTAAAAAAATACCTCAATAACATTTTAAAAATAGTCCAAATATTTTTGCCATAATAGTTTTGTCATTTATTGTATGCAATAAAATTACAATCATTTATTTATTTTACTACCTACCAACTGTATTTTATTTTATAATAATTGCTTTCAACAGCCACAAGCTATGGGGGAGGGGGCGGAGGAGTAAGTCCATGTTTAATGAAAAGTTAACAAATTTCCACCTCTTAAGAAAGTTGAAAATGAAGTGTAACTTGCATAAAATATTTCTCAATATTTACTATCCCTAAGGAGGCCACAGTGATATTACTGAATATGAGAACTGAATGATATGTATCTGATGGAAACACATTAGCCTCTCCTTGAAAAAGTAGAATTATTTTGTGAATATTATTTTTGAAATGGACATTTTACTGTGTAAATCTGAAAATTGTTTACACATACGTACAGACATATACATATCCTTCTGGGTAAAGCAAGATTTTTCAGTTAGATTACTCTTCTAACTTAATTTTATTTAGTTTTGATTCGACATTTTCTTGTTCGGGAATGAAAGGTGAAGCGTTAGGTATGAATACATCGATTCTGAGACTCCTGGGTGGCTCAGTCAGTTAAGTATTTGACTTCGGCTCAGGTCATGATCTCCTGGTTTGCGAGTTTGAGCCCCACGTTGGGCTCTCTGCTGTCAGTGTGGTGCCTGCTTCAGATCCTCTGTCTCCCCCCCCCCCAGCCCACCCGCCCCTCTCCCACTTGTGTGTGCACAATCTCTCTCCTTCCCTCCCTTCCTGTCTCTCTCTCTCTCAAAAATAATCATTAAAACACACACACACACACACACACACACACACACACACACACATTGATTCCATTAGTGTCAGAAGAAATTCACAAACCATTAAATGATGCTACTTTTTCATCCTGTCAGATCCTGCAAATGGAAACATAGTGTATGGGCACCTGGCTGGCTCAATCAGTAGAGCATGCAACTCTTGATCTTGGGGTCATGGGTTTGAGTCCATGTTGGAGGTAGAGGTTACTTAAAAAATAAAATCTTTTTTTTTTTTAATTTTTTTTTCAACATTTATTTATTTTTGGGACAGAGAGAGACAGAGCATGAACGGGGGAGGGGCAGAGAGAGAGGGAGACACAGAATTGGAAACAGGCTCCAGGCTCTGAGCCATCAGCCCAGAGCCTGATGTGGGGCTCGAACTCACAGACCGCGAGATCGTGACCTGGCTGAAGTTGGACGCTTAACCGACTGCGCCACCCAGGCGCCCCAAAAATAAAATCTTTAAAAAAAACTGCATTTCATTTCAAGATAATTTGATTTTGCTCATGCAACTCATGGAATCTAAGTAAAGCTTTTGGAAGTTTATTCTGTCTGAGGTGAGACATTTGATACCACTGTAAATGCTAATCTAAATTAGTTAAAAGTTAAACATAGGAGATAAAATTATTTGTTTTTTTTTCAATGATGATGCAATATAAATTTGGCTGAATAAAAGTGCTGTAGTGAATACAACTTATTTTTAAGAAACCTATAAAGGAAATATGCTAAGAAGAAATAATTTCTGTTGTAAAACAATAATTTATAATTGAAACCATATGTTGCAATATTCAGCAATTAAAATAAAATGTGAAATACTTCATGTTTAAGTATACTTTATTATATAAAATAAGCTATGTATAATTTATATACAAATATACAGGAAGAAAATCCTTTTTAAAAATGTTCATATTTATTTATTCTGAGATAGAGAGAGAGAGATCACTAGCAGCAAAGGGGCAGAGAGAGGGAGAGATAGAGAATCCCAAGCAGGCTCTTCATTAATCAGTGTCAAGACCTATGCAGGGCTCAAACTCATGAACCAGGAGATCATGATCTGAGCCAAAATCCAGAGTTGGACTTTTAACCAACTAAGCCACTCAGGTACCTCAAAAAAATACTTTTTTAAAAAAATGTTTAATTATTTTGAGGAGTGGGGGACGAGGGCAGGGAAGGGGAGGACAAGGAGGGAGAGAGAATCCCAAGCAGGCTCCCTGCCAGTGCAAGCCCAACATGGGGCTCAATCTCGCAAATTGTAAGATTATGATCAGAGCTGTAATCAAGAGTCGGTTTAACTGAGTGAGCCACCCAGGCGCCCCAGAAAGAGAATACTTTCTATATATACACTTAGTTCATAACTATGTTGTTGCTGTATGGTTTACACATACTTAGAATAATTAAGCTACAAATTTTTTTGTGATAAAACCGAAATGAATACAAAAATAAATATTTCAATGTTACAGTATGTATTTTCTTGGTTTTCTGTCAGTAATGAGATTTTATAAATGTTTGGGCATTTCAAGAATGACATGGAAAGTTGAAAAGAGAAAAATCCTACATTGTTGAGACTAAATCAGATACCTCCTAGGCCAGACATCTTGGAAGGTTTCTGGAAGATGGAAAGTAAACGAGAACGTTCGGATAGTTAAATGAATATTAAAGAAGCTATTTTCTGAGGACAAAGAGGAAAATGCTGGAGCAGAGATAAAATGGGTTTACCAATAAAGATGTGCAGGGAAACTGCTAGCATATGTAGAAAGAGTAGGAACAGCTGATAATGAAAGAATGTTCACTTCAAGGACTCTCTGTAGAGAAGCTACCCCAACTATCACCTTTTCTGCCCTTGGATCCATGAATAGTTCTTGGCAGCCCAGGTTCTATACTCAGATGTAAAACTGAGAACTCTTCTCTAAATGAATTAAATAAACTTCCTGAGGGAAACTGGGCGTTTTATTTATTTATTTATTTATTTATTTATTTATTTATTTATACTTTTTGAATGCTTATTTTTGAGAGAGACAGAGTACAAGTGGGGAGGGGACAGAGAGAGAGAGGGAGACACATGATCCAAAGCAGGCTCCAGGCTCTGAGCTGTCAGCACAGAGCCCGATGCAGGGCTCGAACTCATGAACCAAAATTGGAGTCTCAACCAACTGAGCCACCCAGACACCTCAGAAACTGGGAGTTCTAATGTGGTAATGACACCCCCTATTCGGTCCTCTTTTGTATTCTTGCACTTCCCATGCAAGAAATATCTATTGCAAGGTGACATCTAAAAAGAAAATGCTGCATCTCTATACATTGTAAAGAAAAGTAAAGGAATCTACATCAATTATTAATATGTTTTTAAATTATTAATATTAATTAAACTAAGCTTTAATTCTTAAATGTGTTTGGGAAACAAATTTGCCAAATATTTGAAGAAAACCAAGCATAAAAGAGAGAGTACTAGAAAGTAACCAGGAAAAAAGGAAGGAAAGAAATAATGAAAGTAAAATTAGAAGACAATGTCTCAGAGCTAAATGAAGGTAGAGTTTTTAAAGTAAAGAACCTATCAAGTTATATTCATAATATGGAATACTCGGCAATGCAAGAACAGATGACTGGTATAAATAACATAAACGAAACTCAGATACATTTCGTTAGGTGAAAGGAGCAAGTCTCAAAAAAATAATAGATTCCCTTTACATATAATTCTGGAAAAAGTAAATATTTAGAGAGAACTGAGCAGTTGTCACCTGGGTTTGATGGGGAGAAAAACGCATGAATAGAAAAGGGGATGAAGGAAGGGACAAACCAGAGCTGAGTGATGTCAGCGACTCTCCTGAAAGCAAGCATCAGTTCACCAAGATAACGGATCTTTTCTAATTAGTTGGTAATAGCCAATAGTCTTTTGTGCTGGAATACTGTTACCAGTCATTAGGGACCACCTAAAGGCCTGTCTTTGGCCAAAACAACCTATAGCCTTGCCATATAGAATTATAATGCTTTGATGCACATTATCAAGTGTGGTTTGGCATCAAGTGATGATGTTTTTCAAATACAGACCATTGGGTAAATCTAAAGCAAATAAATGTAAACCTGAGCCTATAGACTACATGTTTCTTACATGGTTAGGAAAAGTAAGACAGCCTTCAAATATATGCCTTGTGTTCCCTAGGACTTCCTCTAATTTCTATTTTTTTTTAGCGTTCATTTATTTTTGAGACAAAGAGAGAATGAGCGGGGGAGGGGCAGAGAGAGAGAGGGAGACATAGAATCTGAAGCTGACTCCAGGCTCTGAGCTGTCTGCACAGAGCCTGATGTGGGGCTCGAACTCACGAACCCACAAGATCATGACCTGAGCTGAAGTCAGACGCTTAACCGACTGAGCCACTCAGGCGCCCCACTTCCTTTAATTCTATATTTGTGAAAGTCCAGTTATAAAAGCTGAACGCCACAAAAGGGCCCTGAGTGTTAGTTCCATGAAGAGAAAGTATGACCTAATAGGGTGATGAGATTTCTGGTGCTCTGGATTATTGTGGTATTTGCCTTTTAAAAAGTACCTTAATGGTTGAGTGCAAATACTTAGGAAGCCAATTGATCTATTATAAGAAATTGGCACCAAAGGAAATTGTATGACATCCAAAGGAAATGCAATAGTCAGTTTAACAATTATGTTTTAGCCAAATTATGAGAAAATTGTAGACAGATGCTTAACTCATACCAAAGGATAACTAATGATGTAAAAAACAATATTAAGAATTAAGGTCCTATAAATAACCTTGCTAAAATTAGCCCTAAACCATCAAAAGAAGAAAACGATAACCAGGAAACTAAAAAAAATAATAATAATGAAGATTAAGACAGCAACCTGTGATCGTGTTCTGTGGATCTCAGGCATAAATTCCTGCATCTCATGCAGTCATCTACTTGATCCAAAATTCTTGGGTGGAGTTAGCTCTGTCTAAAGATTGTCTGCTTTAAAGGTAGAAATATATGCATGCATTTGTTGCGGGGGGCGGGGGGAGGGGGCTGCTTAAGAACCATTAGCCTATAGTCTGTAATAAGGAAATTTTTCTGGAATAGTGATTTGAGTATTTTTTATGTCACTTTAGTTGAGAGACATGAATTCAAGGATAATGACTGGAGGATATTCACTGGTATGCTTGTTGTTAATTGTACCTGATAAGGTCCTTACACATCAAATTTCAAGAACAGTCTTTTTCTGCTATTGTTTCAAACACCTGAAGAAAATTAGGTCTCCAGGTTTTAGGTTATGCAAAGATTATTTAGGAGGATGTTGAGGAAAGGCTGCTTTTAGGTACTGACGATTACACTGTGTATTATGTGAGTTCTTCAGGATACATAATAATAATGTCAGCATGTAATAAGGCAGAATTTAGGGTTAGGGGAGATATTCTGAGGCACATTGAATATCCGGTTATCAGTTCACAGGAAAGGCTACTAAGGACACCTGAGAGAGTTAACCTGATTACCATTACAGCCAATGCACAAACTGTGGAGTATCCATATATGACATACTATTCAGCAATAGAAAAAAATAAAATATCGATACACAATATAACATAGATGAATCTTGATGTAATTGTGCTGAATGATAAAATTCAGACAAAACAGAATACATATTGTAAAATACCAATTTTATAAAATTATAGAAAGTGCAAATTAATCTACAGTGGCAGATAGCAGACCAGTGGTTTCCTGGAGAATGGGGGTGTGATATATGGGGAGGTAGGCAGGAGATATTACCATAGGGGATAAGAAAACTTTTGGAGGTAATGAATATGGTTTTTATCCTAATAGTGTGATGATTTCATGAGTGTATACATATGTGGAAACAAATCAAACTGCATGCTTAAATATATGCAGTTTATTGCACATCATTATACCTCAATAAAGGTTTTATTAAAAATCCTTTAAAGAGACATCCATCATCATAATATCATATAGCTAAATGTTATTTTCTAGATTGCTTTTAGAAAGAATAATAATATATTTAGAAACTTTGAATTATGATAGAAGTTTAGATTTAGTCTTAAACAAAAATGTTGCTTCATATAATAAAACCATAGAGAAGAGGTAAAGTTATCTTTAAAATAAGATTGCTAATTCATTTCAATTAGTTCAAAATTTTATCTATTTATCAGAAATATGACATAAACTTCAAAAAATACAATTTACAAATCTAATATTCATGAACTAAATGCTAAAGAATCTTTAAGTCATTTTTAAGCTCCTCTTTTATCTTGAACCAAAGCTTTTTCTTCTTATCTTGTAACTATAGTAACAAAAACTATTATTTAAATTTACTTGTTCACATTTCTTAAAGCAAAAGAATCACAGTTAATTAACTTTTTCTTACACATTTTTAACTGCTTATCTGAACTAGATATTCCTAGAGTGTTCACATAATGACAAAAAGATTGCTTTTTTCTGATCAATTTACCTTTTAAATTTCCCTAGTGAGGATAAAAAAGAGAAACAGAAAAATGGTGAGAAATGTGGCTTCAGACAGCTATGATACAAACTGGGGTCACATGGGTTGCAGGTGGAGTTGAAGGAAAAAGAGAGGAAGCATCAGTGAGGACTGGGCATGGTCTGAGGTCTGGGAGAAGGATTGGAAATTACTGACAAGTCAAGAAAAGTAAGAGTTGGAGAAAGACAAAGATAAAGGTAAGACAAGTAGAATTTAGGAGGATCTATAGGAGAAGCAACCTTTCCTATTTTTTTTTATTTGCCTTTTGTATCAGTTTCCTAGGGGTTCTGTAACAAATTACAATAATCTGTGTGACTTAAAATAACAGAAATTTCTGTCAAAGTTCTGGAAGCTAGAATTAAAAAAATCAAGCTGTCATCAGAGGCATATAGGGAAGAATCCTTTCCTGACTCTTCCATTTTGTAGTGGTTGCCAGGAATCCTTGGCATAGCTTGGCTTTGTAAATGCATCTGACTTAGTTTTTTGCCTGGTTTCTTCCCTCTGTGTTTCTTTTCTGTGTTTTCATATTTAAGCCACCCTCTCCTTTCATTATAAACACACTGGTCATTGGATTTAGGGCACAGCATGAACTCACCTTAACTTGATTACATTGCAGACTTTCCAAATGAGATCACATTCATAGGTATTGGGGATTAGGACTTGAACATATCTTTTTTTATAGGCAAACAATTCAACCCACCACACCTTTGCTGGAAGTCTTTTAGGGAAATGGTCTTAGAGTCTTAATTGCCTTTTGGAAGCTTCATCATATCAAAGCAGACACATTTTTCATTTTCTCTCTTAAGGCACCAGATAAATGAAAACTCTTCTCCAATACTAAAAATTCCCCATGTTCCTGTGGCCACAGTAATGCAAAATTGTCCTTAGCTGGATTGTGCCACTTGGAGAGATAAGCAAATGAATGAGCAGAATAGTATGTATACATGAGAAAAATGGGCTTCCAACCCAGTGGATTGGATTGCAGGGTCAGCATGAGATGACCCGATGAGAAATGTATAGTTGGTAAAAATGATTCTTGTATAACTTTCTGTCTATACAGTCTAGTTTAAAAAAATGCCATCAGCAAGATTCTGACAAAATCCTGGCCTAAACAAAGATATTTTCAGGGACACAAAAAGCACAGAGGGTAGTCCTTATATGGTTTTTAAAGGTGACTTAGAGGGGCATCTGGGTGGCTCAGTTAGATAAGTGTCTGACTTCAGATCAGATGATGATCTCATGGTGGTGATGATCTCATGGTTCATGAGATCCATGAGCCCACACAGGGCTCTCTGCTGTCAGTGCAGAGCCAACTTCATATCCTCTGCCTCTCTCTCTCTCTCTCTCTCTGCCCTTTACGTGTGTGCGTGTGTGCGTTTGCGTGCTTGCGCACTCATGGTCTCTCTCTTTCTCAAAAATAAATAAACATTAAAATAAAAAGGTTTATTTAGAGGAAATTTATTTAGAGGAAATATTTCCACAGGGTGCCCAACTGAAGAGGCTTTCTGAATGTGGCTCCCGGGCTAGTTAAAAAGTAAGCTTATCAGGATAGGCCAGCCCCTTCCTATAGACTTCTTCTAATAGAGAACATATAAGGCACATATATCAAAGAAAATACAGGCAACCTGAAGCGTAAAAGCCAAAATTTCCAAGAGAACACCAAAGAGTGATCAAAAGGCATATCCTGAGAAGCAAATAAATCTATCATGATGAACCCTGAAATGCTACTCAACTAAAAGAGGAAGCAATTTTTGCTAAGTTTCTGCTGAACATTTTTGAAGAGGGTCTAAAAGAAGTAGGATCCATTCTGAATTCTGTTCTTCCTAAAGTAGGATTAGAAGTGGGAATTAACTAGGAATTGTGTGCTTTCATGTATTAAGGGCAATTTAGCAATTGAGTATCTATAGTAATAAATGAAAGTATGTCTGAGGTTTTCATTGGTAAGAAAGCAGTAGTCACTCAGTAAGGTGTTGCTAAAGCATTTTACAACAGCTGCATGAACTTGAAGGAAACAATGTTTTCTTTTAACTTTGGAACTGGCTTTATCTTATCTCCTCATCCTGACTGGGAAGGACTGCTTTTTATCTTTTCAGGCTGGGCCAGTTTTCTCTCTTTCAATTCTGGATGGATTTTGGCTTCTTTAAATTATATCATAAATACTCCTTACTAAGATATTTTTAATTTTTTTGAATCAATGTCTAAACAAAATACCAGAATTTCTGTAATGATTGGAAAACAGAATTAAAATGTTATAAATCTGATGATAAATTGTTATTTTATAGTTAACAGAAGTGTGGAGGTAGCAGACAAAGAAGGAAACACAGGGAATATTAATTTCCTCATTAAGAGACACGAGAAATAACGTTTGAATTCTATTATTAAAAGTTATAGAGAGATATAGCGGCAAGATGGCGGCTTAGGAGGACGCTGGGCTCACCGCACGTCCTGCTGATCACTTAGATTCCACCTACACCTGCCTAAATAACCCAGAAAACCGCCAGAGGATTAGCAGAACGGAGTCGCCGGAGCGAAACGCAGACGAGAGGCCCACGGAAGAGGGTAGGAAGGGCGGCGAGGCGGTTCGCGCTCCACGGACTGGCGGGAGGGAGCCGGGGCGGAGGGGCGGCTCCCCGGCCAAGCAGAGCCCCTGAGTCTGGCTGGCAAAAGCGGAGGGGCCTGAAGGACTGTGTTCCCACAACAAGCGCGACTTAGCGTCTGGGAGGTCATAAGTTAACAGCTCTGCTCGGAAAGCGGGAAGGCTGGAGGACAAAGGGAGGGAGAGCTGCTGAGCCCCCTGACGACAGAGCTCAGTTTGGTGGGGAACAAAGGCGCTCGCCAGCGCCATCTCCCCCGCCCATCCCCCAGCCAAAATCCCAAAGAGAACCGGTTCCTGCCAGGGAACTTGCTCCCTCCTCACAAACACCCAACTCTGTGCTTCTGCAGAGCCAAACCTCTGGCAGCGGATCTGACTCCCTCCCGCTGCCACAGGGCCCCTCCTGAAGTGGATCACCTAAGGAGAAGCGATCTAAGCCTGCCCCTCCTGCCCCTGTGCACCTTGCCTACCCACCCCAGCTAATACACCAGATCCCCAGCATCACAAGCCTGGCAGTGTGCAAGTAGCCCAGAAGGGCCACAACACCCCACAGTGACCCACCCCTAGGAGAGGGGAAGAGAAGGCACACACCAGTCTGACTGTGGCCCCAGCGGTGGGCTGGAGGCAGACATCAGGTCTGACTGCGGCCCCGCCCACCAACTCCAGTTATACACCACAGCACAGGGGAAGTGCCCTGCAGGTCCTCACCACGCCAGGGACTATCCAAAATGACCAAGCGGAAGAATTCTCCTCAGAAGAATCTCCAGGAAATAACAACAGCTAATGAGCTGATCAAAAAGGATTTAAATAATATAACAGAAAGTGAATTTAGAATAATAGTAATAAAATTAATCGCTGGGCTTGAAAACAGTATACAGGACAGCAGAGAATCTCTTGCTACAGAGATCAAGGGACTAAGGAACAGTCATGAGGAGCTGAAAAACGCTTTAAACAAAATGCATAACAAAATGGAAACCACCACAGCTCAGCTTGAAGAGGCAGAGGAGAGAACAGGTGAACTAGAAGATAAAGTTATGGAAAAAGAGGAAGCTGAGATAAAGAGAGATAAAAAAATCCAGGAGTATGAGGGGAAAATTAGAGAACTAAGTGATACACTAAAAAGAAATAATATATGCATAATTGGTATCCCAGAGGAGGAAGAGAAAGGGAAAGGTGCTGAAGGGGTACTTGAAGAAATAATAGCTGAGAACTTCCCTGAACTGGGGAAGGAAAAAGGCATTGAAATCCAAGAGGCACAGAGAACTCCCTTCAGACGTAACTTGAATCGATCTTATGCACGACATATCATAGTGAAACTGGCAAAATACAAGGATAAAGAGAAAATTCTGAAAGCAGCAAGGGATAAACGTGCCCTCACATATAAAGGGAGACCTATAAGACTCGTGACTGATCTCTCTTTTGAAACTTGGCAGGCCAGAAAGAATTGGCACGCGATTTTCAGTGTGCTAGACAGAAAAAATATGCAGCCGAGAATCCTTTATCCAGCAAGTCTGTCATTTAGAATAGAAGGAGAGATAAAGGTCTTCCCAAACAAACAAAAACTGAAGGAATTTGTCACCACTAAACCAGCCCTACAAGAGATCCTAAGGGGGACCCTGTGAGACAAAGTCCCAGAGACATCACTACAAGCATAAAACATACAGACATCACAATGACTCTAAACCCGTATCTTTCTATAATAACACTGAATGTAAATGGATTAAATGCGCCAACCAAAAGACATAGGGTATCAGAATGGATAAAAAAACAAGACCCATCTATTTGCTGTCTACAAGAGACTCATTTTAGACCTGAGGACACCTTCAGATTGAGAGTGAGGGATTGGAGAACTATTTATCATGCTACTGGAAGCCAAAAGAAAGCTGGAGTAGCCATACTTATATCAGACAAACTAGACTTTAAAGTAAAGGCTGTAACAAGAGATGAAGAAGGACATTATATAATAGTTACAGGGTCTATCCATCAGGAAGAGCTAACAATTATAAATGTCTATGCGCCGACTACCGGAGCCCCCAAATATATAAAACAATTACTCATAAACATAAGCAACCTTATCGATAAGAATGTGGTAATTGCAGGGGACTTTAACACCCCACTTACAGAAATGGATAGATCATCTAGACACACGGTCAATAAAGAAACAAGGGCCCTGAATGAGACATTGGATCAGATGGACTTGACAGATATATTTAGAACTCTACATCCCAAAGCAACAGAATATACTTTCTTCTCGAGTGCACATGGAACATTCTCCAAGATAGATCATATACTGGATCACAAAACAGCCCTTCATAAGTTTACAAGAATTGAAATTATACCATGCATACTTTCAGACCACAATGCTATGAAGCTTGAAATCAACCACAGAAAAAAGTCTGAAAAACCCCCAAAAGCATGGAGGTTAAAGAACACCCTACTAACGAATGAGTGGGTCAACCAGGCAATTAGAGAAGAAATTAAAAAATATATGGAAACAAACGAAAATGAAAATACAACAATCCAAACGCTTTGGGACGCAGTGAAGGCACTCCTGAGAGGAAAATACATTGCAATCCAGGCCTATCTCAAGAAACAAGAAAAATCCCAAATACAAAATCTAACAGCACACCTAAAGGAACTAGAAGCAGAACAGCAAAGGCAGCCTAAACCCAGCAGAAGAAGAGAAATAATAAAGATCAGAGCAGAAATAAACAATATAGAATCTAAAAAAACTGTAGAGCAGATCAACGAAACCAAGAGTTGGTTTTTTGAAAAAATAAACAAAATTGACAAACCTCTAGCCAGGCTTCTCAAAAAGAAAAGGGAGATGACCCAAATGGATAAAATCATGAATGAAAATGGAATTATTACAACCAATCCCTCAGAGATACAAACAATTATCAGGGAATACTATGAAAAATAATATGCCAACAAATTGGACAACCTGGAAGAAATGGACAAATTCCTGAACACCCATACTCTTCCAAAACTCAATCAGGAGGAAATAGAAAGCTTGAACAGACCCATAACCAGAGAAGAAATTGAATCGGTTATCAAAAATCTCCCAACAAATAAGAGTCCAGGACCAGATGGCTTCCCAGGGGAGTTCTACCAGACGTTGAAAGCAGAGATAATACCTATCCTTCTCAAGCTATTCCAAGAAATAGAAGGGGAAGAAAGACTTCCAGACTCATTCTATGAAGCCAGTATCACTCTGATTCCTAAACCAGACAGAGACCCAGTAAAAAAAGAGAACTACAGGCCAATATCCCTGATGAATATGGATGCAAAAATTCTCAATAAGATACTAGCAAATCGAATTCAACAGCATATAAAAAGAATTATTCACCATGATCAAGTGGGATTCATTCCTGGGATGCAGGGCTGGTTCAACATTCGCAAATCAATCAACGTGATACATCACATTAACAACAAAAAAAGAGAAGAACCATATGATCCTGTCAATCGATGCAGAAAAGGCCTTTGACAAAATCCAGCACCCTTTCTTAATAAAAACCCTTGAGAAAGTCGGGATAGAAGGAACATACTTAAAGATCATAAAGCCATTTATGAAAAGCCCACAGCTAACATTATCCTCAACGGGGAAAAACTGAGAGCTTTTTCCCTGAGTTCAGGAACATGACAAGGATGCCCACTCTCACCGCTGCTGTTTAACATAGTACTGGAAGTTCTAGCATCAGCAATCAGACAACAAAAGGAAATCAAAGGCATCAAAATTGGCAAAGATGAAGTCAAGCTTTCGCTTTTTGCAGATGACATGATATTATACATGGAAAATCCGATAGACTCCACCAAAAGTCGGCTAGAACTGATACAGGAATTCAGCAAAGTTGCAGGATACAAAATCAATGTACAGAAATCAGTTGCATTCTTATACACTAACAATGAAGCAACAGAAAGACAAATAAAGAAACTGATCCCATTCACAATTGCACCAAGAAGCATAAAATACCTAGGAATAAATCTAACCAAAGATGTAAAGGATCTGTATGCTGAAAACTATAGAGAGCTTATGAAGGAAATTGAAGAAGATTTAAAGAAATGGAAAGACATTCCCTGCTCATGGATTGGAAAAATAAATATTGTCAAAATGTCAATACTACTCAAAGCTATCTACACATTCAATGCAATCCCAATCAAAATTGCACCAGCATTCTTCTCAAAACTAGAACAAGCAGTCCTAAAATTCATATGGAACCACAAAAGGCCCCGAATAGCCAAAGGAATTTTGAAGAAGAAGACCAAAGCAGGAGGCATCACAATCCCAGACTTTAGCCTCTCCTACAAAGCTGTCATCATCAAGACAGCATGGTATTGGCACAAAAACAGACACATAGACCAATGGAATAGAATAGAAACCCCAGAACTAGACCCACAAACGTATGGCCAACTCATCTTTGACAAAGCAGGAAAGAACATCCAATGGAAAAAAGACAGCCTCTTTAACAAATGGTGCTGGGAGAACTGGACAGCAACATGCAGAAGGTTGAAACTAGACCACTTTCTCACACCATTCACAAAAATAAACTCCAAATGGATAAAGGACCTAAATGTGAGACAGGAAACCATCAAAACCTTAGAGGAGAAAGCAGGAAAAGACCTCTCTGACCTCAGCCGTAGCAATCTCTTACTCGACACATCCCCAAAGGCAAGGGAATTAAAAGCAAAAGTGAATTACTGGGACCTTATGAAGATAAAAAGCTTCTGCACAGCAAAGGAAACAACCAACAAAACTAAAAGGCAACCAACGGAATGGGAAAAGATATTTGCAAATGACATATCGGACAAAGGGCTAGTATGCAAAATCTATAAAGAGCTCACCAAACTCCACACCCGAAAAACAAATAACCCAGTGAAGAAATGGGCAGAAAACATGAATAGACACTTCTCTAAAGAAGACATCCGGATGGCCAACAGGCACATGAAAAGATGTTCAGCGTCGCTCCTTATCAGGGAAATACAAATCAAAACCACACTCAGGTATCACCTCACGCCAGTCAGAGTGGCCAAAATGAACAAATCAGGAGACTATAGATGCTGGAGAGGATGTGGAGAAATGGGAACCCTCTTGCACTGTTGGTGGGAATGCAAATTGGTGCAGCCGCTCTGGAAAGCAGTGTGGAAGTTCCTCAGAAAATTAAAAATAGACCTACCCTATGACCCAGCAATAGCACTGCTAGGAATTTACCCAAGGGATACAGGAGTACTGATGCATAGGGCCACTTGTACCCCAATGTTCATAGCAGCACTCTCAACAATAGCCAAATTATGGAAAGAGCCTAAATGTCCATCAACTGATGAATGGATAAAGAAATTGTGGTTTACATACACAATGGAATACTACGTGGCAATGAGAAAAAATGAAATATGGCCTTTTGTAGCAACGTGGATGGAACTGGAGAGTGTGATGCTAAGTGAAATAAGCCATACGGAGAAAGACAGATACCATATGGTTTCACTCTTCTGTGGATCCTGAGAAACTTAACAGAAACCCATGGGGGAGGGGAAGGGAAAAAAAAAAGAGGTTAGAGTGGGAGAGAGCCAAAGCATAAGAGACTGTTAAAAACTGAGAACAAACTGAGGGTTGATGGGGGTGGGAGGGAGGAGAGGGTGGGTGATGGGTATTGAGGAGGGCACCTTTTGGGATGAGCACTGGGTGTTGTATGGAAACAGTTTGTCAATAAATTTCATATATATATAAAAAAAGTTATAGAGTTACTAAGAACTAATATAAAGATAACAATATAAACGGTAAAAAGAGATTAGACAATGTATTTCAGTTAGTATAATCCACTGTCTTTGATATCTGGAAGAAGAACTATTAAAAGTTTGATTAATTGAGGGGCACCTGGGTAGCTCAGTTGGTTAGGCATCTGACTTCGGCTCAGGTTATGATCTTGCGGTTCTTGAGTTTGAGCCCTGCATCAGGCTCTGTGCTGAGAGCTTGAAGCCTGGAGCCTGCTTCAGATTCTGTGTTTCCCTGTCTCTCTGCCCCTCCTCTGCTCACGCTCTGTCTCTCTCTCTTGCTCTCTCTCAAAAATAAATAGACATTAAAATGTTTTTTAAAATTTGATTAATTGAGAAATACAGACATACTATGGAGATAATAACCAGAAAGCTGACAAAAGAAATGCTTCTAAATACTTACAAGTGTTTGCCTTTGGAGCCTGAAACTGCTGGTGAATTTCTGAGGTAGCAGAATGCTGTCTTGGTTGTTGTTACTGGTATTGTTGTTGTTTTGTGTTTTTTTTTAAGCTAATGTATGTATAATTTTGATGAATTTTTTGAAAAGTGTGGAAGAATTATATACAGTGTTTAACATTTTCCTGGAGCACCTAAATGGAGATTTGCATAAATGGAAAAATATGATTGTTTTGGATTTAAAGCATCTATATCATAAAGTTATCAATTCTCCCTACACACACATAGATGTACATGGATGTGTAGATATTCCTCAAAAAGAACGGATTTGTTTGTTTATAAATGTGAATATATAACTTACAAAAACTTGGCTCTAGGAAGAAAAACAGATGTAGAAAACTTTCCGGAAGAAATCATGCAGAGAAGTATTACTGAGTAATTTTCCAAAATTAATACTAAATATACACTAATTAAAATGTAGTGTAGTCACAGGGATAAACAGACAAAAAGATCAGCAGATCATAATAGAAAACCAGGGGGAATAAAAACACTACTAGATATGTGTATTTTCAATTTGCATTTCAAATCAGTGCAGAAAAAATGTATTGTTTATTTAATGATATTAAATGATAACTTTCTAAATTTTATTAAATAAATGAGATTGAATCATTCTCTTATCTATTATAAGACAATGTTCAAGTGAATCAATATTCTAAATTTAAAAGAATGAAAACATAAAATTACCAGAGGAATATAATAGATTTACACACACACAGACACACATATATGATCTTGGAGTGGGAAGGACTTCTCTAAACCTGAAATAAAACTCTAGGCTAACAATTTTGTTTTTAATTTTTTACAAGTTCTATAATAAAACTCAGTCTGAACAAAGTGTAATAAAACTCAGGAAAAATGGCAACGTTTATGATAGTCATGATTTCCATAAATCATTTATATGAATCATAAAAATGAAGAACCTAATAAAAGAAAAGGAAACAATTGATAGAAAAATATTCAAAGGATATGAAAGATATATAGAAAAAAGTCTTGGAAATATTTAAATTTATCTTTTCTATAGAAATTTAAATATTAATTCACTTAGAATTTTGGCAAGTATAAATATTATAATATTAAGTTGAATGTTATTAAATAGCCAATTTCCAACAATTTAAAAATGTACAAATCTACAATTTTATAATTTTCAACTTAAATATCACTAGTTTCAGAAGAGCATGGAAGCAGATATTTTCATACTTGTTAACTAAATTGGATAAGCAGTGTGAAAAAACTTTGGCAATATCTATTAAAATTGAAGTTAAGTTCTGGGGGTAGATCTCACTTTTTTACCCACTGACATTAAATACAGCATTGTTTTTTTTTTTATAGTAAATGAAAACTAATTTTTGGAACAATCTAATAAATAGATCTAATTGAAATATTTTCCAGTTTATTATTTATTTATTTATTTATTTATTTATTTATTTTTGGGACAGAGAGAGAGAGAGAGAGAGAGAGAGAGAGAGAGAGCATGAATGGGGGAGGGGCAGAGAGAGAGGGAGACACAGAATCGGAAACAGGCTCCAGGCTCCGAGCCATCAGCCCAGAGCCTGATGCGGGGCTCGAACTCAGGGACCGCGAGATTGTGACCTGGCTGAAGTCGGACACTTAACCAACTGCGCCACCCAGGCGCCCCAATATTTTCCAGTTTAAAAGAATAAGGCAAATTCTATGCATTTATATACAAAATCTGCCAATATTGTTAGTGTAAAATGATACAGAAGCTTTTGTACTACACACGTATACATATCCATTTGCCTGGAACGGTTTGACACAGACTGCAATGACAAAATAAGTGGTGGATGATTTCTGTCTGAGGGACATAAAACTGATGGATTGTCTTCGAAGGGACACATAGTTTTATTCTGAATTATTTTGCTCTATTTAATTTGTTACTGTTTATAAATTATATTAATATCTTTAAAGCTGATTGTTTAAAAAATATTATCTTCCTATTGAAACAGAATTATTTACAATACCCAAAACATCCATATTATCCCTTAAATTTGAAACTTTGTCAGTCCAGCATCCTCCAATTCTATTCTTAACTTCCAGACAACTGTTATTCCCTAATTTATCTTTCAAGCCTCAACTTCCATGTTATTTACTCTAGGAACTTACTTGCATGAACTGTAAGACTTGCTTAGATGCCCCTATATCAAAGCACTCTACACTCATTGACTTTATGGTACTATCACATTATTTCATAATTGTCTGTCTTTTGCATTTCCTCAACATTCCAAAAGCTCCTGAAAGAAAACCACATTGCCACATTCAGAATTGTAACTCTTGCAGCTGAAATAGATTTTAGGATATCATTTATACTCAATAAAATAGGTTGTGGTACTAAAGGAATTCTGAGTAAAATGTAGGTAAAATCTAGGAAATATAATTGGAGAGAAAAAAAAAACAAGAAAAGACAGAAGAAATCAAAATTTTTACTTGTCTAATTAATAATTTTGTCTATGACTTGACTTTGTCCTTGGTTGCCAAAGTAGGGCTTTAGCAAATTTTAGGTTCATAGATGATAGCAACATCAGTGTGATAGGGTCTTCAAGGATATGCTCAATGTGATATTCTATCAAGTGAGGCAAAATAACACAACCATTGCCTCTGACAATCTTTGCCTAAGAACACCACAGCAGTCCTATATGGAAAGTAGAGAGCCTGGTTTGACAAAAACCTAGATTATTTTTAGAAGCAATCAGACTGGAAAGAAATACACAGGGTAAAGTAGTGGGAAATGCCTTTATGTGTAACTTTAATGTCTTCAACTATAATTTATGTCACTTCAGCAAGGCCATTACTCCATAATAAAAAATTCTTCCTTTTTGTTTTACAGGAAGATTGAAATTGAAATTAATACCTAAATGTAGAAGCATGATGAACTGCCTGTCGGTGAGGTCTGCTTGTACTTTTATAAAGTTCAATATCTAGTTCTTCTTGGGCACTGTGACTCATTTTCACTGAAATCATTTGTGGCATTATAGAAAGAAAAGAGATAGTATACTCTTAGTAGTATATGAAATTTCTTCTAGGTTCTTATAATATCTGGTGCCACTTTACAGCCTAAGACAATTTTATGTTCACATTCATATCATTTATTACCTAATAATAAGAAGGCTAAATGAAAAAAAATGTATATAACAAGCAAGTAAAAAGTACAGTTTTGAGGCTAGAAGTTCATTACTGAACTTGGATGCAGGTACTTTGATGCTGCTAACCCATATCCTGTTTGGACTTATTAAAGTCAATATTGAATATCTCATCACCATTTTCATTCCCAAGATACTATAATTATTCTCCACAGACTTAAAATGAACATATTGTTATTCAATTTGGCTGGCTATACTAAACTGAATGATCTTTCCTTCTACAATATTTACTTTATAGATGTTGTATATCAGTCTTTTGATCAAATGAATGTGCAAACGGTGACTTCACAAGCTTTAGCTGTGTGATCATTACTATGGGGCTATAACTCCTAGTATTTTTCCTTTAATAACATCTAGCTAGTCAGGAAAAGTCTAAGATGTTTTATGACTGAGAAGGAAAGCAGGGGAAATAATTTAGGTTTCTATTTTTTCATTTAAAAACTAAGTTGGCAACTCCTGCCAAACCTATTTCATGAGTGTTCTGTGAAAATAAAATGAGATGAACTATTGTGAAAATATAGTATAAATTGTACATACATACAAATAATAGTATGCATATAGTTAAGAATTGCTGTTGTCATTTAGAGTAATGATTGCAGAAAATCATCTTTCTTTGCCCTCCTCCCTCTTTCCCTTTTTATTCATCCTCATTAAAATTTTCTTATCTTTCTTCTGAACTAAAAAAAGATTCCAACAAAATATCCACTTATCCTATCCCTAGACTATTATTCCTTCTTAATCTCTCATTAATCCTTTGGCTACATGTGGACTTTTATTGGTAGATGGGTTTGAAGCTTTGAGTTTACATTACTACTCTGTCCAAATCACAGGCTAAGCTTCCCCAAAGCAAATCTTTTCCCAAGATTTTCCTGTAAGGTTCACAAGATGAAGAAGGTACAATGTAGACATTAACATCAAATTTCAATTGAATGTGCCTTCTGTGATATTCCATGGACACACTTGTAGCATCTTTGACGTAGTTCCCAGCCTCCTATAGAGGACCGATGCCAATTATTCTCTGCTTCCCACTCAAGTGATTCATGTATTTATTATCCAGAATTCAGAAGCACAGAAAGGGTGGGAGGGAGCGAGGGAGGGAGGGAAAGACAGAGTGAGAAAGAAAGAAAGAAGGAAAGAAAGAAAGAAAGAAAGAAAGAAAGAAAGAAAGAAAGAAAGAAAGAAAGAAAGAAAGAAAGAAAAAAGAGTCCAGTTGTACCACCACTTATTCTAATATTTCTTAAGAGTGATCATTGACCACCTACATCAGTTTCCTCTCAGGTATTGATTTCTTAGTCCACACTGGGTAGCTATAGAAACAGAAACTTGGAAGATGAACATTAAGTTAAATAGTGGTTAAACTACATTAAGGAACATAAGTAGCTCTAGGTGTCCATGACAAATTAAAAAATTCCCAGCCCCATTCCAGAGATTTCTCTCTATGGAATGGGTAGGATGATGACCGTAATGATAAAATGATGTCATTGATGGTAACAATGAAAATACTCCTCAACTGATACAACATTTTTGAGCATGATTATGTTCTTGACAATATATTTGAAACTTATATTGTTTATGACTCTTTGCTTTCCAAATTATGCAAGATCTACTATTTTCCAGATTGACCGACAATGCAAATGTCCATACCTTATAGCTAGAACTTTACCTCCTACGAATAGAGGTGTGGCTTTGCTCTCATATCTACTAGGATCATAGTTAAGGGAATAGCAATCCAATATTAGTATGTTTCCCAAAGTAAGGATTTTTTCAGCATCATACACCACATTCTGCACTGTTTTTATAGTGGTTCTTCTGAAATGAGATGAAGTTTATTCCTATTTTGTAACTGCCTCACCAAAAAAAAAAAAAAAAAAGGAAAATATCTTCCCAAGAAAATAAGAGTTTGCTGATTGTAAATATAGAGAAAGGAAATGGTTTCTCATTATCAGGCCACACTGCATGCCAAACAAAGAGTGAACAATATTTGTAGAAATTTGTCTCTGAAACAATACACATGGTTTATAATAACATAATATTTACTTTCTTAGCCTAGAGCATGTACATCTTGATTATTAGATTTTTCAGAGTTCTTCCCAGTGACCAGTGGCTAGGCATTTTATTTCCATTTCTAAAAATGTAGAGTATAGGCATCTAGTTTTCCCAAGGACAGGGAGAAACAATAGTCACTTCTACCATTTCATTTATCTATCTGTCTCACTGTCCTTCTATTTACCTATTGTTATTCTTATACGATTTAGCCCTAGTATTCAGTCACAGGTAAAATACATGAAAAGCAAATGATAAATTAACAGACCAAATATAATAATCAGAATAGGGTGAAATTTAAGATTCAACTAATTATCATAGGTTATATTGTGGCAGGGATACAGTACACCTCCTTTTTTATTCCAGGAACTCTGAAAGAATGGTCACATTCAGGTCCGATATTACAAAGGACCATCACAAGTGTGAAATTAATATGTGATGTAAAAAGCGGATACCCCATGAAGACTGGGGATTATGAAAATGTGACCTGGGAAATTCTGTCTACTGAAATGCTGTTTTAAGATATTAACCTCTTAATTCAAATTCAAGGCAAATTAAATGAGTCTTTGTTAATCTGAAGTATCTCAGTGTTTGCCTGAAACAAGACATGCTTCAACTAAAATAAAATCTGTATTACAATAACTCAACATTATCCTCCCATTTTTATGTGCATATCATATGCATCGATTGCTTTTCAGTCTTATTAATCAGTTTTGCCTTAAACATATCCTGGGAAGTTAATTAATGTTCCATGATATAATGTGGAAGAATTATGTGAAAAATCCTAAAACAAACCTAAAAGAAAATTGCCTGATTTTTTGATAGTAGTAACGCGATTGAGACCGATAGGCAATGAGACTTTAAACAAATTAACTAACTAACTAACTAACTAACTGACTAACTATATGTATACAGAACTATACATCTCTAATTATCATCTATCTATCTATCTATCTATCCATCATCTATTTATTTTTCTAATCTATCATCTATCTATATATTCAGAAAGACAAAATTTTATCTATATTCAATATGCCATATTATTTGAGAATTTTATTTTTCTTACAGTATGAGAATAGATACTCAGGTCATTTCTGTCCTCAATAAAATGAAAATCTCTCAAATGACCCCACAAACCTGTCCATTTTCTTTTGCTGACATTAATAAGTATATTGTTTCCATGTGGGCCCTGTGTATTTTGAAAAGACTGGGTAAAATGGAAAACAGCCAAAGGAGAAGGGACCATTATTCAGATATAATTAGTAAATTCATACATTACTAATTATATATTGTATACACATATTATATATATTAACACATTAATATAAAAATGGCATAATTATCTCTATGCAATAGAACATACTCCATATGATCACATATATTTCTGAATTCACCATGCTCTTTACTAAGTAATTTTAACAATACTTTTTCACCTGCAAATGCAAATTCAAACTTTCATAGAAAGAGACTATGAATAAGTATTTCAAAACATTGTACAAACAGAGCATCCCAAAATATTGCTAATTTGTTATAAAGCTCAATTTCCCCATTTTCTCATATCTTAGGTGCATAATACATTTTATTATAATGTATTCAAGTTAAGTGAGTATTAAATAATTATATATTTGTGGTAATTTTCTTTTAATTGTTGAATCTTCTGAAATGGAATATGGATACTAATCATAAAATATAGTGATTAAATATCAAAATCACACAAAAAAGAGAAACTATATCAATGGCACAGTGTTAAATTATACAGAGAATATTTAATGCATATTTTTGGTGGTTATAGGAGGAAACAATCTGTCCACCCATTATTTAGAAATAACTCTCTACTATTTCCTCTCTCTCTTCGTATCAAATATTATAATATTAATAAATTAGCATAATATGCTATCATTTATACCCAAAGATCCTGTCTTCTTAGCATATCAATCTTTTCTCCTTTATTTAAGGGAGGTATAAATTCAGCCTGATCATTAGGAAGGAAAGTCATTTGTTTTAATAAATACTCTAGTGAGAAGAGTGCCCATGTGGGTTTGAACAACCCAGTAATAAGGACTGTGTCCATTAATTTCTCCAGAAGACGATTCTTCTAGATGACATCATCATTTAAACCAAAACTTTAATGCCTTGCATAGATTTCGACAATAAAACTCTGGCTCACTTGGTGCATTTTATTAGCATTCTATACCAACTTGGAAAATCCTAGGGTTGTTGGGAATTGCTTTACTCCCTGTTATGCCACAGAATTATAACCATGTTCAGGATGGTTGAGTGATGATGATGTGGTTTATCTTTGTACAGGGAAGTATATCATGCAGTTGGACTGTGGTACCACTGAGAGGAAAACCAAGACAATAAATGCTAGAAAGCACGTGAACAGCAAGGAGTCATGAATACGGTGCCAGTGAAGAGATCCAAATAGGAAATCAAAATAAGTAGATAAAAGCAGACATTGGCCTTTTAATCAGATGCCAGGAGCAAAACCTTGGCAGAAGTGATAAATCTGTGGCCATCTAATGGCATACAGGGATCTCTGCATTTTATCAGGTCAATGTTTATATTAACTGTGGTAGAAATCACTGAACATTCACTTCTAACCCTGGAAAATGAATCAGCAGGTTAGAAAGTGTATTTAATTCATTAGGTAGCATGTATTCACCCAAACCAAGCAGAAAGATGGTAAATTGCAGGAAAAAATGAGTATCTGATTACTTCATGTTTTAGATAGAAATACTAAATTGTATTTATATTTGGTAATATGTTAGTATCTTAGATAAAATGAATCAAAAACTTTATGTAACTTATTAAAAATGCAAATTTAAGCCTGTATTAAGAAACCTGCATTCCACAAAGGACACTCAATGCCAAGTTCAAGTTGCACAGCAAGAGAGGTGTTACAGAGCACTTCCCCAAATAGAAGGGGCAAGTTAAAACCCATACTAGGTCTCCCATTTGGCATTTCCTTCAGGAAAAAGAAAAATAAAATTTTCTGTCAAACTGAAGGGATATATAAGAGACCTTACTTCAACATAAGATTTCAAAATTATTTTCCTGCAGAGCCATTTTTTTTTTTGAAATCATACTTGTGATCTATTAATGTAACATGTTTCTCCTCTGGTGTGAATTTCCTCTAATCTGTAGTGGAAAGATGAAAACTATAGTTTGAATTAAATTCTGTCAGGAAACTAGGTGATCATATAATTCAATGGATTGTCAAGCAATATCAATGACTTATTTATTTAAAAAATGTATTTCACATAGGGAAAGACAGAAAAGAAAAAAGATAAGTCAAAGAGAAAGATAAACATTGGGCAATGGTATATTATCTCTTTCTATAGAGAGAATTACGCAGGTCATGTCTATAAAGTATGGAGTAGGATTCTACAAAGTACATGAAATGTAGTTTTGTTGTTTTTATTGGCAAAAGTATAATCTTGACCTTTGGTAAACTGGCTAGGGAATAAGCCCTACAAATTTGAGCAATATGTGAAAATCTGGCTATAACCTGCCTACTTTAGCACTTAGAAGAAAACAGGTCCAGTTAGAGAATTCTACTTACATTTATATTTCCAAATTTCAGCCAGCAAGGTAGGCAATCTACCACTCATTTTAACTATTTGAAAAACAGAAAACAGAAATGAAACAGTTTCTTTTTTCCTATTTGCCATCTAACCGCTCTGTATGTATGGTTGGATATAATTGAAGAAATTTTTGACATTAACTATTCAACTAAACTGTCAGTTGTGCTTGAACATGAAAGAATATGTTGAATGATTAGAAGGCTGGCAAGTGCTGTTTGCCAATTTGCAATGATAATTGAACCCAGTAAACTGTAGCTGTATTGTTAGTAATACAAGTGTCGGGAAATGTAAGTTTAATAGAACCTCTCTTTGCCACCCTCCCTGTAAGCAATTCCCCATTTAATTTCACCAGTACTTGTCATTCTCTCGCTAGCATACGCTAACTGATACACAGGGATATTGAATGCTTAAGGACAAAAAGCTACTCTCTAGCAACCCAAAAAAGGCTTATATACTAAAGTTTTAGTACTTTTTATATACTACCATATTGTTCACTTTTTTTGAAAGGCATGTAAAATTTTAACGAACTGTGAAACCCAAATACAAAAAAAATTGTTTTTATACTTATGTTCACAAAATTATTTTAAATATGTATCTAATCTTTGAAATTATAAGGTGAGCTTTTTGTTTTTGAAGATGAGCTGTTTTTTTACACATTTATTTATTTTTGAGAGAGAGAGAAAGAGAGAAAATGCAGGTTGGGGAAGAGCAGAGAGTGAAGGGGACAAAGGAGCCTAAGCGGGCTCTGCACTGAGAGCTGTGAGCCTGATTTTGGCCTTGCATTTTCGATTAGGTGATCTGTCCATTGCTGTGAGTGGGGTGTTGAAGTCTCCTACTATTATGGTATCACTATTGATGAGTTTCTTGATGTTTGTGATTAATTGATTTATATATTTGGGTGCTCTCACATTTGGTGTATAAATGTTTACAATTGTTAGGTCTTCTTGGTGGATAGACGCGTTGATTATGATGTAATGCCCTTCTGCATCTCTTGATACAGTCTTTATTTTGAAGTCTAGATTGTATGATATAAGTATGGCTACTCCAGCAGTCTTTTGTTGACCATTAGCATGCTAGATGGTTCTCCATCCCCTTATTTTCAATCTGAAGGCATCTTTAGGTCTAAAGTGAGTCTCTTGTAAACAGCATATAGATGGATCTTGTTTTCTTATCCATTCTGTTACCCTATGTCTTTTGATTGGAACATTGGATCCACTGAGGTTTAGAGTGAGTATGGAAAGATATGAATTTATTGTCATTATGTTTCTTGTAGAGTTGGAGTTTCTGGCGGTGTTCTCTGGTCCTTTCTAGTCTTTCTTGCTTTTGGTCTTTTTTTTCCATCTTTTCTCCCCTCAGAAAGTCCCCCTTAAAATTTCTTGCAGGGTTGGTTTAGTGGTCACAAACTCCTTTAATTTTTGTTTGTCTGGGAAACATGTTATCTCTCCTTCTATTTTGAATGACAGCCTTGCTGGATAAACAATTCTTGGCTGCATATTTTTCTGATTCAACGCATTTAATATATCCCGCCACTCATTTCAGGCCTGCCAGATTTCTATGGACAGGTCTGCTGCAAACCTGATCTGTCTTCCCTTTTAGGTTAGGGACCTTTTCTCCTTGCTGCTTTCATGATTCTCTCCTTGCCTGAGTATTTTGTGAATTTGATTATGATATGCTTTGTTGATGGTCAGTTTTTGTTGAATCTAATGGGGGGTCCTCTGTGCTTCCTGGATTTTGATGTCTGTGTCTTTCCCCAGGTTAGGACAGTTTTCTGCCATGATTTGCTCACAAAAGCCTTTTACCCCTATTTCTCTCTCGTCCTCTTCTGGGACCCCTATGATTCCGATGTTGTTCCTTTTTAATGAGTCACTGATTTCTCTAATTCTTAAATTATGCTCTTTTGCCTTAATCTCCCTCTTTTTTTCTGCTTCATTATTCTCTATAAGTTTGTCCTCCATATCGCTGATTCTCTGTTCTACCTCATCCATCCTTGCCACCACGGCATCCATCCGTGATTGCAGTTCAGTTATAGCATTTTTTATTTCATTCTATTTTTTACTTATTTTATCTCTGCAGAAAGGGGTTCTAATCTATTTTTGACTCCAGCTAGTATTCTTATTATTGTGATTCTAAATTCTGGTTCAGACATCTTGCTTATATCTGTGTTGGTTAAATCCCTGGCTGTCATTTCTTTGTGCTCTTTCTTTTAGGGTGAATTCCTTCATTTTGTCATTTTGAAGGGAGAAAAGGACTTAATGAGGTAGAAAAATGAAAATTAAAAAAAATTTAAAAAATATTAAAATTAAAAAATTAAACACACACACACACACACACACACAAATCAAATAAATGATTCTAGATCCTAAGTGTGTTTTGGTCTTGATGTTGAAAGTGGTTTGACAGCTTTCGTCCACTCCCCGCTTTTTCACTCTCCGTGATCAAGCCCCAGGAACTACCTCTATCCCAAATTTTGTCTCTGATGCGGCTGTTTTCCCCGGCCCTTTACTTCTGAAGGACTGCAGCTTGGATCTGTTCCACCCCTCTGTGGGAGGGTCTCACTGAGCAATGGCTGAATGTTGGCTGCACCCAGGAACGCCTGCTGGACTCTGCTGCTGCCGGTGCCCGAGACTGCAGCCAGGTGCCAGCCTGCCCCAGAAAAAGTTCGCGAGATAGTGTAGCAGCAGCGATTCAGGGATTATGGAAAATCACAACACACATCTGGCACCAGGCTTCACCCTTAATGACCTTGTTCCAACACCAGCGAATGTGGCCGTTCTCTGGGGTCTGCTGGGACCAGGTGGGTTCAACAGTCTCTACCAAATGTCCTTCCAGCAGTGGAACCGCTTCTTCCCGTGTGGCCCAAGAACCTCCCGGACTTCACTCTGCTCCTGGGGATTCACCGTTCCCACCAGAGCACCACCAGGTATCAAGCTGTGGAGTTTCAGACTCTGCGCTGCCCCTGTTTACAGTCTTAATGGAATTTAAACCCTTACCTTTCTCCCTTCTCCCTTTTTAGTTTGTTCCCTGTGGCTGTTTCCAATTTTCCACTTTCTCTCTAGCTGCTTTTGGGGAAGGGTGCTTTTCCCGTATTCTCTGCCCCCCCCCCAGCCCAGTCTCCATCCTCTCTCTGCCCACAAAAGCACCTCCCTGCCTGCCGCAGCTTCTTGCTCCCCAAGTTCACCTTTCTATGCCGCATACCTGCTGAATTCTGTGGTTCAGGTTGTGCAGATTGTTGTGCTAATCCTCCAATCAGTTTTCTAGGTGTGTAGGATGGTTCAGTGTTGTTCTGGCTGTATTTCATGGATGTGAGACACACAAAAAACTTCCATGCTGTTCCGCCATCTTGGCTCCTCTCTGGGCCTTGAATTTTCAAATGGTGAGATCTTAACCTGAGCCAAAGTCAGATACTCAACCAACTGAGCCACCCAGGCACCCCAGAAGGTGAAGAGCTTTAATATTTTATATATGAGAATATTGATCAAACTACCTGGCACATACTCAAGGCTCAATGCAAATGCTCTAAATAAATAAATGCTATTTATCTTCTTTTTTTTCTGTTGTTCCTCTCAATCCCTTTTCTCAGAATATCCATCCCATTGGTGCTTTCCCATTTTTATCCATAATGTATTCACACTCTTTCCATTTGAGTTACTTGTGTTCCTTGAATATGTCAAGAATACTTCCCTCACTGGAACTTTTTCAAAAACTTTGTTAGCTCTCCTACTTACCCTCTAGGCCTTAGATCATCAACGTATTCTTAAGATTTTCCATATTCTGAATTCTATTTTGCTTTATACTTTCATCTGTCCTTCAGAATATCTCTTATAATTATATATTTATTAGTAAAATTATTTTTGAATATCCCCCTACTATATATTGAGTATATTTTTACTCATTGCCATATCTTTGACAACAATATATACCCTAAAAATATCATTGTTGAATGAAGCAGATGAATATAATCCTGATACAATAAATGTCTTGATTCTTAGGAAACTTTTCAGTGTATCTTAGCTTGCTCTCAAGATGGCTGTCAACGAAGTGCACACCTCATTCAAAAACTTCCCTGTGGCATTGCTTGTTTGATGCATTGATTTCTTTTTGAAATACTTTTGCTTTTCTTGAGATCTTTGGTAAACCTATCCCACTCTTGAAGGAGGTTGTGTTAGGCAGAGCAGTGTTTCCAAATCTGGCATCTGACATTGATCCCACACTTGCTATTACAGAATTTCCTAGAACAGGCCCAAGTAGTGTTTGTGTGTGTGTGTGTGTGTGTGTGTGTGTGTGTGACACTTAAACTTCTGTGGTAATTCTGATGCCATTGATACAGTACCCTGTATCAGAATTTTAGTATTAGATACACTGTTATCTCCTAATGAATTGAGAAACCATTATTCTCTATCCTTAGTTTCCTTAACTTTACAATGTAGAAATTATACAGCATTGACCATAATCCTTCAAAGAAATTTTAAAACTTGACAAAAAAAGATGGGTTAAAGATTAAATTTTGTTTTTGAAATTTATTTATATTTGAGAGACAGAGAGAGACAGAACATGAGTGAGGGAGGGACAGAGAGAGAAGGAGACACAGAATCCGAAGCAGGCTCCAGGCTCTGAGCTGTCAGCACAGAGCCTCACGTGGGGCTTGAACCCACAAACTGTGAGATCATAGCCCGAGCCAAAGTCGGTCACTTAACCAACTGAGCCACACAGACCCCTCTGGTTTAAAGATTTTAAAGCCAATTTTGTAGTATATTATTTGCCCATAAATCAATAAGTTAAAAAATGAGTGTCCAGGTTATTTTTGGTATTTTGAAAAGCATGTACGATGGCACTATGCTTTTGATGGCACCAGGAGGTCTATATCTCTATATAAATATAGGCATATACTCGCAATTTGTCTATAAAATAGGTGAAAACATCATAATTTCATAAAGAGTAGTGTTAACCTTTATGATACAGTTTAATTTATAGAACATCTCAAAGCTTGAAACTTTATTGTAATAATAAAGAAACCACAATTTATAATGAAAATAATTAATTCAAATTAGAATAGAAGTCAAAGTGATTTGCCAGATATTAATACCCAAGGCTAGATATCAGAGTTTCGTTTACTAGCTCCCAAGAGAGAAAGACACTGACTCGTGTGACTTTTCCACCCATCTGTAGTCATTAAATGCAAGTAATAAACATGAATATGCACCAAAGCCCATATCAGAATTAGCAATCAAATTAGTGTCACTTGCATTCATAGCAGATTTTCAAATGCCTTTAATTCTAATAGAAACAGAAAGAAGAACATTTCACACTGCCATGAATGTCCCTTTAGAATGTATAAAGCTGAAATAGAATTCCTATTACAAGGCAGGCTAGAATTTGACTAGATCTGTACCATTGACAAAAACCATGTTGAAATAGTGTTGACCTGTAGTTCCTCATACTCAAATGTTCCTAATGAGAGACTAAATTCTAGCATTGGGTGGTAATGCACTTTTGACTAAATGGTTTTAAGGTCAAAGCAAAAAGAGATGTAAAAATAAATTCTGAGCTTTCACACACTTGAAAAGCCACATACAATTAATTTTTTTGGTGAAACAATGTTTTATGAATATAATTTTTAACTTCATTGACCAAAACTATCTTGCATAAAGGTAGTGCTGCCTTCAATTAAGAGATTATTTATCTTGAGAAATTGTATATTTTCTTAAATTAAAAACGATCTCTTTTAATATTTCCAAAAAAGTGAAGTATCAAGTGAAGGCAAGCTACGTGGCGAAATCTTGTAAAAATATTGAGAAAAGGTGAGTGCAGGAATTTGAAGAAAGGGAAAAGGAGGTTTTCTTCTGTGAAAAGTGTAGGTTCTGAGATTTTACCCGACTTGCAAACTAACAAGCTAATCTATGCTAGTTTAATGAGCACTGACAGAAGACACAAGACACCCCAGTCAGAGACAAAGAATGGTTTATCACTCACAGTAATAACAGTAGTCAGAGTACAGCATTTTCCTGTGCTGTTTTCTCAAGGCCAGATTCCCCAGGGAAATGTAAAAAAGACAAAATGATATGTGTGCATGCAATGGATTACTATGGACAGCAAGCATGTCTGTCTTTTGCTCCAGAGAATATCAAGCAAACTATCCAGAGAGTGAAATTATGTTTGGCTTCCAAGGATATAAGCAAACGTGCTCTTTGCTCCAAAGGGTGACACTCTCTGTCTTCCGCTATCTTAAAAAGATATTCCAGAACACAGCCAGTGCTTCTGCTCACAAGACACACAGCAATGTGAGACAACAGAAAATTGTCTCTCAACCCCTCATATTCTGTCTCATATTCTGCAAGCTAGGGTCAAGAAAGGTAGACCTGTAGCCCCTGATCACTTAGCTAAAAAAAAAAAACAGCTACTCTGAAAGAGAGTGACAAAAAAAATCATCTACAGTTTCTCTTCATAGTTCTCTGTCCAAGACTCTCAGGTACAAGTCTACGAAGCTATCTTTGTCCAGGGAATTACTATTTGGCATAAACAAGATGCTGACTTCTCTATTGTTATGCTACAGGTTTGAGGGTATAAACATGTTATAATAAAAAATACAAGTTTCAGTTCATTCCTCTCCACCTCTCCTGTCAGTTTACCAGACATATTTGAATTAAAGTGTAACCAATTCTGCATAAAAATAATGAACTACAACCCTTTCGAAAACATGGCAATAGCATTAAGTTAGGAACAAAAGTTTACAACACCCAATATGGCTCCATACAATCAACATATTTCATATTATTATTAAATGACAACAAATACTGTAAGAACCATTCTTTCCTATGCCCACCTTCAAATGGTGAACTAAATATGAGACTTTTAGTTGAACATCCCAACAAAAGCTATTCAAGAAAAAATGTTTAATACCATAACTAATGATGATTATCATAGGATGTTAAGTGAAAAGTGAGTCTCAATTGCACTTGTTAAGAGAAACCTATGGAGTTCTGAGTCACAAACTTTCATTTGTTATGCTTCCAGAAATTCCACTATTAGCACACAAAGGGTTACTGCAGTCTATCATGTTGCATAGGATAATACTAGAACTATCCAGGCTAAACACACTGAAAATGTCCCGTAATTATGATCACATATTTAGGATGTAAAGCATGCCTAAAAGACTATTCAGAATTTTGATTCTGAAATAAGGAAGCATTGTTTTGAAATATTCTTACAGATACCTTTGGTTCAAAATGACTAGAAAACAATATATAAGAAAGTCTCAATTTTTGGGGTTTACTCTAGGCCAAAGAGTTTTTGCTTTCTGTTTACACTATGTGTTTATTGTAATATTAAAACCTGTGAATATTCATTAAATTTATAGTATTTCAGTTTTCAGTCGTAATATGTCTCATAGTAGGAAAATACTTAGTAAATCAGTGAAGACAAGATGTTAAATTTTGCAGGTGCATTTTATCAGTTTTCAAAATAGATCTGGTGTAAAAACATACTGCCTGTCCACCAAAAGATAGTTGTTAAATTCTGACTTATTAGAGACTGGCAGAATGCAGTTATGATCTTCTTACTGTGTTTATTCAATATTAATGTCATTACTTATATTGTTTTGTTTTTAAAGTTTATTTATTTATTTTGAAAGAGAAAGCAAGCATAAGCAGGGGAGGGGAGGGAGAGAGGGAGAGCGAGAAATCCCAAGCAGGCTCCACACCATTAGTGCTGAGCCCGACATGGGGCTTAATCCCACAAAGCTGTGTGATCATGACCTGAACCAAAACCAAGAGTCGGTGGCTTAACCAAATGTGCCAACCAGGTGCCCCTATTGTTTTGTTTTTTTATGTGAATATATACCATTTAACATTAAACAATGTTTTTTAATGTTTATTTATTTTTGAGAGAGAAAGAGAGTATGAGTAGGGGAGAGTCAGAGAGAGAGGGAGACACAATCTGAAGCAGGCTCCAGGCTCTGAGCTGTAGGCACAGAGCCAGATGTGGGGCTCGAACTCACAAACAGTGAGATTATCACCTAAGCCGAAGTTGGAAACTTAACCGACTGAGACACCCAGGTGCCCCTACCATTTAACATTTTTAAAATAAAAAAAATCACTTCATAATGTAAATTGGTACATATATATTTAAAATTAGTTGGGGCCTGGGTAGTGCAGTCGGTTAAGCGTCCGACTTCAGCCAGGTCAGGATCTCGCGGTCCGGGAGTTCGAGCCCCGCGTCAGGCTCTGGGCTGATGGCTCAGAGCCTGGAGCCTGTTTCCGATTCTGTGTCTCCCTCTCTCTCTGCCCCTCCCCCGTTCATGCTCTGTCTCTCTCTGTCCCAAAAATAAATAAATGTTGAAAAAAAAATTTTTTTAATTAGCCTTATGAGGGGCGCCTGGGTGGCTCAGTTGGTGAAGCGGCCGACTTCGGCTCAGGTCATGATCTCGCGGTCCGTGAGTTCGAGCCCCACGTCGGGCTCTGTGCTGACAGCTCAGAGCCTGGAGCCTGTTTCCGATTCTGTGTCTCCCTTTCTCTGACCCTCCCCTGTTCATGCTCTGTCTCTCCCTCTCTCAAAAATAAATAAAAACGTTAAAAAATAAAATAAAATTAGCCTTGTGAAATGCCAAATGCCATAAATTCTAAGTATATCTAATTCACTGTTTTATAATCAATGTAAAGCATAGAAAACCACGTAATACAAATGGAAGAGTGCTTGGCAGTATGATAATGTCATTTTATAGAGGACCTGTATTTATATATGGAATATTGATACATTGAATTTATTTATATTCCATCCTGATACCTCACAGAAATAACAGTGGAACTACTGAAATGTTATAAAACCACAAAGACCATGAGAACAGACAACTGTTGACCAGAAATTAGACAAATGAAGGACACATGGTAACCTATATTTCACACTGAAGAACATCTAAGTCTAACCAACTGTGGCAGGGTAAAAATACAGGAATTCTAATAACTAAGACCATTAAGCTCACAGAATCTCAGACATCCTTGGGAATTTGAGGTTCCTGGTATTGCCGAAGGCCAGGATGTAGGGACTGCTTTAACATAGGAAGATTAGTTAGAAGTTTAAGTCAGAGGTTAGGTTACCCCTCCCAGATATGTGGGCAGGAAACTGGCCCCTCTCATTCCATCGGAGATGGAAAGCAGAACAGAGCATGGAGATTGGGAGAATTTTGGAAAGATTTGGTGAAAATTGAAATACTGAGTGGTGAGAACCTCAGCCCAATAAATTCTAAGAACCAGTCTAAAACTGATCCATCCTTTCCCATATCAAGTCTCATGGAGGTAGGAGATTGCAGGACTCCTCTCTGTCTAAAGTGACATAAGAGAGGATATGAGAAACAAATGACATTTGGTTGCTTCCCAGTGAAAAAGCCTGATCTCCTATGATATAGCCCCATCAGTGGGAAAGCCCTGAATGAGCTCTAAACTTCCAGTGACTTATCCCTGTATGTGATTGTTAGAATACTGAATTTAGTCAACTTCTTTATTATCTATTAGCACACTAAAAAAATAAAAGCTCTCAGTTTTTCCCCATTGAGGATGATATTAGATGTGGGCCTTTCATACACGACATGGATGTCCACTCTCATCACTGTTTTTCAGTATAGTACTGGAAGTCCTAGCCTCAGGAATCAGACAACAAAAAGAAATAAAAGGCATCCAAATCAGCAAGGAAGAAGTCAAACCCTCACTCTTTGCAGATGACATGATATTCTACATGGAAAACCGTAAAGATCACCAAAAAACTGCCAGAGCTGATACATGAATTCAGCAAAGTCACAGGATATAAAACCAATGTACAGAAATTGGTTGCATTTCTATATACCAATAATGAAGCAGCAGAAAAAAGATATAAAGAATTGATCCCATTTACAATTGCACCAAAAAACATAGGATACCTGGGAATAAGCCTCACCAAAGAGGTCTGGCTTAAAGATCTGTACATTGAAAACTATAGAAAGCTTGTAAAATAAATTGAAGACACAAAGAAATGAAAAAAACATTCCATGCTCATGGATTGGAAGAACAGATATTGTTACAATGTCGATATTACCAAATGCAAGCTACACATTCAATGCAATCTCTATCAAAATAACACCAGCATTCTTCACAGAGCTAGAACAAACAATCCTAAAATTTGTATAACGTCAGAAAAGTCACCGGATAGCCTAAGCAATTCTGAAAAAGAAAACCAAAGCTGGAGGCATCACAATTCTGAACTTTAAGTTATATTACAAAGCTATAATCATCAAGACAATCTGGGACAGGCACAAAAAGACACACAGATCAATGGAACAGAATGAGAACCTAGAAGTGGATGCACAAATATATGGCCAACTAATCTTCAATAAAGCAGGAAAGAGTATCCAGTGGAAAAAAGACAGTCTCTTTAGCAAATGGTGCTGGGAGAACTGGAAAGCAACATGCAGAAGAATGAAACTGGACTACTTTCTTACACCATACACAAAAACAAATTCAAAGTAGATGAAAGACCTAAATGTGAGATAGGAAACCGTCGAAATCTTACAGGAGAGAATAGGCAGCAACATCTTTGACCTCGGCCACAGTAGCTTGTTACTTGACATGTCTCCAGAGGCAAGGGAAATAAAAACAAAAATGAACTATTGGGAATTCATCAAAATAAAAAGCCTCTGCACACTGAAGGAAAGAAATGAAAAATCTAAAAGGCAACTGATGGAATAGGAGAAGATATTTGCAAGTGAAATATCGAATAAAGGGTTAGTATCCAAAATCTATAAAGAACTTACCAAATTCAGCACCCATAAAACACATCATCCAGTGAAGAAATGGGCAGAAGAAATGAATTGACACTTTTCCAAAGAAGACATCCAAATGGCTAGCAGCCACATGAAAAGATGCTCAACATCACTCATCATCAGGGAAATGCAAATCAAAACCACAATGAGATACCACTTCACACCTGTCAGAGTGGCTAAAATGAACAACTTAGGAAACAAGAGATGTGGGTGAGGATGTGGAGAAAGGGGAACCCTTTTGCACTGCTGGTGGGAATGCAAACTGGTGCAGCCACTCTGGAAAACAGTATGGAGGTTCCTCAAAAAATTAAAAATAAAACTACTCTACGACCTAGCAATGACACCACTAGGTATTTATTTGAAAGATACAAAAATGCTGATTTGAAGGGGCACATGAACCCCAAAGTTTACAGCAGCACTATCCATGAGCCCACATGTCCATTGACTGATGAATGGATAAAGAAGATGTGGTTTATATATGCATTGTAATACTACTTGGAGATGAAAAAGAACAAAATCTTGCCATTTGCAACAACATGGATGGAACTAGAGGGTATTATGCTAAGCAAAATAAGTCAGAAATAGATATCATATGATTTCATTCATATGTGGAATTTGAGAAACGCTACAGATGAACATAGGGGAAGGGAAGGAAAAATAAGATAAAAACAGAGGGGGAGACGAAACATAAGAGACTCAAATACTGAGAACAAATTAAGCATTGCTGGAAGGGAGGTGGGTGGGGTAATGGGTTAAATGGGTGATGGTTGGGATGAGCACTAGGTTTTGCATGTAAGAGATGAATCACTTGGGTTCTACTCCTGAAGCCAAGACTACACTGTATGTTTACTAACTTTAAGTAAAAAAGAAACAACAACAACAAAAAACAAAAACAAAAAAAGCAAAAACAAAAGAAACCTTAATGTGAAAAAATTAACAATAAATCTCAGGGATGAGACATACAATATCCAATAAACACAGAGTGAAATACAAACAGTTGACAACTCCCATTTCATACTAAGTATTGAAAATATATAGTTTGCTATTATGTGCAATAATTAGGTGAATTGAGGCAGGCGTGATTCATAGAGATAACTATGTAGGTATTATATTGGTCTTTAAACAAAGACCAATTTATATTAACTATGTAGGTATTATAGGTATGTAGGTATTATATTGGTCTTTAAACAACCATATTGGTCTTTAAACAAAGCTTTGAGATTAAAAAGCTGTTTTAGTTGTTGCCATTTTTGCAATTTTAATATTTAGCTCATATCCATAGCAAGAGAGTACAGACTGCATTATATTCTATTTTCATTAAAAAATACAAAACAGTTAACATTCCTTTTTTAGGCAGTATACAAAAGAAAATGAATGATTATTAGTGGCATAGTCTCTCAGGTAATTCTTCTATAAATTCTTCTAATTTGGAAAGAGAATTAAAGGTGAGCAATCTGATAAGGCAATATTCTGCTCTTCAAATAGAGATTTCTATCAGTCTACTCAATTAATCAGATATGGTTGAAAAGTATTTTCAGTAGTTAACAAAGATTGGCCTATACTCTATCAGCATTATGAGAATAGAATTGGAATGAATGCTTTTTTGAATTTAGATCCATTTGCACTCCACATTAATAATGCCTTCAGTTGACTGAAACCAGCCAAAAAAATCTGCAATTAAGTGTCATTAGTTGAATTCACTCAAACTGGATCTTTGAAGAGTCTTTTCCAAGATATTAGGTTTCACTGAGTATACCATAATATTCTGGTGTTTAATGTTCAAGTCTTAAATTACCCCGCCAGGTTAAATGCAGTGGATTTGGTAGTTGGTGTTACTTATTATGTCACAATTTTTAAAGAAACAAATGAAAGTTTATATAAGTTATGGTGACTTAGGCTACAAGTAACAGAAGAATTTAGCCTAGATTGGCTAAAAAGGAAGAAAATATGAAATATCCCAAAAAGTTTATTTAATTCAGGTTGGCTCCCATCAGAGTTGGATGATGGTCGCTGCAATTCCAGGCATCTCGTCTGACAACACAATATGCAGACGGAGAAAAGAAACTATGTCTTCCAGTTTTTCTATAGACCGTCCAGTAGACCTATCATTGTGTATCAATACCCCCAGATTTGTTATATGCTCAACCTTTAATCAATTACTGTAAAGAGAAATCATATCATCACAATAGGCTCAGCTTTATAAGATTTACCCCTTAGCCGGACATGGAGTCACTTAGGGATGTAAAACTGAACAAATTGTAATTTTGTTTGCTATGAAGTGAGGGATGATGTTGCATCATTAAGCTACAGTGTTTTACAGAAACTATAGAAGAGATAAAAACAAACAGACAAAAAAAAGTCAGCAAATAGTCTCTAACACACACAAATACCTGTATGTACATACACGTGTACACACCTACTCTCTCACACAAAACGGCTCAAGATCAACCTGATTTAAAATAAAGTTATACAATACTTAATGAATTTCTTTAGGAATTAACTGATAAGGAATCATGATTTACATTTGTATCAGTCACTGCCTCCAGGGAAACAGAACAATAGAACACCCACAGACACACATAAACAATTTTTTTTCAAAGAACTGGCTTACACAATCATGGGGCCAGTTTGAAGTCTATAGAGGAGTTCTTCAGGCTAAAAACTCTCAGTCAGGGGTTAAAGCTGCCTGGGGTCTTGAGGGAGAATTTCTTGTTTCTCAGGAAAACCTCAGTTTTGCTCTAAAAACTTTTGAGTAACTGGATGGGGCCCACCCACATTATTGAGGATAATCTCCTTTCCTTAAAGTTAGGTTATTGTGGATGTTAACCACAACTGCAGAATACCTCACAGCAATATTAAGATGAGTGTTTAATTGATTAACTGGGCAGCACAGCCTACCCAAGTTGACACATAAAATTAACCATCATAGTTTTTTTTTTTTTATCCCATCACTTTTATTTTATTTTAAACACCAGAAAAAATGTTCATTTCTTTATTTGCATGCTTAGCCTCCTCAGATAGCTTAACATAGATAGTGGAAGTGTCTCTTCACTCTGTGCTGTATTTACTTATTTATTTATGTTAAAAATGTGAGTATAGTTGACACACAGTGTTACATTTGTTTCAGGTGTACAACATAGTGATTCAGTAAGTTTATTCATTATGTTGTGCTTCCCACAAGAGAAGCTACCATCTGTAGCCACACAATGCTATTACAATATCATTGACTATATTCCTTATGCGGTACTTTGTATTCCCATGATTTATTCATTCCATAACTGGAGGCCTGTATCCCCCACTACCCTTCACCTGTTTTGCCATCCTCCGCAGCCATCAGTTTCTTCTCTGTATTTATAGGTCTGTTTCTGCTTTTTGTTTGTTCATTTGTTTTGGTTTTTAAATATAAGTGAAATCATATGATATTTGTCTTTCTCTGTCTGACTTATTTCACTTAGCATAATACCCTGTATGTATGTACATCAAATGGCAAGGACTCGTCTTTTTTATGGTTGAGTAACAGTCCGTGTGTGTGTGTGTGTGTGTGTTTGCGTGTGTGTGTGTGTGTGTGTATAATACCTCCTCTGTTCATTTTTCTATCTATGCACACGAGGGTTGCTTTTTGTATGTTGGCTATTTTAAGTAATGCTACAATAAAATAAGGGAGTATACATCTTTTCAAATTTGTGTTTTCATTTTATTTGAGTAAATACCCAATAGTGGAATTATTGGGTCATATGGTATTTCTGTTTTTAATTTTTTGAGGAATCTCCATACTGTTTTCCCCAATTTACATTCCTACCTCTGAGTGCAAGTGTTCCTTTTGCTCTGCATCCTTGACAACACTTGTTATTTCAGGTCTTTTTGATTCTAGCCATTCTGATAGGTATAATACAGTGACCCTCATTATGGTTTTGTTTTACATTTCCCATCACAGCTATGTTTTAAGAATGGCTTTGATTTGATTTTCAATTGATCACAGAATGCTAATTAGGTAATATATAAGGAAATGCCATTACATTAAAAATCATTTTAGTAATATATATCTATATTCTATTGAGAAATTATTAATGGTAAGTGACTATATTTTAAAACTTTTAATTATGAAATGTTTCATACATACAGGAGATAATATACTAGGTACCTATGTACTTACCATCTACATTTTAAAAATTTCAGTATTTTGTTATAATTGAAAATTCAAATAATTTTATTATACTTCTTATTATCAAAGACATGGAGAATTATAGATAAAACCTACTCCACACATTCCTTCATCCAGGCCTAGAGGAAACCATTATATCTAGGTTGGTATATATAATTCATTTGCATGATTTATATATCATGTAGATTATCACTTATACATAACCACATTTAAAGGATGGTAGGGTGTGTTTTAATTTAATATGGCATCATAGTGTAAGTATTTTCTTGCAATATTTTAAAATCAGCATTAACTTTCCCCGAATGTATTCTGGTTAATACACTTAACTTTAAATTTGGTTTATTAACTTTAATGACTAGACGGTATTTCAATGTACCACTGCTGAAGACTTTATTTCTATGATTCACTTTTTAAATGTTTTTATTTTTTTATTTAAAAAATTTTTAATGTTTTGTTCATTTTTGAGAGAGAGAGAGAGACCAAGCATGAGCAAGGGAGGGGCAGAGAGAGAGGGAGACAAAATCTGAAGCAGGTTCCAGGCTCTGAGCCATTAGCACAAAGTCCGACAGGGAACTTGAACCCATGAACTGTGAGATCATGACCTGAGTTGAAGGTAGACAACTTAACTGACTGAGCCACCCAGGCACCCCTAATTTTTTTTAATGTTTATTTATTTTTGAGAGAGAGAAAGATTGTGAGTAGGGGAGGGGCAGAGAGAAAGGGAGACACAGAATACAAAGCAGGCTCCAAGATCAGAGCTGTAAGCACAGAGCCTACTCAGGGCTCCAACCCATGAACCGTGAGATCATGACCTGAGCTGAAGTTGGACACTTAGCCAACCGAGCCACCCAGGTGCCCCTATAATTCACTTTTTCTGAAGCTTCCAATTTATCAATTGTCCACAGGAATTACAGGCATCCTTTAGCACATATTAGACTGTGTTAGTCAAAGTGTGGTTCTCAGGTTTGCACAAACTGCATAACCCTGGAAACACAACTTTACATAAAAATGATTTATATTTCATATGTAAATAATTCTGTTTTCACATATATATTAATAATCCACTTTTATGAACTGCTTATATTTATTTCCAATTTTTAATTAGATTGTTTAGCTTCATAAGGAATATAGGAGACACCGATATTTTAAACTCCTGTAGTTGACTGATAACTCCTCTATTGTGTTTTAAATGTTTTAAGGTTTTTCTTTTCACATTTATTTCATTAATTCATGTGAAATTTGTTCTGGAATACTATGTAAAATAGGAACCATTTACATGGTTCCAATGCAAAGGTACCAATGATATTTATTGACTATGTATGCATTACACCCAATCCTTATAAAATCACAATAATACTTCTCTCATATATCAAGTTTTAAAGGATTTTGATCTCCTTCTGAGCTCTCGGTTTATTCAATTCTTTTTTTTTCTTTAAAGTTTATTTACTTATTTTGAGAGAGAGAGGGTGAGCAGGAGAGGGACAGAGATTTGCAGTGGTCTGTAACAGAATGCACAATATTTCCAAGAAACCCACAATATCTCAGAGGTATGCCTATATCCAAGGTATAAAAATACAATCCATTTCACAATGTATATGTATATCAAATTACCATGATGTACATTTTAAGTATCTAACAATTTTATATGTGAATTATATTCCAACAGAGCCATAAAAACATTTGAAGGAACATAAATATTCATTCTATAACACTAATGTTTCTTTTTCATTCATAATAACTTCAACTCAAATTTATCTTTGTCACATATGCCTACTTTTTTCTCCCCCATAAGCTATCTTTTGGCTTTGTTAAACCTCTCTAATATGTTCTTATTTTCTACTTAGTTATTTTCTACTCTAATTGCTATAAATTATTTCAACCCACTTTTCTTCATCTTTTGTTTCTCCCTCTGGGTTTTACCCCCCATTCTTTTCTTCTTCCCTATTTCATGATTCATAGTCTTGGGTCATTATTTTTTTTTTCAAATTTTGCATTTAGTACTATAAATGCCCCTGTGTGCTGCTTTTGATGCATCTCACATTATATACATCTATAGATAGATATAGATGATATAGATATAGATACATTAATGTGCAGATCTAAATAATTCTATTTTTAATCATAAGTTATTCTTTCACTAATACATTACAGATCACAATTAAAAAAATTTCAATTGTATGAGTTTTGTTTCTTCTTAATGTCTAAAAGCATGTTCTTGTATTCATACAACATTTTCTGTATTTTCTGTTGTTAATTCTTTATTTTATGAGTCATATCACTAAGTGTTTCCGGTGTACTTTAAAAGAATATATAGTCTCTAATTGGTGAATAGGGTTCTGTATGTTCATTAAACCAAATGTATTATCTGTCCTTTACAATACTGTATTTCTGCCTTTTTACCAACGAAATTCTTGAAAAAAAACTCAAAATCTTTGTCAATTAATTTCTTGTTTTCATTATATATGTAACATTCTCAGATTAAAAATTCTTCCTGAAGAATTATTTGTCATTTTTAATTGATTCATTAATGTTTTTATAGTATACTATGTGACTTTTTAAAAGAGTGCTACAGTAGTAAAATAAATATTAAAAAGTAACAATAATCTTAGTATCTATAATTTTTCTCAAAAGACTGTAACTGACATTAATATTTATATATGTTTTATTAAATTAGTTTATATTTCAATCCCTATACCTTCAATATTTCTGAGACGTATTTTAGTCATATTTGAAACTTCGTATTTTAAGTTTTTGCTCTATTTGAATATTTTTGTAGTGTAAACAATTTCTTTTTTAAAATTTTTTTAATGTTTATTTATTTTTGAGAGAGAGAGAGAGAGAGAGAGAGAGAGAGAGAGCAGGGAAGGGACAGAGAGAGGGAATCACAGAATTCAAAGCAGGCTCCAGGCTCTGAGCTGTTAGCACAGAGCCTGACATGGGGCTCGAGCTCACTAACCATGAGACCATGACCTGAGCCAAAGTTGGACCCTTAACCGACTGAGCCACCCAGGTGCCCTTAAACAGTTTCTTATCATTATTGATGCATTTGTATTTTTTCTCACTATCTAATTTTGTGTACTATGTGTTATGTTTTTACTTTAGTTTCTATATCCATTTATTGCTTTTTCTTGGAGTGACCATGTCCCTCTTTATTCCTTAAGTTTATATTCTAATCTGATCTTAAAAGTTTAACCCTATTTTTCTAACATGGGTACCTACAACATCGCAAATTCTAAATGTGATCAGCAAGTGTATTCTGTTGCCAAAATTAGTCTTTAAAACATTTTAAACTACCTTCCATATACATTTTACATTACTTTAATGTATTCTTTTAGTTATATTTTGTTTGTCACTCCCCGCAACTAGTCACTAATGCTTATTTGGTTTTGCCTATATTTATCGTTCTTAATTAAATTATTGTTAATTTGTAGATATTTTCCCCCTTCCCTTTGTGATTTTTTTCCCTTCACTCTGATGTTGCATTTAGGATATCTTTTTTTTCTTCCCTTCCCCGCCGCAGCCGGAGTTTCACTATACTTTGTAGATTTGGATTTTTTATCGTATCATTCAATGTGCTTTTTTGATCTAAATGCTAATATCTCTCTGTATCTTTGGAAAATTCTCAGCTAAGTTATCATTTTACATACCCCTTAATTCTTAGATATATACAAATAAATGGCAAGAATTTTCGTTTGGAATTTTTAAAAATCAGCTGTATTCAGTAGACAGTGATGGTTGTGGCTCAGTATACAGTATTGGTTCCTTTATTCTTCCTTACCAAAAACATGCCTATTTTTAGATTGTGATATTGCATCCAACTAAAAATACTTGTCTCCACAGAGTACCTTTCTATTGAAAGTTGCCATTTGATGACGTTATTCTGGCCAAAGTAAAATAAATAGACAGTTGGGTGTTCCAAGAAAGTTCATTAAAAGGGATAAAGACTTATAGTTTATGATACTGTTTTGTACACTTAGAAATTTGTTAAGAAAAATAAGTCTCATGTTATGTATGTGTGTCTTTACTGCAGTGAAATAAAAAGAGGATAGATAAGTTAATTATTTTTTTCTGTTGACTATTATCTGCTCTTCCTTACAAACAAAAACTTAGGAAGTAAAGAAAAAGCTATGTAGTAAAAGAAAAGAAATAGGAAACAAGAAGGCACCTATGTCCTTGATTAGTTACTTAGACAACTCTATTTATCCTTTCATTTTACCTCCAGATTTTCTGTTTGTGCAAATAAATAAATAAAACTCCTATTTCATTAAGCCACTAAAATGTGATTGTGTGTTTATAGGTTAATTAGGGAGCCACATTCAATCCAAATTTAATCCTAACAAGGCAGCTAGTCAACAGAAGATATCTTGAATTTGTATTTTTTTTGACGTTGGTTTTTTATTTTTTAACATATATTCAGTTTTGAGAGACAGAGAGAGACAGAGTGCAAGTGGGGGAAGGGGCCGAGAGAGACAGAGACACAGAATCCGAAGCATGATCCAGGCTCTGAGCTGTCAGAACAGAGTCCAACATGGGGTTCAAACTCATGGACCTGAGCCGAAGTTGGAAGCTTCGGCTTCCAACAGGAATGAGCCAGGTGCCCCACGTTGGTTTTCTAAAAAGTAAATAATATAGATTTGAATGGGAAGACATTAGTGGAACTCACATATGAGAGCAGCTGATGACCTTCATTCCATAGCTCAGAAAAGAAAATGAGTAGATTATTTTCAGGGTAGAAAAGATGAACATGACTTGCTTTTGCCTACTTTTCTTTATTCCCACAATCACTGCCAATGTAACTGCACTTTTAGTTCCTAGTCTGCAATAGAAGTCAATAATAAACTTTATTTATATTGTACTTAAAATTTCAACTAACTACTCCAAAAATTTTAATTTTAATTTTCTTAAATGATTTAACTACCTAAATACCTAACTATACACAAATCATCATAGTTTGGATAATCTAGTGAATGATTCAGTGATATTCCATCAATTTTAGTCCATAATAGGACTAGTTCGCATTTTACAAGTTTCCAGTTATTTTATGCTATAAATTTATATAAATTTTAAATTTGTCTTTTCATAAGATTCAAACATATACAATTCTCTCTCTTTGAGTATCCATGTAAGAAAATTTCTGTTGTTAAGGTCCAAGGTTCTGTCCTAAAACTGAAACCTTAAATCCGGAGGGATTTTTTAGTTTGGGGTTGAAAACAGAGATAAAGAGGGCCAAGTATAATGTGAATAGTTTCCAAAACCCTGAACTATTCAGTGAACCTATAAACTTAACATTTTGCTCTCTCTTGATAGTCAGGGCTGTGTTGAGACCAATTTTTGTGGTTTCGTTTGGGTTTAGTGTCTAATTCTTCTGCCAGTTGGTAAGAATGAAAAAATGAACTAAACCCTAGAGAAGTTTCCAAACCCACAGAGCTCAGCAAAGGGTAGGAATTTTATTCTGAGCTTCAGGTTTCCTAGGGTTTGAAAAGAAAGGAAACCAAAGTCAAAATGCAGTGGACATGACATTTGTGAACAAAAACCAATACAAAGTTTGTTTTAACTGTTTTAGCGTTGTTGGAGCCACTGTCATCCTTCCATGCAGGGGAGTCTTACTTTCTTCTGTTTTATCTGCTCTTCACAGGAATCAAAGAATATGATGCTTCATTTAGCCATTCTTAAGATCCAACTTTTTTAAAACAAAGATTCCTTTAGCTTGAGCCCATGTTTATTCATCAAAATTTCCCTAAACGTTGTTAGTTTTCTATAAACAAACTCCTATTTTTCTCTCTCCTATTTTTTCCTCTCTCTCCCCCCTTTTCTCTATTATTTAAAATTGCTAAGTAACAAATAATTTCATGAAACATTGTTCTCTGTTAGTTTTCCAAGGAATTAACACCTTATTTTAAAATAGAGTGAGAAAGCGTAATATTTACTTAATGCAAATAAAGACCTAAACCAAATTCATGTAATTTTGGTACATAAATTTCATATTTGTTCATTTTGTAGAAGACATTATCATGGCCTCCTTTCTCTTCAACTTCTTGGTAGTCTTGATGACATTTATTTTAATTTAAATTAGGGAAGAGAGGGGCACCTGGGTGACTCAGTCAGTTAAAGGGCCAACTTTGGCTCAGGTCATGAACTCACGGTTCATGGGTTCGAGTCCCATGTTGGGCTCTGTGCTGACAGCTCAGAGCCTGGAGCTTGCTTTGGATTCTGTGTCTCCCTCTCTTTCTGCCCCTTCCTGCTTGCACTCTGTCTGTCTGTCTCTCTCTCTTAAAAATAAAATAAACATTAAAAAATAAATACAATTAAGGAAGACCAAAATAAAGACTGAAAATATGCCTAATTATACATATACATTGTATGGAAAAAAATAACGTAACACAAAGCTAATCCTCAATGCAGTGAGATTATAGTGTTTAGATTCTTAAGTATGATGGAAAACTTGTATCCTCATTTTAACCCGATTGGATAAGGGCACCTGGTGATGTATCTCGTATAAGCTACACAAAACCTATTGTAAAGTAAAGAAAGGCTTTGAGAAATTGACCTACTGGAGACTACACGTTTTTACTGAAATCAAAAAATTATTAAGTAAAATATAGATTAATTTAGCTTCTATAGGAATCTAAGAGATGTAAGAGAATGAAGTGCAATAATCTGTAGTCTCTGGCAATTGACACTCTCTTCCTGTCATTTTTCAAAACTTTGTAATTTGTTTTGTATTCTGTACATACTCTTCTATAAATATCAGCACAGCTGATCACTCAGACACTGACATATTAAAAAAATTGTCTTCAATGAAATATTTTCAGATTAGTCTGGCATATAGTAGGTACTTAATAAGAATCTTTAATATAGATGCCTCCACTCAAGGTTCCATTTGCCAGAAGTCTCACATGAAGCCCTGGCAAATTAGATTTATCAAAAGAAAGAAAAAAGAAGTATTTCTTCCATCCATGTCAGAAATTTCCTGTCAAGAAAGTCTTTTTCTTGAGGTTCCCACAAATTAATACTTTTTATTGTCAGTAGAACTTTGGAATAGTTATCATTTGTTGTCACCAGTGATTTACTGATATAAGAAATAATAGCTATGAATAGCTAAGTGAAAGCTTTGTTGTGCTGGTTTTCAGAGTCAACATTTTCTTCAGCAAAGGTTATGATTGTAAGCCAGTATCCCACTTTGTTTTTCCCTCTAGCTGTTAGCAAGACGTTTAACTTGTCTTTGAGGTCTGTCAAATCAAAAACACACTGTTTGCTTTTGTTATTATTTTTTTTTAATTTAAAGGTCAGCTTGGCTGTTCAAGCCATTCTTATTGTATATTTCCTACTGAAAAAAAATAAGCTGGGATAATGTCCAATGACATTTTTAAACTTTGCAAAATACACAGGTATTTCACACAAAATACACAAGTTCTAAATACTAACAATGAAGTCGTGAAATCAAGAAACATATGTCAAAGAAACTCTGGTATTATTACATCTTTTATATTTGACTACATTCCAGTCCCTTTCAAAGTTCTCCAAAGAGGACTGAATTGAGCCTAATTTCTAAACTAGCACAATTAGCATATTTGTTAATTAAATCCTGTTTTTATTTTAAATAATTAGGCTTGTATATCAGCCTTAAATAAGTACTAATTATGTAAATACATTGAAAAGATTTCTATGTCCATTTTAAAACACTTGTAAAAGTCAAGCAAACCTTGCAAATTTAAGCTCATTATTATTATGTAAAGGCCTCTAAAAACTTCATAAAAGGCACCATGATTATTTTACTGCAGGGAATTTTGTATTTAAAAATAAGAACGTACAAGACTGCCTCAATTAACTAATGTCCCTTCTGTAGCCATCAGTAGAGCTAAAGGATAAATAAGCTGTCAAGTTCAGAATTTTCGTAGAAATGTGGAGTTTTTTGTCCAATTCCAGATCACAACTTTAAAGTACAAGAGTGCACATTTTGGCACATATGTACATGACTAATTTAAAAAGTTCTGGGTGAAAGAAATGCCATCAGGCAAAATCGGCCTGTTTGCCATAGCAACTGATGCCTAAGTACCTGTCTAATTTTACCTTTACTACATTCCTAGCTTGGAACTCTATAATTCCATTTTCTACTAAGATCTACTGATCTTTTGACACATTTTGAAAAGTTGTGTGCTTTTCCTGGACTTTTTTAAAAAATTTTTACCTTTGCATTTTGACACAATTTCAGACTTACAGAAAAGCTTAAGAATACCAATATATAAAAAATTCTACATACGTTTTACCACTCAGATACCCCAGATTTTAATACATATGTATTATATGTACATATATATAACATACATATACATATATATATATTAAACATGTATATATGTGTACATATACATATGAATGTGTATAATGGTAGTTGATATTTTATGATTTATATTCTCTATGTATGATATAGGATGAATATTTTTCCCACAACCATTGGACAGAAATATTCAGACATGATATCCACTAATCCAAAATACTTAAATTTGCTTTTCTAAAGGTCAAGGACATTATCTTACATAACTACATTAAAATTTTTAAAAAGTCAGGTAATTAATTTGATTCAATTATCTAACTAGCTGATAATATTCAGATTTAATCCATTTCCCAGTAATGCCCTTTATAAAAAATAAAATCCCCAGTGGTATCTTGCATCCAGTTGATTCTTTAGACTCTTTGATTCTAAAATAGATTTGCAGTCCTTGAATCTCAGTATATTGATATTTTTGAAGAATACAGGATAATTGATTTGTAAAAAGTCCCTCACTTTGGGATCACTGTTGTTTTCTCATGATTAGATTTATATGATAACAGTTTGGACCAGGATATTATAGGAATGATGTTGTGGTTTTGTCAGCAGTAATATCAAGTGGAGTGTGAGGCCGATTTTTCCCATTATTGGTAATATTAATTTGGATATCTTGGTTAGGGTGCTTTTCTGCGACATTGCTTCACTATATTTTTCTCTTTGTAATTAATAAATATATGTATAGAAATACTTTAAGGCCATATATATAACTCTCAAATCTCAAATGTTCACTTATTCACTTTACCATTTATTAATAATCCCTGCTTGAATCTATTATGATGATTGTTGCCATCATATCTGATAATTATTTCCACATTTATTACTTGGCCTTATATTAGAAAGAGGAGCTTCCTCATTTTCTCTATTTGTTTATTTGCTTATTAGTTTATTTTTATTCATTAATTAATTTTTGATATATTAATTTATATTGTGTTTGGGATTAGTTTTTTCATTAACCTTTAGGATAGTTATGGTATTTATTTGAAATATGAATTAATTTGTTTTTGTTGGAATGGCATTTCAATTTTCTCCTATATACCTTAAAAAAATGAAACATTACCAGAAGGCATACTCAGACAAGTGTCACTTCCCCTATTTCTACTTTCTTTCAGCTTTATTGAAGCACATAATAAGTCTACAAAACACTGCATATAATTCATGTACACGATTTGGTGAATTTGAACATATGTGTACTCTCATGTTACCATTACCATTCTTTTGTTTATTTTTTTTTAATTTGCCAGTCTGATAGATAAAAATATTATCTCAATGTAGTTTAAATTTGCAATTCCTGATGGAGGTTCAACATCTTTTCAAAAATAATGTACAGCATAAAAATGAACGATCTACAGTTGCACTCAAAAACATAATGTTGAATCTCAAAAATATATTTTTGAATGTAAGAAATCATAAAGGCATACAATGGCATATTCTACATTATCTCATTTATGAAAATTAAAAAATATGTAAAAACTAATCAACATTATTACAAGCCAGGATATCAGTTACCCTTGTCAGACTGCAGTGACTGCAATGAGTAAGGATGGGGTGTTTGTTTCATAAAAATGTTTAGACTGTGAAAGTTCCTTGTACTGTGCTATTCTGGTATGCACCTTTTTTGTATGTATGTTACATTTCAATTGTTAAAAAACACAGTGGGTTTAGACTGACAGGACTACTAGATATAAAGTTAAATATGTTACCAAATATGAAAGAAAAGACAGCTCTTTTCTTATTATTAGAACAGAGGCTGATTTATGACAGTTGACTATGATTCTAACTTGTTTTTGCTTCACAGTATCACAGAAAAGTATTGCTTTACTCATAGATTTAACCATAAGGTATAGAGTTGTTGAATCACTATGTTGTATTTTTGAAACTAATGTGATATTGTGTCAACTATACCAAAGTAAATAAACAAATACTTCAATTCCATAAAAAGCTTTCTAACAACTCTTTGAATAAAGCAATATTGTTTTGAGTATGTTTAAATCTTAATATTTCCTGAGATCAGAATATTAGTGTCACCCAGTGCTATTGTCATTAGCCAAGGGGAATGCCACTGACCATCTGAAACTGGATCACTTAGGTGAGCACATTAGCTCAGAGGAGTTACAAACATTAGATAGACAGTTTTTTGTTGTTTGCATTGTTTGATGCTATTGTTTCATTTCAAATTCCTGTACCAGATAAGAGTAAAAGTTGGAAATAGGTTCCCCTCCTCCTATAATTCACAGAAACATTTCTTTGTGTGTATCTGTGTGTACATGTGTGTGTTTGGTATTCTCAGTCTTCTATGAAAATAGACATAGCTTCAAATTGATGGGGGAAATCAGTGTACATGCTAGAGTGTGTTTCATCATACTCAAAACATTATGTCCCAAATGCTATCATCTGTGTGCCACTTTTAGGACTTCTGCCATATCTAAGTATAAGCTCATTAAAACTATTAAAACATTAAAACTATTGTTGACCTAATATTTCTATATAAATAAATTCATTTCAAATATGTCTAAAAGAATAATTTGTGTCATTTAAATGGAAAATATTCTTTGCCATAATAGGAGATGATATAAAATATGTATGATAAAAAGCACAGCATCTAAAGCCTCTAAACAAGAGACTATGTCTCCTTCCGATAAAAATAAGTTACTGGAGAGTTATAAAACATAGAGCTTTAAATTGCAACTTTTTCTCTGGAAAGTCTTGAAAGGTAATTAAAAGTAAAACAAAATGATTACAATTTAATTCACTTTTATTGAATAGTGACTCTAAGCAAAGCCTAAAATCGTCTCTTCTTCCTTCACTGTTTTGGGTCTCACATTTTTGGGAGCTCTGTTTTAGCCTGACTCCCAGGATCCATGTGCCTGGAACTTTTGCTTAACAACATGACTTCCAAGCTGCTATTTTACGGTGACCTTTAATTTGTACTTGCCTCTGGATACCTGTTTTTTGTTTGTTTGTTTGTTTGTTTGTTTGTTTGCGTATTGTGGATCACTGCTTATTCTTTATGCTCAGCTTCACTGAGTCCCTGGCTCTTCTATTGTAGCTTCTCTTTTGTGCTTCTGTATCCAGTGGCTGCTGCCCACAGTCCTTAAACTGAAGTTTGGGCCTGATAGCTGACTTTGTGGAACTGATTCACAAAAGGCACAAGGGAATCAAAGCTAGTCTTCTCAAATGGATGCATAACAATCATTATGGTGAGAAATGGTTTTGAAAGATCATTAGCCTTGAATATTTACAGGATTTATTTTTGCTTTAGTCTTCCTAGTTCATTGGCCTCAGGAGCAAGGGGGATTTTATACAAAGTGAAGATTAAAAATTGGTCATGTATAATTCTCAGAATCAAACTAAAGTAACAGTAGTTAGCTATCATTTCATGATTTGCTTTGGCTTTCTCTATGGAGGAGATCAGAATATGCTCCTTTGGTGTGTGGCCTTGAGTCCAGCAGAGCAGGGTCAACAGCAATAAGCAGAGAACACTCTGTTGGCAACATGCCTGTCAGTGTGACCGAGAGGAATTTAGTCAAAGCAAATGATTGCTTAAGGGGAAAGGAAGAAAACAACATTCTCATTCCCAATCTCACCCTGCTAAGAGAGTGAAGTAAAAGAAAATGCTGGAAGATGAAGTAACATAGACAGTATCACAGTCTGAATAGAGCCTACATTTTCTAAACTTGGTCAATTAAAGAATATGCTCAAAAGGGGTATCAACATGCACAAGTCCTTTTATGGATAAATGATAAATTTTAGAAATGGCAAAGGTATGGAACATACCATTTCCCATATAAAATTTCCCTCCTCTGTGATTTATTAAACTCTGTCCTCCACCTGTAATTGGAGACCTTTTCAAAATATGTCTAAAAACGACTAAAATGCAAAGCAGGATGGAGTCCATTGGAAAAAAAAATGGTATTATTCTGTATGTAACACATACAATATGACTATTTAGAAAAAAAGAGCTCTCAAATGTAGAGCATGTAATTAATATAGTGTATCCCCAAGGCACCAGTTGCATACAACTTGTAAGACCCAAGATGAAATAGGGATTTCTTATAGGGATTTCAGGAATATAAATTCCTGGCCATTCAGAAACTGGAGTTATTAGTGGACTCCGCTGTGTATCAGCCGTAGGCAATGCTGTACTTTTCAAAGGAAAACCATTTATGTTTCTAGAATATTAAAATTATATTTTCCCTTTTTCCATTATTTATTTTATATATTCAATAATGTTATAAAAGAAATTATTAAAGATAATAGAAAAAAGAAAATGAGTCAAGCAAAACAACAAAATTTAAAAATCCCCACAGTGTCTCATTACACAGAAGCTTTATAAATCTTTCCATTTCTCTATGTGCCCATCCCACATTCTCATGACTTTTTCACAAAGTTAAAACATTTGAGCAGATACTATTTGACATATTACTTCTTTGGACCCTAAAATTTCCCCATTCCCAAGAGATAGCATGTTCTATGATATAGGGCAGTTTTATTCTAGAGCTGCCTTTTGTCTCCAAAAATCCAAAACCATTGAGAAGAATGAGGATGAAAAGGAGCTGCTTCAGTAGCTAAACATTTCTGGAGATGAGAGAGGTAGGCATGAGTCATATAAGCCAAGGGGGCCTGTGCTAACTCTCTGGAGGACTCAAGATATTCTCTGGAGGCAAGGATACTTGATGCACAGAGGCCAGACCCTACACCCTGGGCCTACAGCCCAAGATTCTGATTTCCACATGAGACAAAACGCACTAGAAAGGGCCACAGAAGCCAGAATGTAGCTAGCTCACAGATAAACATTGCCGTGGGCAGAGGTTACCTCCCTAAAACCCTGGTACAGCTTCTGGAAGCAGAATACCATAGGTGGACATGGAGAGAATTTGTCATAAGTTCCCATGAAATAAGAGTTTGGCATCAAAACTAAGCTGATTTATGGAAAATAAAGAACTGTCAATATTCCTTGTATACCTATTTGTGTAGTGGAATTTTTACTCTATGTAGTGTATTTCTCTACTTAGTTAGCCAGTGTTTTTTAAACACCAATTATATGCAAAATGCTATCCTAAGCATAAGGCAAAAAGAAAATTATGGATAGTACTACTACTGTGAAAATATTTTCAGTTCAATAAATAAAAATACAGATAATTTTAAAGGCCAAATTATAATATATTTCATATTTATACAATATTTTATTTAATCAACTCCATGGTGGCTTACCATCTAGGCAGCTTCAAACTTTCCCCTAGAATAAAAACAAATATAGAAGACAAAACATAATTCCTCAATTTAATGAGCTAATTATACATGTCTCCTGTTAGCATAAAGGATGCACATTTATTTCACACAGGGGAGCCTATACTTCTTATTTTCTTAGGAAATCTCATTATCAGTACTTCCTTCTTCCTCCATTTCTACTGAATTATCTCCTATCTTTACTATCTTAAAACAAAACAAATGGAAAAAAAATTAACAACCAAAAACTTCTTCCTTAACTCCACATCCGTTTGAACTACAAAGCTAACTTCTTTCTATTTTAGGAGTGTTTCAGTCATCAGTGTCTCCATTTTCACACATCTACTCATTCCACTCATTTCACTCATCCACTCACTCCACCATGGCTTTCCCTCCTTTCCACTCTCAAAACAGTGTCATTGCTCTAGCTCACTAAATTCAGTCAATCCTTGCCTTCACCCTTTTTGTTCCAAAAACTTATTTATAAATATTGATTGCTTTTTGGTCTTTGAGACTCCCTCCACTGGCCATTAGCTTCTCTATCACCATTGTCTTCTGGTTTTCATTCTAGTGATGTAACTATCCCTTTCAGTTTCTGCTGCAGAACTTCCACTACTGTTTATGTTGGAGTCTTCAAAGAACTCAAAGAAACCAGACCTCCTTTCTTTCTTTTTTTTTCTCACCCTACATATTTTCAGGCAAATCTTACTCATGATTATAATTTCAGTAATTATCAAATACACATAAACATATATTTGTATCTCCATCTCAGATCTCTTCTTGGAACTCTAGTCCTGAATACTCAAGTGAATTACTGACATGGCTACTTAGAATTCTTAGAACCAACTGCTTTACAACTGCTACAAAATTGAACGCTTGGTATTTCCTCTTCCACAGTCTACCAAAACTCTGTCCTCAGCCATGGTTCTCTAATTTTTCTGACTGGGTCTATTGTCCTTTCAGTCATTTCAGCAAGCCTTGGAATCATTCCTAAAAAATTTCTCTCCTTCCTACCCTATATCCAACCCATAACAAATCCTAAGGATTTTGTTTCTTATATAATTCTTGAGTTCATTTATTTCTCTTCATCTACCCTGTAGTACTTTGATATAAGGCAATCACCTCTACTTCAAAGGAAAGTATTTGCCCACTAACTGTTTTTCTACAATTTCTTCTTGACTCTCTCTAATCTGTTCTTTATAATGCAGCTGGAGAGACATTTTCAATAGAAAAATTGGATTCTGTTACTCACTACTAAGTCTGCTTTCTGCATTTCTATTGTTTTTGGAAAAAAAAATAATATTTATAGGATGGCTTTCCAGGGTTTCATCCTATTCTATTTCCTATTCCAGCTTCAACTTCACCCCACCCCCTTTAATAACTCTCCATATAGATCATATTTCAATTTCTCAAGTAGAACAGGGTTTTGCCAATCCTGGGCCTTGCACTACTCTTTCTTCCCCCAAACTGTCTTTGCCTAGTTTACTCATATTTTGTTCTTTAAATCTTAGTTTAAATGTTACTTTCTCAGGAGAAACTGAAGGGAAGTAGTGTTTGATAACATCATATTGTTTAAATTCACAGAATCTTCCTGTTTATAGTTATGCATCTATTTGTGACCATTGGGTGTTTCTCAACTCCCCTATTAAACTGTCCTAAAAGTATGAGCTATACCTGAGTTTTCGCAAATATGTATGTCCAGTGACTGAAACATTGCTTTCTTGACACATAGCAGATGTTCAATATTTGTTGAGTGAATAAATTAATAAATGATTATATCCTTCATGAATTGTCCAATTATTTTTTCAGAAAACTTCTAAAAGTGGAATTAACATGTTATGAACCAATTTTTTAAGTTTATTTATTTATTTTGAGAGAGGGAGAGAGAGAAAGAGAGAGAGAGAGCGACTGGGGGGTGGGGGTGGGGGTGTGGGTGGGGGCGGGAGAGAGAATCCCAAGTAGGCTCTGTACTTCCAGTGAACATCCTGATATGGGACTTGAACTCCCCAACCTTCAGATCATGACCTGAGCCAAAATCAAGAGTCGGATGCCTAACTGACTGAAACACCCAGGCACCCCTAGACCATTAACATTTTTAAGAGTTCTTACAAATTGCTGAATTGTCTTCATGTAAATATTTACTAACCCTTCAATGAAGTCTGTGCATTCCTTTTGTATATACCAGTGATTATTCTAAAATTTGTCACTATTTAAAAACAAACAAACAAACAAACAAACAAACAAACAAACTGTAAATCTGTGGGGCACCTGGGTGGCTCAGTTGGTTAAGCGACCGACTTTGTCTCAGGTCATGATATCACAGTTTGTGGGTTTGAGCCCCGTGTTTGGCTCTATGCTGACGGCTTGAAGCCTGGAGCCTGCTTCGGATTCTGTGTCTTCCTCTCTCTCTGCTCCTCCCCAACTTGTGCTTTCTCTCTCTCTCTCTCTCTCTCTCTCTCTCTCTCTCTCAAAAATAAACATTTAAAATATTAAAAAAACTTAAACAAATTAAAAACTGAAAATCTGTTAGATGAAAAAGATAGATTTTCATATATCTGATTACCCATAATATTAAATAGGATTATTTCTTTCACAAGTGCTTTTGTCTCTTATTAATTATCTGTGTATGTATTTTTCTCATTGTATTATTTATGTCTTTCTCTTTTTAAAATTGTTTTGTAACTAATGATGGCAAGGAGAGATGTATGAGATGATGTCGTGAGGATAAATTTAAAGGAGTTTCTGTTCATTTTCTTAGAAATTCTTGGTTGTAAATGACATGTTAAATCTAAAATTTAAGATACTGTATCTGTGTTATTCCCTTGTATTCATTCATAGGTCCTATATAAATGAAAATAATTATTAATCATTTCTCATGAACGAAGGAACATTGGAACCAAAAGAGAAAGAGTTGGCAAAGTATAAAATTATAGTGCTAAATAAAGTACATTTCCAGATGTGAGTCAACTTGTTTTTTCCACTACCTGTTGGTCCTATAGCACGGAAAAACAAAAAAGCAAACAATAAGGGAAAAAGGATTCTAAAGCCTCACTCAGTAGCCTATTTCAGTTTATAACTGTTCTTGTAAACTTGTCAAGTTCTGGCTTTAAATCCTATCTTACCTTACAAATGAAAATTTGTTTAAAGTTGTTTTGAGTAGGTTGTTTTACTTTTCATGAGTCCATGAGGCAAAAACAGTTCTTATTGTGATATGCATTGTTCTTATGAGGTGTCAACTGGTGAATATCAAATAATACAAAGGCATGCACTGTTGTTTCACATGAGTCAGACCCTGAATTAGAAGAGAAAAGAGCTCTGGTCTGAAAGTTAGGATATGGCAGACATAAGTCTGCCACTAACTGGTTTCAGCTTCCATGTTGGCTATGCTGAGTCTCAAGGTTTTTAGCTCCAACACAATAACATGAGAGTACTCTTACGATTGCTAAATCAATAGAATCACCTAGGCATTTGTTGAAAATACAGATTCCTGGGGCACACCACAGACATTTCAAGTCAGAATCTCCAGGGAACAAGTTCCCAAGTATCTCTTATGCTCAGGCAGATTTGGAAATAACTGCATTTGTTGACCCCTGTGACTTTTCCTAACTCAAATTTTAAGATTTTAATTATTGGTCAACAGCAGACAAATATCTACTGAAATGGTGATAAGGGCATTTACTTTGAAAATTCCTCAATTACTAGAATATTATAGCAGAGGAAAAAAATTAGAAGATAATCTAGGGTAGCCATACACCCTTCCTCATATCCTAATTTCTCATTTTTAGTCTCAGAAGCAACCTATCACCAGATTAGTGGTCTTAAATTTCCTCTAAAATGACCTCTGTTTAGGAACCATGACTTCTAGGGACACCTAGTTGACTCAGTTGGTTAAGTGTCTGACTCTTGATTTTGGCTCAGGTCATGATGTCACAGTTTGTGAGTTTGAGCCCTGTGTTGGGCTTTGTGCTGATGGCCGAGACTACTTGGGATTCTGTCTCCCTCTCTCTTCCCCTCCCTTGCTTGCTCTCTATTGCTCTCAAAATAAATATAAATGAACTTTACAAAAAAAGAAAAAAAAAAGAACCATGACTTCTATGATATGGATTATCATAAAAAAGCCTCAGTTTTTCTTTTATAAATGTGGATGAATCTTCCTTCTTTTTTTTTCTTCTCCGAAAACAAGTCATGATCTATGAACAGGTAGTTTTTTCCTACGTGATCTAAAGTAAAATATTATGTCTGTTTTCCTGTAAATGTACTTATTTATATATACTACTTTTATCCACGATTCAGCTGTTCTCTTGTTATTTAGTGTAGAAAATAACCTGTAAAACCTAAAAAAAAGAGAGAAAGAGTGAAAAAGAGGGAGAAAGAAAGAAAGAAAGAAAGAAAGAAAGAAAGAAAAAGAAAGAAGAAAGAAAGAGGTTGAACAAAGTTGAGGAATGGGCTATATTTGTTTTAGAAACTAAAAAGTTGGGTAAACTAAAAAAGGAAGTCAATTTGATCATCTGGATCATGATAGTTAAGGGAAAACAGACAAGCCTGTTCCATAGACTCTGTAAGGAAAATTAAAGGTCGACTAAGGAATTGTTCCTGATCTAAATGATAATCCTATTACTTGTAGTAATGGTCATAATAGAGCATGGCATCTCTATAACATTTTTATCGTTAACATAATTTTTATAAGCAGATGTGAATATGACATCTACCATGCCTTTTCTCTAGGTATTATTACATCTATTTTCAAATGAAGTAATTGAATTAAAGCTTACAGAGAATGATTCATGCATTAAGAGTCTGGGCTAATTTTCCTGGATTCAAATCTAAGGCTCTTTTTTGTCTACCATGAAGTCCCAAATACCATGTTTTCAGTCAAACTTTATTACCAAACCAAGACCCATATCTACACAGTCTTGGACCTGAACAAAGCTCCTGCAGTGAGCCTGATCTCTAATTTCCCAAGGCATGTGGAGGGGGCAAACTAGTGACCTCATCATCATGGTGATATCTCATGCTCATTTAATGCCAGACCTGGTGTTAAGTACTTTACACATATTGTCACATTTACTTTTCACATTCACACTCAAATATAAATGATGTCATTGCCCATATTTTACAACTGAGTAAACTGTCTCAAGCAGGTCATCTAAGGGTAAAGAGTGACTCCATCTACTGCCTCCCCTCTTGTGGATGGGGTATTACGTTGCCCACAAGTTGAACTCTGAATCCTTTCTCCATGAAAACATTGCTTCTGTATATGTTTTCTACTATTATTCTTTTAATTACCAAGGCATGCTATTAGTCAAATAAGGTATTGTTAGAGACTCTGGGGACCTGTGCATCATTTCTAAAATTGTTTCAGAGGAAGGAAAGTCTTCTGTGATCCTATGTATATATTGAAGAGAGGATTGTATACAATTAACCCCAATTGTTATGCTTATTACATATCCCAACAAAAGACTTTGATTGGAAAGTAATGGAGACCTAACTAGCCCTTGATACCTGGGTACTATTCCTAAAAACAGTTTCACAGGATTCATAAATATTAGGATTAAAGTAAAGACAAATGAATAGGTAAAAGCAGGAGTAGGTAACAAGTCAGGAGGAAATTTTAAAAATATCATGTTATACATATATATCATATATACATGTATATACAACATATATATTATATATATGAAACACTTTATATATCATTATAAAAGCAGATCCTCTAAATGTCAATTGGATGCTATTCTTTCACTACTTAATTCACTGCAACATAATGAGACTAGGCACAAAAAAAAAAAGATTAAAGAACAGATCATTGAAGATTTCATTTACCTATAATAGAAACAAAATAAACAAATGAAAAAGCTGAGCAGAGACCTTACTTCTTCCTTTGTTTTCTATTTTTCTGTCTCCGTGTAACTGGAACAATTGGTTATTTTCATATGAACACAATTCACTAAAAATTAACATTGATTTTATCCTCACTTGCTGTCCCATCTATTTAGTTGTAAAGGGGCAGAATTACTTCTATTAGGACAAATTTGCTGGAGGTTAAGATCTATCACAGAATAGATGATGGAAATAAAGAAGAATTGGGAGGACACACAAGAAAGTACAGCACAAAACCTCTCAGTTCTAAAGATAGGTGGTTATTTAAAAACCTTACAACACATTTTTTTTTTTTTTTTTGCCAAAATTCACAACATCATATAGAGCTGGTCTTTGTAAACTAATATTTCACATCTGTTACCTAAAACTACAGTTTTAAAATAGGAGGTAAGGAGGACATTGGAGTATGCTTAAAATTGGTAGGTTATGCTTTAATTTATAGTCAGAGTTCTTTTCTGTACAGGCCGCACAAATCCCCCTTATGGTGTTGAGGCCATAAAAAGAAAGCGATACTTCTTTGCTTGCTTAGACCCAGCAAGAAAATAGAATCATTGTCTGGAAGTGGGCAGGATGTATAAGCTCCACAAGTGCAATAACCCTAAGTCTTGCTGACTTCTGAGGTTCTGGGGCCATGTTGGATTACTGAGGATGGAAGCTTAATGTAATCCCAGTCCCTGGTAAAGTGGGTCTCATAGAAGCAAGAACAAAAGAGAGAGAGAAAGATGATTAATTCAGATTTTTGACTTGTCTAGAATTTGGTAATAACATCTACTTTTATTTTAGCATGCTTGTAAGTTTTAGATATTAATAATTCATATTTTATTATATGCCAGGAGAAATGGGCTTTACAAATCTGTTCTGTTCTTAGGACCTCTAAATGCTTTATTTAGCCACCAATAACACTTACAAAATTGTAGATGCTTGACATATACCTACTGAATAATCAATATGGCATCATTACCAAATTAGAAGTAGTATCTGAAAGGTTACAAAAATGACGTATAGAGTACTGACAGTCTAGCACTCAATGAAAAACATACTTGTAATATGGACTGGTGGTATAGATTATCAACAATTACTCTAGTTCCAAAGAGAAAAGAGAAAAGAGGCCAGAGGGAAGTCCTCTTCCTTATATCCATCTACTACATGTTTCTCTACAATGTACAATAGCAGACTTTTCCCTAAACATATTATTTATCATTTAAGGCCAACTACATTATAAATACACTGAATAGATTTTGAGTTTCTATGTTGTGCTGGTTATTAAGCTAGAATCTTTCAGCTTCAAACTCATCCATCTACACATGCATAATGCTGGGGTAGAGACTGTGCAAATTACATTTCCCTCTTTACCAGCTGATTCCCTCTTAGGTTTTGCCAACAAGAGCCCTTTGAGGAGATCCGAAAGCTGCAGGCAGACAAAGGGCTCTTCCCTTCCTGTTTGACTACTGTGCCTATAGAGTCACTCAGCCAATGGCTCTTAATTCCTACAGAAGCAGTTGCTTCCTGACTTCAATTCTATTTTTCTCTCCACTGCCAGACCAATCTTATCACAACCCTTCAACAGAGTTAGCAGAATACTACCCTGCCCTTGGTGGTGTGCTCCACTTCCTCAGGACCCACCTTCAAGTCCTGGTTCCCTTTCGTCTCCTTCCAGTGATAGTAGCTACTCCCTGCCATTGGCTATGTGTTATCTCCCAGTTAACTTTTTGCTGGCTACAGTTTCCTAGCACCTTTATAACCAAATCCCTGCTTTAAATAATCTCTTCTAAAGTAATTAGTGTGCGTTTTGTTTTTTGACTGGACTCTGATACATACATGATGTCAATTTAAATTAATAATTTTTTTTCTAATACTTGAATTTAAATGTTTCATAGTTAAGAAGGAGTTGGAATGCAAGTTAGGAGACAGATTTTATTTCTGGTTACCTAATTTTGAGCAAATAAAATGTACATTTTGATTTTGTATGTGAAATGAATGATAAAGAACATATACAGATAGGTATATATACATGCATATACACAGATTATCAATTTATTATTTGTTCTCATGAGATTATTTTGTAGGTTAACATACTAATGTGTGCAAAAAGACTTTGAAAAACCATTGTGTAGGCAAATGCTAGTCACTATTATAAAATAAATATTTTAAGTTGACATAAAATGCTGTGTTCATCTTACTTTGCAAATTTCAGAATTTTATGTGTTTGTATATTACAAGAAAACACATCCTGTTTGTTGATATGCATTATTTAAAAAGAAACTATACAGAATGTGTATAAAGTAAAAAATAATAATAATAAATAAATAAATAAAAGAAAAGCTACAAGTTAGCAGGATTAGACAGGAACACATTTATTTTCTTTTGTCCCTGGATACTATGGAAGCTTTCTATTCAGAGAGTGGGAAGAGTAGATAACTTTTTCATGAAGCTAGTATGAAATATACCCCAACAGTAGAAAAAATATTTTCTTATGCATTCTGATACAGATTTCTTATTCTCATTGCAAAGGATAGATGTTTTTGCAATTAGTTAAAAAAAATGCATTAAGGTAATTAACACATTTCATCATAGTCTTCCCTTTTTATTTCCAACTTTGCTCTTACCACTTAGCCACACTCTCATTTCCTTCAAAATTTTATGTTTTCCCTGACCTCAGTGACTTGATAATGCTCTTTATATTAGTCTGACTCCATTTTTGATGTTCCACTATTGAGAGCTTTCAGTCTCTACCACTTTCCCTTTCCCTTTGGCCCCACATCTGGGAAAATTTGTAAGAAAGCCTGAATTCTTTCTCCTCTGGCACCTGTGGGAAATTCAAACCAGTCAAACACTGACCTGTGTATGGGAATTCTAACCCATGTCATACCTCCTAACCACCATAAAATCCCAAGCCAACCTCTTTTCCCTGCTGTCTCATGCCATTCTTGGATCTGTGGGGAATCCCACCCTGCTCTCCCCAGAAAGCCTCGTCGTGTGAGTAATAAACGTTCTTAAATCCCCTTGATATTTGTGTTGCGTCATTAGTTTCAAACCAGATTTTGACTGAATCGATTCTGCCTGTGCAAGGTGACACAGCTACTGGCACAGAGAACAGGGAGTCTGGGCAATGACCATTCCCCCGGAAGATGTTATTCTCTTGTTCTGTCTTACTAGCTCTGTTGCTTGCTGTTAGCATGTCTTCAGTTGTGTTGTGGCCTGGTGGCAAGCTTGTACTTTGATCTGTGCTCTTTTGTGCTACATTTGCTGGGTTAAAGGTTGTCCCCATTACAGATTCATCCCAAACTAAATCAGAAGTTATAATTGGTGTGTAATAATGAGTATGGAAAATAAGGCTCTCCTTAATGTGATCCTGGCATGTGTCTCTACTGGTGTCTCTATCTGTCAATCTTATTGAAATTACCTACACCACCTAATCAGCAACAGGTAAAATACTTCAGTGTCCAAAATACACTTCAGTCATAGATTTAGCTAAAGTGTCGTATTTGGTACCCATGTCAACAAGCTTGCAGTTGTTGTTTGTATATTTCTTTGAAGGAACACAATACCCCTTTACCCAGCTAGCCATCCAGTACCTCAGTAGCCCTCCAATCACATACAACCTTTGCAGGAAAGATCTTAGTCACATTTGACTGTCTCTAAGAACACAGGTGTGACATCACACGGAAGATATCCTCCACTGAGAAGATTCACTTGACACTCATTCAGGGCATACAAATACTCACAAAGGAACTCACAAAAAGGAGATAGGTCCTTGCCCTATACATAGTACAAGGCCCTGCCACTACAGTTAAATTCCTGAAAAGTATTTGGTAATCAAAGGTTTCTCTATCCCTCACATTGTACAGAAACAGTTATTGACCTTCTTAGCATCCATAAAAGTAAAACAAAGCCAATGTCCTTTAGATTCCACAGGTAATATATTTTGCAATTTTACTTATTTTTTTTTACTTAAGTTTTACTTAAGCCTATCTATGCTGTTACTTGAAAAGTCACTCACATGGAATGAGGTCCCCTACAACAAATTTCTAGAATTTGCCCAAGTTGCAATACAACAATATTCCCATTAGTATTCCCTACAAATTCCTTCCCTGTAAAGTCTTCAGTAACTTTCTTTTATGTATTGTAGAATCTCTGGGTTACTCATAATGGCCATAAATTGCTTATGAATTTCTGGTATAAGAAACTGCTCTCCTCAGCCTCATGCTATACATTAGACTGGCAATTCTTGGCTGCTACTGTGCTCTTCTGGAAACAGAGAATCCAAGTCTATGATCCTTAATACCTAGCTGCCCATCATGCTTTGCAGTTCCTGCAAGGTTGGAATGGCCACCAGGTTCTCCTTGCTAAAAGAGAGGCAAGCCTGGGTTCTCTGGCATATTTTATCTTTAGGAAGGGTGATTTTTTCCTGAAGTCAGTCGCTTGCCAGATGCCATGGTGCTGGATGGTGAGGTCATCCCCATCCTGACCATACCGTGTGAAAAGTAGAGGGAATTCCTACACTTTAAAGACTGTGTTGCCACCATTCACATGATGGAGCTCTTGAGGAGATGCTGCTTTTCATTAACCAGACTATGGCCAATTCAGAATGGTACCTGAGGGTCAGCTTAATTGGTTGAATTCAGACAGTCATCTTAGCACTGGATGCCCTGGCCAACACTTGCCCCATCTCCACATTTTTGCAGTGATTTTGCTGTCTGGTGTTGCCAATATCAGCAACAATTTCTTATCCAAGCTTTTTGTTTGTTTGTTTGTTTGTTTGTTTTTTACTTTGGGGTAAAGAACTCTAGAAATACCTCACTTCACATATATCTGAAATATAAATGAATGTCAAACATGTTTCCTTTCATGTAAAGCCACAATACAAGACACTACACAAAACCAATGATGAGCTCATAAACAAGGCATTCAACAGAAATTTCACCTAATTTATGGCCTCAAAGCTACAAGTATTATAAAGGATAATAAAGTAGTAGCTTACTTAAACAAGCCCAGATATAATTCAATGAAATATGGCATATTTAAGTCACCAGCCAAACATCATGAATTCTAATAGTCTGTAACAATTATGAATTATAACAGTCTGACTATTTTTTTTATGTTCGACTACTGATGATTTTCAAGTCCACTACTCCTACTCCTTCTTCTGCCTCACATCTGGATGCGGTAAGAAAGTTCAGATATTCCCTCCTTTGGTACTACTGGAAAGTATAAACCACACAAGCTCCAACCCACATGGAGGAACCTTCTCTTTGCCCCACCTACTAGCCACCATGAAACCCCAAGCCAGTTTTTCTTCCTATTCTTTGATAGCATTCTTGGACCTGTTTTGGAATCTATTCTGTTTTCCCCAGAAAGCCTCATTATTAGATAAGTAGTCAATCTTTTCATACCCTCCTAGCACACGTATGGTGTGATCAGTTTCAACATCTGAATAAATTTTGGGTGAAGGCATCCATCTCACCTCTGTGGACACTCTCCAATCCTGTTTTAGGTTTTTATGGTTGTTTGCATTTTTATTGTGGTAAAAACACATAATATAGAATTTACCATATTAACTATTTGCAAGTGTACATTTCTGTCATGTTAAGTATGTTTATATTGTTGTAAAACATCTCCAGAACTTTTTCATCTTGAAAATCCGTAACAACTGGGTGGCTCAGCCAGTTGAACATCTGACTTTGGCTCAGGTTTTGATCTCACAGTTGTGAGTTTGAGCCTGCACTGGGCTCTGTGCTAACACCTCAGAGCCTGGAGCTTGCTTTGGATGTCTCACTCTCTCTCTCTCTCTCTCTCTCTCTCTCTCTGTCCCTCCCCCAGTCACTCTCTGTCTCTGTCTCTCTCTCAAATAAATAAACATTAAAAAAAGAAAGAAAGAAAATCCATAACTCTATGCCTAATGAAGAGCAACTCCCCTTTACCCCTCTTGAAAGCCCTTGATAACCAGCATTTTATTTTCTGTTTGTATAAATTTAACTACTTTAGATACCAAATGTAAGTGAAATCAACAGCTGTCAGTTTTTCTGACTGGCTTATTTCACTTATGTCCTCAAGGATCATGCATAATATAGCATGTGGCAGAATTTCCTTCCTTTTTAAGGCTGAATAGTATTTCATTGTACGTATATGCTACATTTCCATTAACCATTCATCCATGGATGGACACTAATGCTGTTTCTATCTCTTGGCTATTGTGAATAGTATTATTATGAACATGGGTGTGTAAGTATCACTTCAAGACCCTACTTTAAACTCTTTTGGATATATTTCCAGAAGTGGAATTCCTGGATGATATAGCAGTTTTATTTTCAACTTTTTGAAGAATTTCCATACTTGTTGCATCATTTCACAATCCCACAAACAATGCACAAAGGTTCCAATTTCTCCACATCTTCAACAACACTTGTTATTTTTCTGTGTCTTTATATTTTCTTTAGTATAATGAGGGATGTGAGATGATATCTCACTGTGCTTTTGATTTGTATTTCCCTAATGATTAGTGATACTGAGCATCTTTTCATATGCTTTGAGCTAGTTATATAGTATCTTTGATCTTCCTTCTGTTTTGAACTCCTTTTTTTCCCCTCGCTCTTCATTTACTTCATTTATATTTATCATTCTTAAACCATAGCTAATGTATTTTTTCAAGCCATTGGTGATTGTTATGCATTCCCCAATATTCTCCATCTTAGTCTCATTTCTCAAGCAAATATTTTATATCTGTTTTATCTTCCCTAATGTAAATCTAAGCGAGGAAGACACAACTACTGCTCATTTACCTACTGTGCCTGAAACTTTCCAGGTGACTTCTAAATACTCTTGACTTTATGACTTTATTTGGTGAGTCAAGGTTTTTGCTACTTGCTTTGCTGGAGGGAGAGTCTCGACAAAGAAATTATTAAAATCACTTTGAATTAATTGTCATTATTGGCTCTTCCAGTGAGCATTCCTTTTATTGGGCCCAGGAAGTGAACTGCCCCCCTCCCCCGCAAAAAACAAAAACAAAAAACAAAAAAACAAAAGAAAATAAAACCCAGTACTATGATAGTGCTAAGTTTAATTTAGCACTTTTTTCCAATAACTGTATTACGTGATTTATTTATTATCAATGATTGTAAGAAACAAAAACACTACATCATGTCTAGATTGCAAATGAGAAATGAAGCTTCAAAAAGCAAGCAGTTTATCCAAGAGCACAAAGCTAGTGTGCAGAGGAACTAGTGGCTTGCATGAGGCAGTCTGGCTGCACAGCCCTCTTGTGCTGCAAAGAAGAGGAAATGGGCCAGAAGAAATCAATGTTTTCCTTAAAATGGGTGTGGAGCTATGCTATTATTCCAGAGCTGACAGAGAACAAGTGAGTTCAGTGTTTGCAAAGCACTTAAGGGCCAGAATTATTAGCTTCTCTGAAAATGTAACAGAGTAAAATAAGTTTTATACATCTCTTTTAAGGCCAAAACTAAATGCATGCATTGTTTCTCCATTAACTCAGCCATGGAACAGGACTATGTAAATTAACATTCTCAAGTGGTACTTCTTAAACCACGTGTACAGGACTGTTCTTGTCTGTGTATGAATTAAAACAATCTCTTGCCCCTTTTCTTACATTAAATGGATGGCTCTGAAGCAAACCGTGGCTGTTTCTACATTTTACCAACTTTCTTTGTCAATTCAATAAGAAAATATGCTCATTTTATCCAAATGTTAATTCTTCAGGAAAGAGAAGAAACTAATGATTCACAGGTCAAATATGGCACATTGCTTCATTTCATCAAGAGGTAGATACATTTTGTATGTGGTGTTGCTATTGACTCTAATTTGTTGATGAACTGAGTCTGAAGAAATGGATATTTGTTGATTCACTCTCAGACATATGTATTCTTTTATGATTTATGGAGTAACTGGTCTCCAGACTAGCATGAAGTAACATAATGTTAAATTACATATGAAGCAAGCCAATTAAAATGTAAAGTTTGTTCAAAATCCAGTTAGAAGGAAAGGATGGCAATGTACTATATGTCTGGAATTAATTATTTATTGTAATTAAGTATGAAATTTATCCCTCTATTTCCAGGTAGCCAACTTGAAAGAGGAAACATTTTGTGCACTAATAAACTCAGTGACTGACTGAAGAAAGCAAACAGGCAATTGTACAATATTTTTTTCTGAAAATGTAATATAAGGAATTATCACATACGTTTCTACTTAAGGAACACCATCTTTTCTGAATAGTTAGCAAAAGAGGAGTCATGATTTCCACACACACACACATACTCACTGCCCCCACCCCACATATACAAGTTCAGTCACATATCAATTGTTTCTCCTATAGTATTCTCTAGAATAATGTTACCACTATCTATTCAGGTGTTCAATTCAAAAACCCATTCTTGATTCCTCTCCTTTTCTCATCTCTTATATATAATTCATCAACGTATCCTGTCAGTGCTCCATCTATAATATATCCTGAACTCATCATCTCCACTGCTAACACCCGTCCAAACCAACATTATGTCTAGCTAGGACTATGGTTTTGGATTCCTAACTGGCCTTCTTTCCCCCATACAGGAGCAAAGAGCAGCAAGCATGATGCTTTAACTTCAAATCAGGTAATATCATTCCTCTTAAGACCCTTAACTTTCTCTCCCATTGCAATTGGCATAAAACTCAATCTCCTCTATGGTATATAATAACCTACAAAACTCTGACCTTATCTCCTACCTATTTCTTCCTGGTGTACCATGTGCCAGCTACATTTTTAAAGCCTCTAGACATACTAGTCTCTTACCTTCCTTGTGGGAATGGCACTTAAATATTATTCTATCAAAATAGTGTTTCCCAAGAATTCTGTAGGACTAGTTATTTCCCTTCATTTAGTTCTGAGCCTAAATATCAGTTCCTGAAAAAATTTTTTCTCACTATTCTAACTAAAGTGCATGCCACCCTATTAACCTGCTATGTTTATTACAAAGCATCAATCTCCACATAAAATATTATAATGTCCATATATATTTATAATAGGTAATTCCCAGAAGAATTGCTTAATAATAAAATATAGTTGGAGGGAAGGGGCCAAGATGGAGGAACAGCATGGGAGATTTTTTGCATCTCGTGCCCATGACATACAGCCATATCAACAGTAAACCATCCTGCACACCTAGAAAACTGATTTCAGGATTCACACAATAATCTGTACAGCCTGAACCACAGACTCAGCAGGTACGTGGCACAGAGAGGTGAACTGGGGGAGAGAGAAGCTGCAGAGGGCAGGGAGCTGTTTTTGCTTGCAGAGAAAGGAGGGAGACGGGAGGGGGGTGGCAGTGGGGGAGAGTACAGGAAAAGCAGCTCCCCCCAAAAACAGCTGGAGAGAAAGTGTAAAAGTGTAAACAGCCACAGGGAGTAAACTAAAATGGGAGAAAGGAGAAAGGAGAAAGTTTAAATTCCATTAAGACTCTATAAACAGGGGGAGTGAAGGGTCTGAAACTTCACAGCTCAATACCTGTAGGCTCTGGTGGGAAGGTTGAATCCCCAGGAGCAGAGTGAAATCCGGGGTGTCCTTGGGCCACAGGGGAGAGGCAGATCTCCTGCTGGGAAGACATTTGGTAGAGGTTGTGCAGCCACACCACAAAAAGGTCCCAGCAGATCCCAAAGAACAACCACATTCACTGCTGCTAGAACAAGGATGTTAAGGGTGAAGCCTGGTGCCAGATGTGTGTTGTGATTTTCCATTTTCCCTGAAATGCTGCTGCTACAAGGTCATGTGAACTTTTTCTGGGGCAGGCTGGCACCCAGCCACAGTCTCTGAACATCAGCAGCAGCACTGTCCCACAAACATTCCTGGGTACGGCCGGCACCCAGCCATTGCTCGGTGAGACCCTCCCACAGAGGTTCAGAACGGGTCAAAGCCACAGTTCCTCAGAAGTGAGGGGTAGGGAAACACAGCCATATGTGAGATAAAACTCAGGAGGGAGGTGCTGCCTGGAAGCCTGACAGCTTGATCACGGACAGTGTAAAAGCAGAGAGTGTACGGAAGCTGAAGACAAAGAATGGGTGCACGATTGCTGATGGGGAGAACAGAGTTCTGATACTAGAGACTGGGTAACTGGGTGATGCCATTTTCACCCCTTCTGTGCATGCACATACACACCCACAAGCTCCACAACAATCCACCCAAGTAAGCTAAGCAGCGCTATCTAGTAGAGAACTGAGCCATTACACTAACCCCGCCCAATTGGGCAAACCTCACTCTTCAGGAACATCACAAATCTCTCTGCCTGCTTAGTTTATGGACTATAAAGTGCATCAGGGTTTGACTTCTAGGGGAAAATGATGTAATTTCAATTATATTTCACTCTGTTACCTGGTTCATCTATTCAATTTTTTTAACTTCTTTTTCTTGAATAGAAAGAGAAATAAATTATTTTTATTTTCAATTTTTATTAAAAATATTTTTCTCTAATTTTTTTCTCCAAATTTTTACTTTTTTGTAAATTTTTCAAATTCTATTTTACTTCCATCATTTCATTTTATTCTGTTTCATTGTATTCACTTTTTCAAATTTTCAAAAATTTTCCTTTTTTTCTTGTTTCCCCCTTTTTTTCCCTCTAATCTATCAAGTTCCTTTCCACAACCAGAGCAAAACACACCTAGGATGTAGCATCATTTATCTCACTTTTTTTGCATGCATGTTGTTTTTAATTTTTTAATTTAATATTTTTTTACCTTATTAATTCCTTTTCTTCCTTCAAAATGATGAAATGAAGGAAGTCACCCTTAAGAGAGAGCAGGAAGAAATGATAACCAGGGACTATACAAACAAGATGTCTGAACAAGAATTTAGAATCACAACAATAGTAATAGTAGCTGGTGTTGAAAATAGACTAGCATCTGTTTCTGTGGGGATAAAAGAAGTAAAAGTAAGTCAAGATGAAATAAAAAATGCTATAACTGAGCTGAAATCTCAAATGGTTGCCACAGTTGCAAGGATGCATGAGGCAGAGCAGCAAATCAGTGATAAAGAGGGCAAACTTATGGAATGGACAATAATGAAGCAGATAAAGAGGGAGACTATGGCAAAGGAGCATGAAATAAAAATTAGAGGACTCAGTGACTCATTAAAAAGGAATAAAATCAGAATCATAGGGATTCCAGAAGATGAAGAGAGAAAAAAAAAGGGTAGAAGTGTTATGTGAGCAAATCATAGCAGAAAACTTTCCCAACCTGGGGGAAGACACAGACATCAAAATCCAGGAAGCACAAAGGACTCCCATTAGATTCAACAAAAAACGACCATCAACAAGGCATATCCTAGTCAATTTCACAAAATACTCTCATGAAAGCAGCAAGGGAAAAAAAAAAGCCCTTAACCTACAGGGGAAGACAAATCAGGTATGCAGCAAACATATCCACAGAAACTTGGCAAACCAGAAAAGAGTGGCATGATGTGTTCAATGTGCTGAATTGGAAAAATATTGCAGCCAAGAATTCTTTACCCACCCAGCAAGGCTGTCATTCAAAATAGAAGGAGAGATAACACGTTTCCCAGACAAACAAAACTTTGTAACCACTAAACCAGCCCTGCAAGAAATTTTAAGGGGACTTTCTGAGGGAAGAAAAGATGAAAAAAAAAAAAAAGACTGAAAGCAACAAAGACTACAAAATCAGAGACCACCACCAGATTCTTCAAATGTACAGGCAAAATAATGGCAATAAATTCATATCTTTCAGTACTCACTGTAAACATCAATGGACTCAATGCTCCAATCAAAAAAACATAGGGTAATGGAATGGATAAGAAAACAAGATCCATCTATATGCTGTTTACAAGAGACCCACTTCACACCTAAAGATACCTTCAGATTGAATGTAAGGGGATGGAGAACCATCTACCACACTAAATGGCTTACAAAAGAAAGCCAGAGTAGTCATACTTATATCAGACAATCTAGACTTTAAAATAAAGACTGTCGCAAGAGATGATGAAGGGCATTATATCATGATTAAGGGATCTGTCCACCAAGAAGACCTAACAGTTGTAAACATTTATGCGCCAAATGTGGGAAAACCCAAATATATAAATCAATTAATCACAAACATAAAGCAACTCATCGATAATAATACCAAAATAGTAGGGTACTTCAACACCCACTTAAATCAGTCAGTCAAAGAAGACAAAAATCATATGTCTTCACTCATATAAGGACTTTAAGAGACAAAACATATGAACATAAGGGAAGGGAAGCAAAAATAATATAAAAACAGGGAGGGGGACAAAACAAAAGAGACTCATAAATATGGAGAACAAACTGAGGGTTACTGGAGAGGCTGTGGGAAGGGGGATGGGCTAAATGGGTAAGAGGCATTAAGGAATCTACTCCTGAAATCATTGTTGCACTGTATGCTAACTTGGATATAAAAAAATTTTTAATAAAAAGTAAATTAAACAAATAATAAAGTTACCACTAACATTATTAATGGCTATAACTATTAAGTTCTTGCTATGTGTCAAGTAGTCTTCCAAGCGTCGTGCTGTATTAACTCATTTAACCTTCATAGTTCAGGAGGTCTGACTGCTTCCCTGCTGGGTCCAGAATGCCTAAAACAGTGACTGACATAAGGTAGGAATAGAATAAAAATTTATTTAGTAAATGAATCAAGATGATGCATAATATCCTCAATTATTGCTTTCCTAGAAATGTGAATGAAAACCATTTCAACCACAGTAATATAAAATAAAGACTAAAGTCAAACAATGTTAAAAGTGAAAATTGTATGTAAACACTTAAAACAGAAAAATCTAAGATTTTCTAAATATCATGGCTCTAGCTCTAGCTACCATCTACTGTTTGTGGTAAACTTCACATGTAAAATATATGTTTCCTCATTGAAAACAGTCAGTAACTTGAGATGAACAGTTTCTGAACAGTACTGGATGTCTTGTTTGTAACTCTAAATGCATTCAGGTAAACAATGATAATTTGTTAGGTCTTAAAATATTCTTAACATTTCTGACACACATAAGGATGCTCATTATCAATGCAAATCTTATGACGAAAAGAATGTAAATGTATAATGTCAACTTTAATTATAATGGAGGGAATTAAATAACTAGTATTATGTGTCTTTTATTAACATCTGTTATCTTTCAATATTAATCATAAGTATTCATTTATCAAAAGAAATTTCTCCTTAACTCACATAATAAAACTTCCCTCTTAAATTAGTACAGATCTACAATATTTCAGGGTAACTTAAAAAATCTTATAAGCTCAAAAATCCAAATTCTATTTTTCTTATCTTCTCCTCCCCTCCACCGTCTCTCCTACTCCCTTCTCCCACTTCCTTCACTCTCCTTTCCCTCCCACTCCTCCTCCTCCTTCTCTTTCCTCTTCTTGAAATTTGGCAATGAAACTTATTTTGTACCAAAATGTTATTTGAACTGTAGAGATTTGGTCTTACTAGTAGTAACACACCTAAATTCATCAATATTCGGTCTATTGTTTTGTACTTAATAACACTGGGGTAACTTGAATAGTGAAACTGTCAAAAGTATTAAATATAAATCCATATGTAATAAAAGAAATACAAATAGCAAAGTTTAGTAGTAATATCTCACAAATGATGTTATTGCACTAGCTTCATCGAGGTATATTTGTGTGGTATCTTAATGAGGAATGTGATATAGAAAATTCCATATTACTTTGTTTTTATTTTTAAAATTTTTTAAAGTTTATTTATTTATTTTGAGAGAGAGAGGGAGAGAGAGAGAGGAAGGGAGAGAGAGAGGGAGGGGCAGAGAATAAGAGAGAATCTCAAGCAGGCTCTGCACTGTCAGTGAAAGCCAGATGTGGGGCTTGAACTCATGAACCATGAAACGTGACCTGAGCTGAAATCAGGCTCAGCTGCTTAACTGACTGAGCCACCCAGGCAGCCCCCCACATTACTTTAAACTTTAAACATATGATTTGAAGAAACTTAAACCTAAGTTGTTGAAGTTTCTACACCGGAGCCTGATAGTGGTTACCAGAACTGAAGAAAAATGGGAAAATACCTTATAGTTAAACAAAAAACAAATAAACAAATAATAACTGGTACCGGTACTAAGTAGATTTGCCAGTGAAGTAAACTTATCCTGCTAACTGACCTGTTGGTGATGAAGTAACCTAGAATATATCACAAATAACTAACAATAAAAGATAAATGTAAACATTCAGGAATTCAAGAAGCATCATCATGTAAAATATCTGAAAACCTATAGCAAAATGTTTCTGCAAATCATGAAGCAGCTGAAACTGACAAATTTGATAAGATACTAACTGAAAAATAACATAGTCCTTGGAGAAAACTAAGGAATGAATCATGAGCACTTACAACAATGCACCTGTTGTACAAGCCCATGGATGATGAAGAGATAGCTTAAATGACAAGCATGAGGAAAGCAATGTTCATGAACACAGGTGGAAAAATCCCTAAGATATGGAAAAAAATTGTGATCAAGTAATTGCTTTCCTTGATCATGATCCATTTATCAATCAGCAGGAAACTACAGCAGTTTATACCCAGAGACTGCTTAGCCAGGAGGCTATTTATTGGGAAAGGCAAACCTGAAATCTCTCTTCAAAAGCAGACTATCAAAGTTCTGCCTTATTATGTGAGAATCCTCTCCGTCCATCATCACATATCCACTTCAACCTGATGAAAATGAAGGTGTCAACGTTGGAGTGACCTGTTTGCTAAGATTCCCAAACAATCTGATATAACAAATATTCATTATATGTAGATGGAGAGTTAGATAAATTTAGACATAGAAATATAAATTAAAAAAAATTAAACACTATTGGAATATTTACAGCTTACAGTTTGTACTTATCTACTATATCACTCATTAGTGTATTACTGTATGATTTGACTCTAGCTAAACACAAATGATTATAATTTTTTTATCCCAAATAGGGTGACTGTTTAACTTCAGTAATGGCACTTTATGTAACTAGAGGGTATTGTTTTATAACTTGCTGGGAATATTATAGAATACAGCCCATGAATGTATTATCTTTCTAAAATGTGAATAATTCTGATTTCCAAAATATTTGTGGTCTCAGGGTTTTCAGATATGGGGTTCTGGACCTCTTTAAAATTCTATTATACATGCTTCAGTCACATAATAATTTTAGTAGATTTAACATTAAAACACACCTACTGTTTTCATTTTTCTTGGTCAGCAGATATTAGCAAATGTATGACTGTTCTATTGATTTATCACTAAAATACAACCTTTATTTCCTGAATATAATTGGTATATGGTCAAACATATACATACACACACATGGCTAGGAAAAGAACAAGAGGTAGAAAAATAAAAAGGATCTGTCAGAAAATAGAAATGTTTGTGAAAGTGGAAGAAACAACTTGGAAAAATATGCTGAAAGTAGTGGATGAGATTTTAAGAGATGTCTCAAGTTAGTGAGCAGAGAAAATCTTTTTGTCAGTAAGAAATTCAGCACTTATGAAATGCCTTGACCTAAATGTACAAGTTAATCTAAAGTTGATTTAATGTTACATGGTAATGTTGTCCATTTCTGTGCATATTTTGATCAATGCCAATTTAACTGGAAGATTTCCCAAAAAAGCACACCGTTTGGAAGGACAGAGAAGGGTTAGAGACAGGCCTAGAAGAAACCCATCATCTTCGAACCCCTATGGCATCTGTTGACCTGTGAGAAATGTATTGATGTAAGCATTTATTTGTTTATAATCTTCCTTGTTCTACCCAGGGTCTTTGAAAACTTTATATATGCATGTCTGTGTATGTAAGCCTCTTGAGAACAAAGCCAGAGACTCACTTTTCTTCCACCCCATACAGAAGTGATTTCTTATACACATCCATTAATTTGCATTCTGGAGATAGCTTCCCCCAAAATTATCATGAAAAAAGACAAAGTGTTATAAATATAATTAAATAAAAGAATGTACAGATGTTATGATGAGCTCAAACATAAGACTTGAGAAAGAATTCCTGTTTGTCTCATTTCTTTTACTCCTGCCATAAATTCTTCAGAATCAGCACTTTCTCTTGGCCAGTGACTCATTAGATCCCAAAAAAATCTTATTTGGTAGGATGTTGCATCTCCTCTTTAGATTTAGCCCCATCTGCCTAGAAATCTCTAGACATATTTATGCTGCTAATTCCATCGCTGATACTGACTCACAAAGTCAAATGTTAGCTGATTTTAATAGATTCATAATTTTAGTTTCTGTTCAGAAGGATCAGAGGTACAGTTCTATTTAATCCACAAGAGGCTGTTTTTTGCCTTCATCACTCTATAATAATGACTTTCTCTAAGGTCTCTAATTCCAACAGGCATTTTCAAATTCACTTTACTTGACCCCTCAGCTATACTTAATACTATTTACCATTCATCCTTACTGAAACACTCAATTTTTCTTGAGTTTACAACGTTGCACCATCTATTTATGTTCTGGTCACTTTTCAGTCTTGTTTTGGCACTTTGTCTTAATCTTTAACTGTTATAGCCCAAAGCTATTATTTTCTTCCCACTCTTAACTCTAGTCCATATGATTTATCCATGCCCATATTCAATTAATGCCTCTGTCCTCTAAAAATTAGAGGACATTTAAAAAAAATGCAGGCATGTCTTCCAATTATGTACTCTTGTATAATTATACACAGAAAGTAAAGTAGAATTTTAACTAAACAAGGTGGAAAATTAGACTGTATCTTGATAGTTTTTCCACACTCAACCACTATACAGTTTATTGCAATTCCTTTCAAAATTTTCTCCTCAAATGCTTTCAAATGTGACCACTCCTTTCCATCTCTAAGTAATCTTTGCTATTCTGAATTACTCTGACTTATGCATGGTCTTTGGTGACCATCTACTATTTACATTTCTAGTTTCCTTTCTATACTGCAGCCAAAAGGATCTTTAAAGATGAAGAGATATCCTATTACTCTCTCATGTAAAATACTTTGTTTCTCATTGTCTTCTGGATAAAATACAAAATCCTTTAGACCAATAAGGCCATTCACATCAAGCCTATGCTTTTATTTGCAGTCTATTCTTTTGCTATTATTCTCATCAGTCCTTGTGATAAAATCACACTGGTGTTTTTACCACTCCATCCCTGTCAAATTTCTGTTCATGTCAGTGAATTTGCATGTGTTGTTCCTACTATTTTAAACACTCCCTCCCTACCCATTGCCTAATTGGTTCTTATTCATTCTTCAGATTTCAGGAAAATCTTTTCAGGACACCCATAATATCAAGTACCAGTGCTTTATCTTTGCAAGATATCCAAGGTTTCCCATATCACTTACTTTGGTAAGATCACTTAACATGATATCTACCCTTTAAACAAGGTTTTACATGTACAATACTGTTGACTATATTTACAGTGTTGAACAGCAGATCTCTAGAGTTTTTTCATCTTGCTTAACTGAAACTTAGGCCCATTCATTTTCCACTTCCTCCAGCCCCTAGTAACCATTATTTCATTCTTTGATTGCATGAATTTGACCGTTTTAGAGAACTCATGTAAGTGGAATCATGCAGTATTTGTATTTTGGTACATATTGCCATCTCTGGGTGGAATAAAATGTTCTATCTTGATTAATAAGTTATAGTCAATATTTCTTTCTTTTTTTCCTAAATGTTTAAATTTATACAAACTGATAAGAATGATATATAAGCCTATTCAATTTCATATGATAAAAAATGTTGACTCTTGGGGCACGTGGGTGGCTCAGTTGGTTAAGCATCCAACTTCGACGTGGGTCATGATCTCACCATTTGTGAGTTTGGAGCATGCTTCAGATTTTATGTCTCCCTCTCTGCCTGCCCCTCCCCCACTCTCACTCCGTCTCTCTCTCTCTCTCTCTCAGAAATACATAAACATTAAAAAAATAAATAAAAACCATGCTGACTCTTTAGGAGAAGAGAGGAAATCTATCTTCACAAACATTAACATTTCATTTCCAAAATAGTCAGTCACTTGTCCATCAAGATCAGATTGCTATGCTATTACAACCATATTTTTTGGCATCTTTGAAAAACCACAGAAAAGTTACATATGAAAATATATCTACCATAAATGTTGAGAGGAAATCAATGTAATTTAATTCTAAAATTGTATACCCAATTAAGTGAACAGTCAGACATTGCCTCATAAAATGTGTTTGTTATTGTGCTTGTTTTTGATTTTCTAACTAGGTTAGTTAAACCATTTTAGAATCTCTCCTTCCTCTCCATTACAATCATCTGTCATCTCTGGTAGATCTAATACCTGGTAAACACTGTCACACACACATATAGGTATGGTACAATTTAGATCAAATAAAAACTTCACTCTCAGTTCTGTGTCTCCACTCTGATATGCTTTGGAGAAAAATAGGCCTACCCCTAAAATAAATAGTATCTATGGCAAAAAGTATAAATGAGATTCACTATCTACTGTGAATCCATATATTTAAAAGTAATAAACCAAACTAACTGTTAAGTAAAATGTATACCCTGACAAATACAATTTATGACAAAATAGAAAAATATGAATAAGTTATAGTTTTTACATGGAAGTGAGAAAAATATCAAAGACAACTTAATAATTACACATGTATGGATATGGTTTTATAGACAAATGCTGTATGGATGAGGAATAAATGAATATATGTAATTTATAAATTAGTAGATAGTTATTCCATAAAATTTGAGAAATTATGTTGTTATGATAAAGATTTTCATATAACTGGCATTCAACTAACAGTGATGATCTAAAGGATTTAACAATTATATTTGTATTCAAAGCACTCAAAATTTGGTTAAGATTTTACATGCATGTAGACTAATGTTAATACAAAAGTAATATTGTCATATGTGGTTACAAAACAGTTATAATTTAAAATTAAATTTATATATTAAAATTAAAAGGCAGATACAAATTATAGTTAATACACATTGGAGTTTTAACTCAAAATTTTCTGACACTATTCTTTACATTTTAATATTTTATTCAGTTTTATTTTTGCTTTCACAAAAACAATAATATTTTAATCTCAACATTCAGTGTCTATGCAATTGCTAATATAAATAGTTGCTGCTATGTTGCATGCATTTAGAACTGGAACAACATGTGTACAAATATAGTGCAATATGAATTATTTAATAGTTTAAAATTATCCTCAGCCTACTAGGATAATCATTATGAAAAATTTGTTAATTAATGATTAATTCTGGAAATAAATTAGTACATGGAAAAAATAAAAAGAAAAAAATGAGAAAATGAATACCCTGACATAACTGAGAAAGTTAAAAATAATACTTTCATATAATAATCAATTGGCCTTTGTGCTACATAAGTTTAATTAAGAAGTTAATTAAACTGCCTGTTTTCTTGCATAAGTACTTTGTAAATTCTTCTCTTAATTCATAGTCCCTATTCCTCAAAATGTAAGCCGTGGCATAACTTATTTACCTTTTGATTTGAGACATTAATCAAAAGATGTGGAGACATGTTTTTCTAGGACCCTAAAAGTTTTAGTTACTGAAACAGTTGAATTGCGTTATTCCATTCTTGAGTCCTAGAAGTGAGTGAAAAGGCACTCATGTATAATAGAATTTTTATAATATACTAAATATGATTGTTATGCCTGTGGTATGTGGTGCCCTCTAAGGCATGGAGCCCATGACGGGGTTCTGTCTTGTCTAGGTCTGATACAAACGGATGAGGAGGTGGGAAGGGAGGAAAGTCTCATTTCATATACAACGCTTGTATACCTCTCTTTAACCAAAAGAAATTCACACAAACCAAGATCTGGGTTTTAAAATTTTTCAGTAAAATGCTCTATATAGTATGACTAGTGAGTGGCAAACAGGGCTATAAATAAACCCTCTGGACAGTTCTAAAGCCTATATAATCTAGTTCCAGAAAAAGAGCAGTTATGGCCTCATATGGCCAGAGTAAGGTGTAGCTGAAGTAGAACAGTGGAGAAAATCGTTCCTTTAACCACAGATTATGAGGTTATTACGGAAGAGTGAGGATAAGCTGAGAGGCTAGAGAAAAAAACATTTTCTTCTGAGAAGAGTCTGACTTCACTTAAGGCAGGGGTTGTGATACAGATCGAATATTTATGTCCCTAAATTTCATATGTTGAAACCTATTCTCCAACATGGCCCAAACCCACTCTTTCACTATTACACTGTACACAAAATTGGACCAATTCATTTGTGGTTTTACACCAAAAACAAATGTGGTATAGCCTATGCATTCAAGAGGTAGAAATTACATAGCAATTACGTAATTGCCGGGTGTGTATAATGAACATTTAAATACTTTTTAACTGATTCCTGGAAAGCATTATGTCTGGGTGTAATAGTTGATCAACATTATGGTATGATTGGAAGTAAATAACCCTCCTCTTGTTTGCCTGATGTTTTTCTTTCATACCTTTCAGTCTACAAATTTAGGGTTATTTACTCCTTGAGTTTAGGGCAGCAAGTCTCAAACATTTCTGCACTTAGCAGTCATCTAAGAAGTTTAATTTAAAAACAAGGAAACAAACAAACTATCCCTGAATCTTATCTGAAAATTATCTGAAAATTTATATTTCAGCTCAGGCTAGACATTGATTTAAAGAAGCACTGATTTAAACAATTACTTCCCACAAAACTATCTTTGATAAAGGAAATGAGTGAAGCTGGTATTGGGACAGTCGCTGAAAATTTGTTCCAGAATTGATGGATTTTTATTGAAAAGCATAAGACCAGAAATGATTCAAGCATGGAAATTTGCCACGCAAAGTCAGGCTAGAGTGGCATTGAGTTTTGAAGGGGTACCCTTGGATGTCCAAGTTAGAGTTTAGTAGAGCAAATCAAGGAGATGGTGAATTTACAATTTAACGAAGTCAGAACTCATCTTTCCTTTTTATTCCCACATTAATCTCTTTGTTAAATGGTGAGATAGCACTTCCTAGTAATAGAACACGTTCTATATTTTGTCAAGCCTTTCTGTAAGGGCAGTGCTACTTCAGAGCGAATATGATATTCATCCTACTCTTATGTTTTAAAACTATAGGACAGCATGCATTCAGAAGCAATTTATCATGCACATCTGTAATAATGCTACAATTTCAAATAAGCAGCTTACATTATTGATGAAAAAAATTCTTAACTGTTAAAAAATGTCTTTGCTTTAAAAATACCTTTTATCATGAAATTCAACCAAGATTACACTTTACTATTTTTCTTGATTCAGGGTGTTTATATTTTACAGCAGAGTAAAACAGGATAGAATAAAGATTTAACTTGATTTTGAGTGGTGAAACAAACAAGGAACAATAACAAAAAACAAGAAGAAAAAATAATATATTGGTTGTTTAATGCCTTACACGATCAGCTTTAAATCCAATTACATAGTAAGTAAAAAGAGAGACATTCAATATCACTCAGTGAAGATGAGTTTATCAATTCTGAGCCAAAATGGACATGAAAATGAACAACTCTAAAAAGATAAAAGCAAAACAGATGCTATTACCGTCAAGATGGTACACTAGGTCAGGCTGCTGGCTTCTTGCCCTAGTCCAACCTTAGAGATGCCACAGAAGAAAAAATAATTTTGAATGGATGGGAAGAATCAAAATAAAGACTGTAAGAATTCCCTAGAGAAGGAGAAGATCAAAGAACAGTAAGAAGCCTTTACCAGAGAATTATGTAAGATCAAACTTTTGAGCCCAAGCCTGCTTTTTCCCATGCTGCTGTTGGTAGATTGCATAATAACAGGAAATAGCAGACTGAGCCCAGTACTATAGTGGTGAGTAGACAGGTAATAGCAAGGTTGTCCCAAAGCTTCTTCAGGTGAGTGAAGCAGACCCAACAGAAGCACAATTTTGGGCTGCCTTTGAGCATCCTGATTCCTATTCCCTTTCTTAAGACCTTATACCCTCAAAGTAGTGGGCAACTGCAGAAAGGAGAAAATCTCACAGAGGAGAGATACTTTTATTCTCTCCATAATCTGGATTTAGGATTATGACTTATAAACAAAATTTGCCTGAGATGTTAATTGTGTTATCCAACCTGACATTTTTACATCGTATATATGCTTGTCTCTTATTTATTTTTACTGACATATTGTACTTGTTTCTGGAGGGAGACAAACCTTCATGGGCCTTTCTCATTATTTGCATGTCCTGAGAGAAGAGGAACCAACTGTCTTTATTCTACATCATCTTTCAAAAATAGAGAGTAAACATTTTGTAATATATAATGTTTTGCTCTGGGGCAAAAGGCAGGAATGCTTAAAGTTCATAATAATTTTGAGGAGGAGCCAAGATGGCAGAACAGAATGGAAGTTTTCTGTGTGTCTTGCATCCATGAAATACAGCCAGACCAACACTAAACCATCCTACACACCTAGAAAACTGACTGGAGATTTAACACAACAATCTGCACAACCTGAACCAGAGAATTCAGCAGGTACACGATGTGGAGAAGTGATCTTGGGGAGCAAGAAGGTGCAGAAAGGGAGGTGCTTTTGTGAGCGGAGAGAGGGCAGAGACTGGGGATGGTGAGGGGAGAGAATACGGGAAACACACCCCTCCCCAAAAGCAGGTGGAGAGAAAGTGTAAAATTGGAAACAGCTGTAGGTAATAAGCTAAAAAGGGAGAAAGGAGAGAGGAGAGGGTTTAACTTCCATTAAGACCGTAAACAAGAGGAGTGCAGCCTGCAACTCCATAGCTCCATACCTGGTGGTGCTCTGGTGGGAAGGACAAATCCCCAGGAACAGAGTGGGGTCCGGGAGGTTCTCCAGCCACACTGGGAAAAGTGGTTCCACTGCTGGAAGGACATTTGGTAGAGACTGTTGAAGCCACCTGGTCCCAGGAGACCCTGGAGAACAGCCATATTCCCTGGTGCTGGAACAAGGTCGTTAAGGGTGAAGCCTGGTGCCAGATGTGTGTTGTGATTTTACATAATCCCTGAAATGCTGCTGCTATACTATCTCACGAACTTTTTCTGGGGTGGGCTGGTACCTGGCTGTAGTCTCGGGCACCGGCAGCAGCAGGGTCCAGCAAACATTCCTGGGTGCAGCCAACATTTGGCCATTGCTTGGTGAGACCCTCCCATAGAGGGGCAGAACAGGTCAAAGCTGCAGTCCTTCAGAAGTAAGGGGCCAGGGAAAACAGCCGCATCTGAGACAAAACTCGGGAGAGAGGTACTGCCTGGGGCCTGGTCACGGATAGTGGAAAAGCAGGGAGTGGACAAAGCTGAAGACAGAGGTCTGGTGCATGATTGCTGATCCGGAAGGACAGCCTGGGTAGCTGGGTGGCGCCATTTTCACTGCTCCTGCGCATGCACATTGGCACCTACAAATGCCCCAACAATCCACCCCAGTAGGCTAGCAGCGCCATCTAGTGGAGAACAGAGCCATTACGCTGAGCCCCGCCCAACTGGGCCAACCTAGCTCTTCAAGAACACAAGTCTCACTGCCTGCTTAGTTTATGGACTATAAAGCGCTTCATAGTCTGACTTCTAGGGGAAAATGAAGTAATTTTAGCCCTATTTCAATCTGATAGCAGGTCCATCTATTCAATTTTCTTTTCTGTTTTCTTTCTCTTTTACACTTCTTTTTCTTGAATACAGAAAGAGAAAAAACTCATTTTTATTTTCAATTTTTATTAAAAATATTTTTCCTTAATTTTTATTACTATATTTTTTTACTTTTGTGTAAATTGTTTCAAAGTCTACTTCCATTATTTTATATTAGTCTACTTCAGTATATTCACCTTTCCAAATTTTCAAACAATTACCCTTTTGTTGCTTTTTTCTTTTTCTTTCTTTTTCTTTTTTTCCTCTTTTTCTTTTCTTTTTGTTGAATGCAGAGAGACAAAAACTTCATTGTTTCTTTCAATTTCTATTAAAAATATTTTTGTGTAATTTTTTTACTATTTTGCTTTTCTGTAATTTTTTTCAAATTCTATTTACTTCCATCATTTTATTTTAGTCTACTACAGTGTATTCACTTTTTCAAATTTTGAAGCAATTTCCTTTTTTCTTTTTTTATCTTTTTCTCTTTTTTGTTTGTTTTCTTTTTCTTGAATGCAGAAAAAGAAAAGAATCAAATTTATTTTTAATTTTTATTAATTTTCTTTATTTATTCTACTTTATTCTTTACTTTTATGTATATTTTTTCAAATTATATTTTACTCCCATCGTCTCATTTTAGTCTACTTCAGTGTATTAATTTTTTCAAATTCTCAAATGATTTTCTTTCCCCCCTGCCTTTTTTAAATCTAATCTGTCAAACCACTTTCAACACCCAGACCAAAACACACCTAGGATCTAGCATCACTTATTCGATTGGTGTGTGTGTGTGTGTGTGTGTGTGTGTGTGTTTAATTTTTTAATTTTGATATTTTTTAATTTTAATTTTTAATATTAATTTTTCTACCTCACTTATTCCTTTTCTCACTTCAAAATGACAAAATGAAGGAATTCACCCTAAAAGAAAGAGTACGAAGAAACGACAGCCAAGGATTTAAGCAACATAGATACAAGCAAGATGTCTGAACCAGATTTTAGAATCACAATAATAAGAATACTGGCTGGAGTCAGAAACAGATTAGAACCCCTTTCTGCAGGGATAAAAGAAGTAAAAAATAGAATGAAATAAAAAATGCTATAACCGAGCTGCAATCACGGATGGATGCTGCGGAGGCAAGGATGGATAAGGCAGAACAGAGAATCAGTGATATAGAGGACAAATTTATAGAGAAGAACGAAGCAGGAAGAAAGAGGGAGATTAAGGCAAAAGAGCACAATTTAAGAATTAGAGAAATCAGTGACTCATTAGAAAAGAACAACATCAGAATCATAGGCGTCCCAGAAGAGGAAGAGAGAGAAATAGGGGTAGAAGGTTATGTGAACAAATCATGGCGGAAAACTTTCCAAACCTGGGGAAAGACACAGACATCAAAATCCAGGAAGCACAGAGGACCCTGCATTAGATTCAACAAAAACCAACCATCAACAAGGCATATCATAGTCAAATTCACAAAATACTCAGACAAGGAAAGAATCATGAAAGCAGCAAGGGAAAAAAAGTCCCTAACCTACAAGGGAAGAGAGATCATGTTTGCAGCAGTCCTATCCACAGAAACTTGGCAGGCCAGAAAGAAGTGGCAGGATATATTAAATGTGCTGAATCAGACAAATATGCAGCCAAGAATTCTTTATCCAACAAAGCAGTCATTCAAAATAGAAGGAGAGGTAAAACGTTTCCCAGACAAACAAAAATTAAAGGAGTTTGTGACCACTAAACCAGCCCTGCAAGAAATTTTAAGGGGGACTTTCTGAGGGGAGAAAAGATGAAAATAAATAAATAAATAAATAAATACCAAAAGCAACAAAGATTAGAAAGGACCAGAGACCACCACCAGAAACTCTAACTCTACAAGCATCATAATGGCAAGAAATTCATAGCTTTCAGTGCTCACTCTAAATATCAATGGACTCAATGCTCCAGTTAAAAGACATAGGGTAACAGAATGGATAAGAAAACAAGATCCATCTATATGCTGTTTACAAGAGACCCACTTTAGACCAAAGATGCCTTGAGATTGAAAATGAGGGGATGGAGCATCGATCATGCTAATGGTCAACAAAAGAAAGCCGATGTAGCCATACTTAGGTCAGACAATCTATACTTTAAAATAAAGACTGTCACAAGAGATGAGGAAGGGCATTATATCATAATTAAGGGGTCTATCCACCAAGAAGACCCAACAATTGTGAACATTTATGCGCCAAATGTGGGAAAACCCAAATATATAAATCAATTAATCACAAACATAAACTCATGGATAGTAATACCATAATAGTAGGTGACTTCAACATCCCACAGCAATGGACACAATGTCACAGTAATGTACAGATCATCTAATCAAAAAATCAACAATCAAACAATGGCTTTGAATGACACACTGGACCAGATGGACTTAACAGATATATTCAGAACATTTCACCCTAAAGCAGCAGAATATACATTCTTCTCCAGTGCACATGGAACGTTCTCCAGAATAGACCATATACTGGGACACAAACCAGCCCTAGGTAAGTACAAAAAGATCAATAACATACCATGCACATTTTCAGACCACAACGCTATGAACTCGAAATCAACCACAAGAAAAAATTTGGAAAGGTAACAAATACTTGGAGAATGATAACATCCTACTAAAGAATGAATGGGCTATCCAAACAGTTCATTTTTTTTAACGTTTATTTATTTTTGAGACAGAGAGAGACAGAGCATGAACAGGGGAGGAGAAGAGAGAGAGGGAGACAGAATCTGAAACAGGCTCCAGGCTCTGAGCGGTCAGCACAGAGCCTGACGCGGGGCTCGAACTCACGTACCGTGAGATTATGACCTGAGCCGAAGTCGGACGCTTAACTGACCGAGCCACCCAGGCGCCCCATATAACTTCAAAGAGAAACTGTAATTTAATTTTAAAGCAAAAATTTCCAATATTTATATACTTTAATAATTTAAAGAAAAATATTAAATATCTTCTGCAACTCACAAAACATGTCTATTCATCAGATGCTGGTGGAGGCTAAAAGTTTTTACATTGTCCTCTAGGTTTTTTCACATCTTACCTAATTCTGAAGAAGCAAAGACAGACACCCGGATTCATGACATATGACAATTTTGGGCCAAAAGGGAGTGGAAAAAAACAAGGAAGATTCTATTATTGTAACCTAGATGTAGAAATTAGATAGTAAGAATGCTTCAGATTGCAGGCTTTAAAATTACACAGCTTTATTTGAGTCTTTGCTTCAACATTTCTAAGTTGTGTTGCTTTTGGCGAGTTATTTATTTAAATTTTCTGCTGGTATCAACAGCAAAATGAGGTGAATAATTTCTGCAGTGTAGAAATGCTAGATGGATTAAATGAGATAATACAATAAAGATATTACCACAGTGTCCAGCATGGAATAAACTGATAGAATTGCCATTTGCTCCATCTAATGCAATGATTCCCTAAATTTTCTGCACATTAGAATCAGGGTGCTATTTGAGAATTAATAATCTCTGAGCCCTTTTCCCAAACAATTACATTAGACTCTTCATGGGGGGAACATGGTCTTGGGTACTTACAAATATAGGAGTTTCTCTGGGCTTCTAGGTGGCTCAATTGGTTAAGTGTCCAACTTCAGCTCTGGTCATGATCTCTCAGTTCGTGAGTTAATGAGTTAATGAGTTCATGAGTTTGGGCCTTTGCATCAGGCTGTACACTGACAGTGCAGAGCCTGCTTAGGATTCTCTCTCTCTCCCACTCTCTCTCTACCCCTCTCTGCCTTGTGTTTTCTCTCTCTCCCTCCAAATAAAAAAATAAACTTTAAAAAAAATCTAGGATTTTCTAATGTGCAGTTGATTTAACTACTACTTTCTAATGGAATGGAACATAGGTGTATACAGTTGACTTATGACTGGAAAAGAAGGCAATTTACCACTAAGATATCACTTTAACCAATCAGAATGACGAGTATGAAAAAGACAAGAAATGACAAGTGTTTGTGATAATGTGGAGAAAAAGGAACCCTTGTGCACTGTTGGTGGGAATGTAAATTGGCGCTATGGAAAACATAGTAACTATGGAAAACATAGATTTTTTAAAAGATTAAAAATAGAAATACCACACTATCCAGTTATTTCATTGCTGGGTATTTATCCAAAAAAAATGGATTTGAAAGGATATATATACCCCTATATTTATTGTAGCATTATTTACTACAGTTAAAATACGGAAACAGCTCAAATGTCTGTCAGTAGATGAATGGATAAAGAAGATGTGAGATAGATGATAGATAGATATATAGATAGATAACTAATGGAATATTACTCAGCCATAAAATATAATGAAATCCTGTCATTTGCAACAATATGGATGGATCTGGGGATATTATGCTAGGTAAAATAACGGACAAAGACAAATTCTATATGATTTCACTTATATGTGGAATCTAAAAAAGCCAAACAAATGAGCAAAAAACCAGAAACAGACTCATAAATATCAAGAACAAATTGGAGGCTTACAGAAGAAAGTGGAGTGGGGGGGTGGGTGAAATAGGGGGAGAAGAGTAAAATAAAAAGAGACTTTTCTGAGCCTTTGGTTGCCTTGGTTGTTTCTACATTGATCTTTTAAAATTCCATGCAAAAGAGGCAATTATCTTTTATTTAATTTTTATGAGACTCTTTTAAGTGAAAAGCTTTTTTAAAATTTCTTTCTATAGCTCAGATACTTTCCTAATTCATACATAAGACTTTCTCATTTGTTTTTTAGATTGGCAATCACAGAGCTATAGAATTATAGAATTACTATTAATATTTCTGAGTCTTTATAGAAAATGCTGTGCATGGGTAAATATTTCTCATCTATCCTCAAGACTGTTTCTGAACATTATATAAGTAGATTTTTTTTTGTTTTTCTCAGGTTGAACTTGTGCTTTGATTATTCTTTATCAGTCAGTTTTTTAGGTGGCCCTTCATATTTCCTCTAAGTTCACTGCAAAACTTACACAGTTAATTATTCTTCCAAACAACTCAGAGGTAAAATTTTACCCACAGGCAGATTTGTTTAAATATGCAAATTTCCTTCAAATAAGGAACTAGAAAAATTGTGAGAAATTCTAAAAAAAAAAATTATTTGTACAAAGAGCACAGGACACCAGCCCCATGCTGACAGAAGCCCAGGTGTCACACCAGTCCTTCCATCCTCACATTGGCAAACAGAAACCTCTACACTGGAGCCTTTCTTGGAGACGGGGCACCTTTGGAAGACTGAGCCACAGCAGGAGCTGGAGCCAGAGTCACAGCTGCAGCCTGGGCCTTTGTTTGCCTTGGTCTTGGATTTTGGCTGGCAGAACCTGAGACCCTTGGCAATGTGGGCATGAGCGTGTTTCCTGAGCTGAGAGTAAGCAATGTGGGCAAGTCAATTGAGCTTGAGGCTACTGCCCTTTGGGATCTTGGGCTTGACCTCCTTGGGCTTGATGAGGACGTTGATAGCCTCAGCATGTGCACTAATGGCCTTGGCGTTGTTGGCCTGCATCTTCTTATGGCCCTTTTTGTTGTGCTTCTAGGCAAAGTACCTATTCCTCAGGAACTTCAGGTCTAAGTTAAGACCCCAAAAGATTCATATCTTTGCGACTGGGTTTCTTGATGCCATTTCTGTGCCATTTTCGTGACTGTGTGTGGTGTGGTCCTTGGACTTGGCTGTGTCTGCACCAAAGCCCACAGCTCTCAAAGTGCCTTCTTCTTTTTTTTTTTAAATGTATTGAAGCTGTTTTCTTTGCATTGGAGATCTGAATCACAGTTTACAACATCATTAACCTGATAATGCTTTATAATTACTCATTATCAATGAGGACTCCATGGAACCCTCAATAATAAATTCTATTTGAGAGGTTTAAAGAAATTAAAACAGATTGAAAATCAAATTTCAAGAGCTCTTAGAATTATGGGAAAGAAGTACATAGTTAAAGAACACTGTGCTAGGAGTAGCTAGCTTTTCCAGACTCCATCAATACCAGTTAGATACAGATCACTAGAGCACACACAGAAGAAGACAGTGGCGCTGTGAGTGGACGTGGACACTTTACAATCAAACTTCTCTTGCCATGTTTTTTCTTATATTACCAAAAGCTATGATTGAACAACTGGTATTTTTAAAAAGATTTTTCCTCTTCCTTGGGTTCAAAACCATTAAAATTGCTGACCATAATTTCTTAAGCACTAATTAGAGGGCAACTGACGAAAATCTAGGCAGAGCATGGACATAAGCAATGAATCATGTTAACCACAAACCCCAAAATGCTAAGTCTTTGATGAAATTCCCAGATAAAGATAATTAGCAACATTTCCCTTTGTTTGACTTTTCTTTTGCTTCAGAAGAGAACTTATTTTCATATCACGTGCTTTCTTTGGGGAGAACAATCTGGAATTTCTTAGCATATTTTGTGGTATTTATTTTTCTCTTGATGTATTTCATTCACTGAATTCAAAACCTACAGCATTTTCATCTTATTTGCAGGGCTCCACAATGTGAGATCTCAAAGTACCAAAAGCTATTTAGCTCAGGTTATGTCAACATAGATTGGGTTTGTTGTATCTGGATGCTGGTGCTGGAAAACAAAACAAAACAAAACAAAACAAAAAACAAAACAAAACACCTTGTTCTTCACTTGATTCTGGCTCCTTACTTCCATAAGCTGCTGGCCGTTTCCCCTTCGTTACTTATTTATTCAGCCTAACTGCCAACACTTTTGACCCATTGTTGAGCTTTGATATGTCAACTCTGCTAGATTCTCTAGACTTTCCTTTTATACCCAGAGCTATAAGCATTTATTAACTGTGATCTTAGTAGCAAAATTAGGTCTATATTCAACTATGACCTGATTCCTATTCCCTAGCTTTGAATAGAAGAACTAATCTAGCTCACTTTTTTTGTGTATGTGTATATCTATCCAACTCTTCTCATGGAGAGTAAGATAAAGATTCATGGTAAGTTAAATTCTATTAACTACTTTCAGAATCTACTATTCCAACCTTCTTCATACACATATGTAAAAAAATTAGTAATGTCATGCTGTCAGAAAAGAGAATATTTGCGTTGAAGAGTGAAAAATGTTTCTCTGACTCTTACCTGTGGAATTGGAGAACAGATTTGAACTCAATGTACTGATATTTTGTCTTCATAAACACTGAAGCTGAATGAGAACAATGTAGTCTGCTTCTCTAAATTCTTCTTGAACCCTTTATGTGTGTGGGTGATGTAAATCTTCCTCAATCACTAATGATCCCATTATTCTCTGTTCACCTATTCTCTGTTCAGTTATTGTCAATGATTCTCATTGACTCTCAGGGAGAGCCGTTTCTCTTCAGTTGATTCAAAGATCTTTAGTGCTACTTCCAAGTATTTCTCTTTACACTCACCAAATGGCAATGACTCTTCAAGTCTTCTGTATACACCCTATTCTCCAGACTCTTCTCTCTACCCCACATAATCTTGTATTTACCCAAAATGTTCTTTAAGCCTGTTTAGGAGCAAGTTTATTACATTTATATTATTTTATTTTACATAGAATTGCATTCTAAAAGACATCACTTTTGGAAGAGTTTTAGTCTCTGTTCTCATTTAGTATTAATTACATGTATCAGAGATTTTTCATAGTGTGTGATCTCTTTCATTCAGATACATACACATATGTATATATGTGTATATATATATATATATATATATATATATATATAAGCAGGGTTGATAATCAAAATAATTCAGTGACTAGAAAGGCATAAGCATAGAGTAAACAAATTAACAAAACCAATCAGTAGTAATAAGGCCTATTATATTACACTGGAACATGCTGGCTGAACATTAAATATGTGCGTGTCTGTGTGTGTCTATGCGTCTAATAATTTACAGATATGATTGGCAGAAATGATGACAGGTTTGCATTTTGGAGAGAGATATCTTTCTTTATAGAAAGTTTAATCTCCCTTTCAAGTTACAGTGATTCTCTGTAAGTTCTTAGATGCTAACTCTAAGTTGTCACCAATTTATTTTCATTTAGCTAACAAAATGAACCTTGGACTCCCTAACTAATATCTTGTCCTTGAGAGAAATATCATTTGGCCTAGGGGTAACACAATTAATCTATATTGAAGTAAAGATCATTTATTTTTTTAATAGACTGCAGACATGAAACCTCTTTTTAAAAGACATCTTTTATGTTTGTTAGCTTGTTCAGCTGTTTAACTTTTAAAAAGATTGTGAAAATACAATTTCTTGAATTGCATGAAAAGTTAAAGTTATCACCTATTTAAACATACCAATGATATTCCCTACCTGGTATGCTTACAATGTTATAAAATATTGTTCTCAGTTCATTGAACTACTATTATAAGTTTTTACAAAATTTAGTTAAGCATTACAGTGATAGATCATTGATACATAAGGATGTAATTCAAAGTAAGTAACTGCAAATTTCATAAGGCAAACTTTGATTGTAATGTGAATTATGTAATTTTATTAGATAATTATACTTCAAAAATTGAAGCAAAAGTAAACAGATTTAGCTTCTGTCAGATTTAAAGCTATTAGCATTCTTTTCAGTATCCCTCTAGTGTTATTAACATCATATGACAAGTCTCTGATAAAACAATATGTAGGTGGATTTTTTCCTCTGGCTTATACCTAGGTATAAATGTTAATTTTTTTAATGTTTTATTTTTGAGACAGAGAGAGACAGAGCATGAGCAGGGGAGGGGCAGAGAGAGAGGGAGACACAGAATCTGAAGCAGGCTCCAGTCTCTGAACTGTCAGCACAGAGCCCGAGGCGGGGCTTGAACTCACAAACCGCGAGATCATGACCTGAGCCAAAGTTGGACGCTTAAGGACTGAGCCACCCAGGCGCCCCATGTATCTAAGTATAAATATTAAAAGAAATGAAATTTTAGATTACTAATGATGAAAACTTAAATGCTGTGGTAGCCTATTAGAGAATAAAATGTTGATAAATGGAACCTAGTACAATGCTTGAATCACAATTCATATTCTGTTTAAGTAAGCATTTAGATTAACCCACTGATTAGTTATCGGTGAAAACCATGTGGAGTTTTCAGATAACAAACTAGAAGGCAATGCACACTAAACGTATACTTTTTATTAAACAAGAATTTATGTTATACCTTAAGGAAGAGGCATTAGTAGAGAGTTAGTAACATTGTGTTTAGCTACTTTTTAAGATTTTTTTTTCTAATTATCCAGGAACATTGTTCTTTCTCCATTCATGTAATTTTTTATTTGTAGACTAAAAAGGATAATTTTATTCATATAAAAACTTTAGACTTTTCTTGGCAATAGACTGTTTTCATATGAAACCACAATAAATATTTTAGGAAAGAAATTAAAGACATATAGAAACAAGGCACATGTTGAATTAAGAGACACACTATCCTACTTTATAACTGTTATGCTAAATACTCTCTGTAGTGGTGAAATTTACCAAAGCATGGCAGATTTGAAGAACAATTATTCATAGTCACAATCATAAATGACAGCAATCATGAAACTATCCTTAAAATACCATCTTTAAACAAAAATAATTAGGTAATAATAAAAATATGGCCTCCAACAAAATGTTAAAAAATAGACTCAACCTCTTTTAAGTATACTAGGAAATATATATGTATACCAGGAAATTTTTATTAGAACCTTATTTGGCATTCCTTTTTCCTTCTATTAATTAGGAGACTGTTTATATGTGTATAAGGCGAAATTCTTCTTTTAGGTTTATTATGTATGAGAACATACCAGGAACATAAAGAACTACTCAAAACAATGTAAAGAAGGATCTATATGATCTAAATCCAAAATTGGAGAGTTTAAAAGATGACTCTTCTATATGAAAAGAAATTCAAATGTTTATACCCTTTGTTTAAAAAAATCCCTATCTTCAGATCTAAGCAGTTGAAAGAGGAGAGAAATTTAGATCCAGGTTCTAAATCTAGTTGGTATTTATAAACTTCTGAATATAAAATAAAGTTACTAACACAGTGTTACTGATGAACTCCTCCTAAGGTGGCCCTCAATAGAAATTTCAGTGAAGGGGTACTCAAATGGCTATAAATGAGAGATTTTTGAAATTCAGTTAATAATAACAATTGCTATTACTCATTGAACTTTAACGAATATATCTGAAAGTATAATCTGTAGGTACTAACATTTTACAGATTAGAAAATGATACCTAATTTGGGTAGCTGGACTGCTATCACAAAATTAGAGATAGGGGAGCCTGGGTGGCTCAGTCAGTTAAGCATCCGACCTCAGCTCAGGTCATGATCTCACAGTCTGTGAGTTCGAGCCCTGCATCGGGCTCTGGGTGACAGCTCGGAGCCTGGAGCCTGCTTCGGATTCTGTGTCTCCTTCTCTCTCTGCCTCTCCCCAACATGTGCTCTGTCTCTCTATGTCTCTCAAAAAATAAGTAATGTAAAAAAAATTTTTTTTTTAAAAATTGGAGATAGATCCAGGTATAGAACTTTGGACTGTCTGATATCAGCATTGGTATCCATAGTGCTACTTTTCAGCTCTTGAATTTTTTTCTATAGCACTTGGATTGAATAAACTTTTAGTTGTTTCTGATGGAGAGTGCATTTTCTACATGCATAGGCACACCCCAAATCCTTTAATGCAATTAAGGAACTGCCTAGGGCATTGTGGCATGAATGAAATATTATCCTTTTCCTTGATGACCTAATACAATAACTTTTTTGAGAGGCTACTATGTTTCATTGTATTTATTTACACATATAGAAGTGGGAAGTGCTGAACTGATGATGCCTTGTACAATTTTAGACAAAAGGTAACTTTTATACTGCTTCACTTATGACAAGTAGTTATTTCCCTGGAAGAGATATTGAGAGATTCAAGAAACTTGTCAGTGTAGCAAGATTTTGGAACTTGTCAGTGTAGACCCAGGAAATAAACTGCAAAAACCTTGGCAACATAAAATAATATAATGGTGACTACAGTTTGGACTTTTGTCTAAAGAAGTTGGGAGACATTGTAATATCAAAGCAAAGGCTTAACTTGTTGGGATCTGTATTGTAGCAAAATGACCTTGGAGCTGTGTGTGAAGTTTGGTGTGAAACGAGGGTAAACCAGAGTTAGAAGACAGAATGTAGACACTATTTCAGTGGTTCAGAACAGAAATAATGAGGGCCTGAATGTTAGAATGAATAAGAAGAAAGGTTTTGATCGATGCAAATAAGGGCTACCATTGAGAGAGCTTCATGAATCACTGGTTGGGAGAGGAGGGACAGAATTTAAAGAAGAAATGATTTGAAGTTTTCCAGCTTGAATAATTATTGGAACTAAAAGTATCAGTGACTCAAAAGAACATCAAAGCACTCTGGGGAAAGTGAGTTTCCAAGAAGTGATTCTAGAAGCCCCTTTTTACTTTCTGAAGAGAGAAGGTGTATGTGTGTGTGTGTGTATTTTTATTTATATATGCTATATATAGATATATAATGCTACATATATATAATGCTATATATATGCTATATATATATATATATATTATGCTACCTATTTCTATATGTATATCTATATACTAATATGATGTTACGGTATTTTGTCATGAAGAAAGACTAAAGTACTATTATGGAGTTGTTTTGTTTTGTTTCTTTTCTTTCTGTCCTCTTGTCTCTGAAGATTTTCTGTATTCTGTTTCCCAACACTAACCTAGTTAGTTTTATTTACTGAACGGTAAATGAAGAGGACTCACCTAAAGGTTTTTGGTTTTGTTTTGCTTTGCTTTGTTTTGTTTTGTTGTTCTTCTGTTACTGCTAAATCCCATGTCAGGAAAGGACTTAAGATAGCACCAAATCTCGAACAGGTTCAATCAGTTTGAAATTGCTTAAGACTACATTCCAATATTGTTTGTCAGGCCAGAATGGAAGTAAAATTTCCAGACCTCTAGGAACACACAGGAAGTAGAAAATGAATAAGGCTGATAGTTATTTAGTGGTTGTAAGAGATTGCTGTCTTTACTAGCTGCATTTTTAACATTTTTTTTAAATATCACATTTTTGAAGAAGAGCATTACCTTTGTATATCAGGACTAATCATTTCCACTAGCTTGATACCCTGACCAATAAATTAAGAACTACGTTATGGCAGCAATGGCAAATGAAGAACTCAAACAATTACCTGGAGAATACAGCCACTGAACATAAAAACAAATAAAAAACTGTGATTATATACAACAAGATGCACTACCATCCTGATCCATCTCAAAAAGAATTTCCTGATCTATGTTTGGAAAAGAATTGCATTCTGTAACACGTTAATAAAAGTAAAGGAAAATAAATGCAAAGAAAGGAGGGAAGGAAGGAAGCAGCAGCAATCGCTACACAGATTCTAGCTAAAGTTTAAGTTATGGTGAAGGTAAAATATAGCATATACCTGTAAAATTCTTCTAACCTTTATGTGCAATGGCAGTGTTGAATAGTTATGACAGAGACTTGTATAGCTCCAAAAAGCTAATATAGTGACTATGTGGCTCTTTACAAAAAATGTTTGCAAACCTTTGATCTAGTTAATGTTATCATGTTTTTTATTAGGTAATTAGGCATTATTATAAACTTGTTACATTTATATGGTGGTTTATACATACACACACACGCGTGCGCTATTTAACGTGATAAGATGTAATTCTCTTATTTGTTTTTTGCTTACCTAATAATATCATATGACCATATGTTTATAATTTCAGCAAGTAATTTATGTACAAAGTCATATTTGATCACATTTTTAATCCTAGTATGTTAGATTTCACAACCTTCCGGCATCATCTCAAACTACTAGAATATTTAAACTGATTCATAGTCAAAGAACTTTGGCAAAAGACTGATCTATATTTCTCTGCCTACATACTGGATTCATTGACCAAATGGTTCAATAATCCTGACTAGAAATAAATAGTGAATCACAGGCTGAAAGCTACCTTGAGAACAATTTAATATATTCTGAGAAGAAACTTCTTTAAGACAATTTGACTCCATACTTGTACTTCTTTCTAGTACTGATATTTTGTTGTAAAGATTGTGGTACGGATACTATGTAATAATTACCTAAGATTTATATTAGAACAAGAAAAATACAGCATATAATTTTTTAAATAGGTATCTTGTTTTGCATCCTGTAATAGTTTGAAAAGAGGACTCTACTGAAAAACATTGAAGCAAAACTTAGTGTTAAAAGGAAATCTATTTCTGGCCAATTGACTTTTGAAATGATTTTATAGTGTTGAATATACTTTGAATGCCCTGTAATTTAACACCAGAAATTCATAAGTTAGTATGATATTCTCCAAATGAAAAATTAACTACTTTTTAAGATAAAAGTGTGATCAACCTGTGTGATTTTATCTCTGAGGAGAGTCTATGGGCTACAAAATGTTCAAGGTGTTTGGGATATCAATGTACAATGATTGATGTATAAACAGTTCCTTCTCTCAGTGACTTTCCAATACAGTGCATGAGACAGAAATTAGACAAAAAAAGTAAAGGTAAAATAGTATAGTATAATAAAATATAAAAATAGTGTAATAAAATATTTAAAAATAAATTAGTATAGTATAATATAAGGAAAAGAAAAAAGACTAGGGTACAAGGATAATCACTGTTTTTATGATTTATAATTGGAAATAAATGAAGAAAATGTCCAAATGTAAGGATTAACGACACCAATTTATAGTCTTACCAAGCGTAGGGAAGAAAAAATTGCCAGGTATGAATCTCACTCCCATGTCTTCTGAAGTGCCTAGGAGAAAATTGAATGGACAATTATTTAAATGTTGTTCTGTATGTGGGGTGAGCACTTTGGTGACTTATCCTTGAAGCAGCACCATGAGTCTCTAGATGAACAACAGCAATCCTGTCCAGCTCCCAAGGAAGGAATAAGGGATGAGGTGGGATTCAGAGTAGAATTAATCTTAGAGGTACTACAAAAAATTTATTAAAAAAATAAGGCAGGGAATGGGGAAGATGGCGGCATAGGAGGACGCTGGGCTCACCGCGCGTCCTGCTGATCACTTAGATTCCACCTACACCTGCCTAAATAACCCAGAAAACCGCCAGAGGATTAGCAGAACGGAGTCGCCAGAACCAAGCGCAGACGAGAGGCCAATGGAAGAGGGTAGGAAGGGCGGCGAGGCGGTGCGCGCTTCACGGACTGGCGGGAGGGAGCCAGGGCGGAGGTGCGGCTCGCCGGCCAAGCAGAGCCCTGGAGTCTGGCTGGCAAAAGCGGAAGGGCCGGACGGAGTGTGTTCCGACAGCAAGCTCGACTTAGCTTCTGGGATGTCATAAATTAACAGCTCTGCTGGGAAAGCGGGAAGGCTAGAGGACAAAGGGAGGGAGAGTTGCTGAGCCCCAGACGACAGAGCTCAGCTTGGTGGTGAACAAAGGGGCTCACCAGCGCCATCTCCCTCGCCCATCCCCCAGCCAAAATCCCAAAGGGAAGCAGTTCCTGCCAGGGAACTTGCTCGCTCTCCGCAAACACCCAATTGTGTGCTTCTGCGGAGCCAAACCTCTGGCAGCGGATCTGACTCCCTCCCGCTGCCACAGGGCCCCTCCTGAAGTGGATCACCTAAGGAGAAGCAAGCTAAGCCTGCCCCTCCTGCCCCCGTGCACCTTGCCTACCCACCCCAGCTAATACGCCAGATCCCCAGCATCACAAGCCTGGCAGTGTGCAAGTAGCCCAGACGGGCCATGCTACCCCACAGTGAATCCCGCCCCTAGGTGAGGGGAAGAGAAGGCACACACCAGTCTGACTGTGGCCCCAGTGGTGGGCTGGAGGCAGACATCAGGTCGGACTGCGGCCCCGCCCACCAACTCCAGTTATACACCACAGCACAGGGGAAGTGCCCTGCAGGTCCTCACCACTCCAGGGACTATCCAAAATGACCAAACGGAAGAATTCCCCTCAGAAGAATCTCCAGGAAATAACAACAGCTAATGAGCTGATCAAAAAGGATTTAAATAATATAACAGAAAGTGAATTTAGAATAATAGTCATAAAATTAATCGCTGGGCTTGAAAACAGTATACAGGACAGCAGAGAATCTCTTGCTACAGAGATCAAGGCACTAAGGAACAGTCATGAGGAGCTGAAAAATGCTTTAAACGAAATGCATAACAAAATGGAAACCACGACAGCTCGGATTGAAGATGCAGAGGAGAGAATAGGTGAACTAGAAGATAAAGTTATGGAAAAAGAGGAAGCTGAGAAAAAGAGAGAGAAAAAAATCCAGGAGTATGAGGGGAAAATTAGAGAACTAAGTGATACACTAAAAAGAAATAATATACGCATAATTGGTATCCCAGAGGAGGAAGAGAGAGGGAAAGGTGCTGAAGGGGTACTTGAAGAAATTATAGCTGAGAACTTCCCTGATCTGGGGAAGGAAAAAGGCATTGAAATCCAAGAGGCACAGAGAACTCCCTTCAGACGTAACTTGAATCGATCTTCTGCACGACATATCATAGTGAAACTGGCAAATTACAAGGATAAAGAGAAAATTCTGAAAGCAGCAAGGGATAAACATGCCCTCACATATAAAGGGAGACCTATAAGACTCGTGACTGATCTCTCTTTTGAAACTTGGCAGGCCAGAAAGGATTGGCATGAGATTTTCAGTGTGCTAGACAGAAAAAATATGCAGCCGAGAATCCTTTATCCAGCAAGTCTGTCATTTAGAATAGAAGGAGAGATAAAGGTCTTCTCAAACAAACAAAAACTGAAGGAACTTGTCACCACTAAACCAGCCCTACAAGAGATCCTAAGAGGGTTCCTGTGAGACAAAGTCCCAGAGACATCACTACAAGCATAAAACATACAGACATCACTATGACTCTAAACCTGTATCTTTCTATAATAACACTGAATGTAAATGGATTAAATGCGCCAACCAAAAGACATAGGGTATCAGAATAGATAAAAAAACAAGACCCATCTATTTGCTGTCTACAAGAGACTCATTTTAGACCTGAGGACACCTTTAGATTGAGAGTGAGGGGATGGAGAACTATTTATCATGCTACTGGAAGCCAAAAGAAAGCTGGAGTAGCCATACTTATATCAGACAAACTAGACTTTAAATTAAAGGCTGTAACAGGAGACGAAGAAGGACATTATATAATAGTTACAGGGTCTATCCACCAGGAAGAGCTAACAATTATAAATGTTTATGCGCCGAATACCGAAGCCCCCAAATATATAAAACAATTACTCAAAAACATAAGCAACCTTATTAATTAGAATGTGGTAATTGCAGGGGACTTTAACACTCCACTTACAGAAATGGATAGATCATCTAGACACATGTTCAATAAAGAAATAGGGCCCTGAATGAGACATTGGATCAGATGGACTTGACAGATATATTTAGAACTCTGCATCCCAAAGCAACAGATTATACTTTCTTCTCAAGTGCACATGGAACATTCTCCAAGATAGATCATATACTGGGTCACAAAACAGCCCTTCATAAGTTTACAAGAATTGAAATTATACCATGCATACTTTCAGACCACAATGCTATGAAGCTTGAAATCAACCACAGGAAAAAGTCTGGAAAACCTCCAAAAGCATGGAGGTTAAAGAATACCCTACTAAAGAATGAGTGGGTCAACCAGGCAATTAGAGAAGAAATTAAAAAATACATGGAAACAAACGAAAATGAAAATACAACAATCCAGACGCTTTGGGATGCAGCGAAGTCAGTCCTGAGAAGAAAATACATTGCAATCCAGGCCTATCTCAAGAAACAAGAAAAATCCCAGATACAAAATCTAACAGCATACCTAAAGGAACTAGAAGCAGAACAGCAAAGGCAGCCTAAACCCAGCAGAAGAAGAGAAATAATAAAGATCAGGGCAGAAATAAACAATATAGAATCTAAAAAAAAAGGTAGAGCAGATCAATGAAACCAAGAGTTGGTTTTTTGAAAAAATAAACAAAATTGACAAACCTTTAGCCAGGCTTCTCAAAAAGAAAAGGGAGATGACCCAAATAGATTAAATCATGAATGAAAATGGAATGATTACAACCAATCCCTCAGAGATACAAACAATTATCAGGGAATACTATGAAAAATTATATGCCAACAAATTGGACAACCTGGAAGAAATGGACAAATTCCTGAACACCCACACTCTTCCAAAACTCAATCAGGAGGAAATAGAAAGCTTGAACAGACCCATAACCAGCGAAGAAATTGAATTGGTTATCAAAAACCTCCCAACAAATAAGAGTCCAGGACCAGATGGCTTCCCAGGGGAGTTCTTCCAGACGTTTAAAGCAGAGATAATACCTATCCCTTCTCAAGCTATTCCAAGAAATAGAAAGGGAAGGAAAACTTCCAGACTCATTCTATGAAGCCAGTATTACTTTGATTCCTAAACCAGACAGAGACCCAGTAAAAAAAGAGAACTACAGGCCAATATCCCTGATGAATATGGATGCAAAAATTCTCAATAAGATACTAGCAAATCGAATTCAACAGCATATAAAAAGAATTATTCACCATGATCAAGTGGGATTCATTCCTGGGATGCAGGGCTGGTTCAACATTCGCAAATCAATCAACGTGATACATCACATGAATAAAAAAAAAAAAAAAAAGAGAAGAACCATATGATCCTGTCAATCGATGCAGAAAAGGCCTTTGACAAAATCCAGCACCCTTTCTTAATAAAAACCTTGAGAAAGTCGGGATAGAAGAAACATACTTACACATCATAAAAGCCATTTATGAAAAGCCCACAGCTAACATCATCCTCAATGGGGAAAAACTGAGAGCTTTTTCCCTGAGATCAGGAACACGATGGGGATGCCCACTCTCACCGCTGTTGTTTAACATAGTGCTGGAAGTTCTAGCATCAGCAATCAGACAACAAAAGGAAATCAAAGGCATCAAAATTGGCCAAGATGAAGTCAAGCTTTCGCTTTTTGCAGATGACATGATATTATACATGGAAAATCCGATAGACTCCACCAAAAATCTGCTAGAACTGATACATGAATTCAGCAAAGTTGCAGGATACAAAATCAATGTACAGAAATCAGTTGCATTCTTATACACTAACAATGAAGCAACAGAAAGACAAATAAAGAAACTGATCCCATTCACAATTGCACCAAGAAGCATAAAATACTTCTAACCAAATAAATAAATCTAACCAAAGATGTAAAAGATCTCTATGCTGAAAACTATAGAAATCTTATGAAGGTAGTTGAAGAAGATATAAAGAAATGGAAAGACATTCTGTGCTCATGGATTGGAAGAATAAATATTGTCAAAATGTCAATACTACCCAAAGCTATCTACATATTCAATGCAATCCCAATCAAAATTGCACCAGCATTCTTCTCGAAACTAGAACAAGCAATCCTAAAATTCATATGGAACCACAAAAGGCCCCGAATAGCCAAAGTAATTTTGAAGAAGATGACCAAAGCAGGAGGCATCACAATCCCAGACTTTAGCCTCTACTACAAAGCGGTAATCATCAAGACAGCATGGTATTGGCACAAAAACAGACACATAGACCAATGGAATAGAATAGAAACCCCCAGAACTAGACCCACAAACATATGGCCAACTAATCTTTGACAAAGCAGGAAAGAACATCCCCAATGGAAAAAAGACAGTCTCTTTAACAGATGGTGCTGGGAGAACTGGACAGCAACATGCAGAAGGTTGAAACTAGACTACTTTCTCACACCATTCACAAAAATAAATTCAAAATGGATAAAGGACCTGAATGTGAAACAGGAAACCATCAAAACCCTAGAGGAGAAAGCGGGAAAAGACCTCTCTGACCTCAGCCGTAGCAATCTCCTACTTGACACATTCCAAAAGGCAAGGGAATTAAAAGTAAAAGTGAATTACTGGGACCTTATGAAGATAAAAAGCTTCTGCACAGCAAAGGAACAACCAACAAAACTAAAAGGCAACCAACGGAATGGGAAAAGATGTTTGCAAATGACATATCGGACAAAGGGCTAGTATCCAAAATCTATAAAGAGCTCACCAAACTCCACACCCGAAAAACAAATAACCCAGTGAAGAAATGGGCAGAAAACATGAATAGACACTTCTCTAAAGAAGACATCCGGATGGCCAACAGGCACATGAAAAGATGTTCAGCGTCGTTCCTTATTAGGGAAATACAAATCAAAACCACACTCAGATATCACCTGACGCCAGTCAGAGTGGCCAAAATGAACAAATCAGGAGACTATAGATGCTGGAGAGGATGTGGAGAAACGGGAACCCTCTTGCACTGTTGGCGGGAATGCAAATTGCTGCAGCCGCTCTGGAAAGCAGTGTGGAGGTTCCTCAGAAAATTAAAAATAGACCTACCCTATGACCCAGCAATAGCACTGCTAGGAATTTACCCAAGGGATACAGGAGTGCTGATGCATAGGGCCACTTATACCCCAATGTTTATAGCAGCACTCTCAACAATAGCCAAACTATGGAAAGAGCCTAAATGTCCATCAACTGATGAATGGATAAAGAAATTGTGGTTTATATACACAATGGAATACTACGTGGCAATGAGAAAGAATGAAATATGGCCTTTTGTAGCAACGTGGATGGAACTGGAGAGTGTGATGCTAAGTGAAATAAGCCATACAGAGAAAGACAGATACCATATGGTTTCACTCTTATGTGGATCTTGAGAAACTTAACAGAAACCCATGGGGGAGGGAAGGGAAAAAAAAAGAGGTTAGAGTGGGAGAGAGCCAAAGCATAATAGACTCTTAAAAACTGGGAACAAACTGAGGGTTGATGGGGGGCGGGAGGGAGGGGAGGGTGGGTGATGGCACCTTTTGGTGATGGCACCTTTTGGGATGAACACTGGGTGTTGTATGGAAACCAATTTGACAATAAATTTCATATATTGAAAAAAAAATAAAAGAAAAGAATAGGGCAGTGAGGTAACCCTCCAGAAACTATGTTTTTCCCAATATTTATGTGAGAGAGAAGCCAGAAATTTCCCCTTGATCACAATGAGAGTAAGTTATCTTTAATATATAAGAAACAGGTGTTAGTTTCCTAGATGCTTGTACTGTTATTAGAAAGCTATCCAGGTAGCTTCTTGTTGGAGAAAGGACTACGATCAAATAATTTGGGGGGGGGGGATTGGAGGGTTTAGTTGAGAAAATATAAACCCTGGGTACAGGCAAAGAAAATGAACGTGTTTGAGATTTCTGCCTGTGACATAGTGGATTCCTGAGATAGTTCTAAAATAAAGCTTCAAATGACATGGCTAGCAAATGACATGGGAATGATGAGGCCTGGAAGGTCTGTAGTAGGGAGGAGCACAACTGCGGATAGGCAAAATATTCAGCTCAGCCTGGCATGTACCCTCCATATGAGCCATCATTTTACCACCAGTACAACCATGCAGACCCTTGCTGGGATCCAATATCTTAATTTCCCCAGTAAGGGCATAAAACAGGCAACCGTACCCTAATTTTGTGCATTGCATTTAAGCTGTCCATGCCAGGAACAACTGTGCAGCCAGCAATCTTCTCGGTTGATTCAGGAGGTAGATGTTTCTCATTCTCAAATTTTCTTTTTGTGTCAGTAACTGGGAATTCCAAAAAAATAAAAATTACAGTTATGATTGGGGAATATACATTGAAACAAGAAGAATGGATTATCAGTACATGTGTGTGTGTATGTATGTATGTATGTATGTATCTATTTTTCTCTCTGATCAGGATCTGGAGGTTGTAATAACTTTAAATTTATAATGTAAACTGGAAATTAACTACAAAATTAATCAGTAGTCTTGTAGCACCCCCTCCATCAGCCTACTTAAAATTATCCTAAATGAACATGTAGTCCAAGTAAAACTGAACAAAAACAGCCTTAAAACAAGTCTCCTCTTAAATATTTTTAAAACTCTAAAAAAACAACAAATTAAAACAAATCTCCTCCTCTCAACAATATCCTTGTCTCTATTTTCTTCCTCTAAATAAATTTCAGAGAAGTCAATGAAATCAACAGAGAAATATAGAGACTGTGCAGATGGAGTGACTTTTAGAAGACAGACTGATATCTAAGCCTTTTAGATTTGACTAAATCTGCTTGAACATATGAAAATAAAAAAGGAAACATGTGAGCTGCTCTGGAAAGGAAATTAAGCTCTCAGTAGAATCTATACAAATAGAAGAGTTTTTCCCTTTTGTTTTGGTTTGTTTTACATATTAGGCTTCCATATAAGATCTTGATTTTAAGGAAGTGGTTTGTGGCTTTAAAAATGCATTTTCAAGGATGTTTCTAATCTGGTTTGATGGAATGTCATTTTAAATTAGATGAACATGAATTAAGTAATACCTCCATCATTAGCTCTATGTCATCAAGCTTGCCCCTTGGTTTCTTTGGGTCTCAGTTCTAGTATTTGATAAACATTGATAAAAAATATATTTTAAAAATTTTTTAATGTTTATGTATTTTTGAGAGACAGAAAGAGAGAGACAGAGTGTGAATGGGGGAGGGGCAGAGAGAGAGGGAGACAGAGAATCTGATGCAGGCTCCAGGCTCTGAGCTGTCAACGCAGAGCCTTATGTGGGGCTCGAACTCATGAACTGCGAGATCATGACCTGAGCCAAAGTCGGACACTTAACTGACTGGTCCACCCAGGTGCCCCAGGGATAAACATATTTTATGATATTCCAGAGTTGCTTTTATGATTAAATGAAAAGCATTTATGATCAAATGTATACAAGTATACAGACCATTTTATCCTCCTTTCCTTGCCTCTGTATTAGATCTTTTTCTAATATGAAATGTTCTTTCACTGATGTTTCTTAGACAAAAGCATATCACCAAGTCTTGGTAACAATTGTGATAAAACATTGTTTAGGTGAAAATTTTACTCATTTTTATTTTTTTAATGTTTATTTATTTTTCAGAGTGTGAACGTGAGCGGGGGAGGGGCAGAGAACGAGGGAGACAGAATTGCAAACAGGCTCCTCACTCTCAGCACAGATCCTGATGTGGGGCTCGAACTCACGAACTCATAAGATCATGACCTGGGCCGAGATCAAGAGTAGGATACTTAACTAACTGAGCCACCTAGGTTCCCCTGTTTAGGTGAAAATTTTAGATAAACATTGTTTACTTTACATATTTCAAGCACCTATAATAATAATCTTAAGCCATTGATATTGTTTCTGACACTCTTCAATTATTTTGGACTGGAAAAAACTTTGATAATTGGCTTTTTTGTAATATATACACATTTATTTACACATCTCAATAGATAGATAGATATTAAGCATTTACCAGGCAACAGCTAGACCTAGTGAATATAGTGACTCAGTAAGATACAAACTATAATCTCACAGGTCCTGCAGAAAGTTAGAGTGATGACACAGAAAGTGTCTAAGGGACTAGTTCAGATCTGATGGCCAGCAAAACATTCTGAGAAAATCACATGTAAGCTTAGGTTAGAATGAGTTCTCCATAGAATGAACTCTCCCTTAGAAAGATGACAGGAAGAAGAGTTCAGCTCAGCTGGAATAAGTGGTAGAAAAGCCTTAAGACTGGATTGACTTGAGATATTTGAGAAATAGACCAAAGTCCATGGGTCAGTATTTATGGACAGAGGGCAGTGGCAAAAAAGGAGATTGAAGAGAGCAGGGCGTATAGGTAGAGCATCTCTGTAGGATCGTACACCTTAGGAGGCTTACTGTAGGGCCAAGATATAATCTTTTTGTTTTTAAAAGGCCCATTTTTGTTTCTTTGTTGGCAAGGAATAGTCAGGGGTCAAAGAGAAGCATAGAGACCAGTTAGAACACCAAGGTAGAGAATGTCTCAGGTAGCAGTAAGGGAGATGAACAGGATTAGACAATAACAGGTTATTCCCCATAGCATATGGTTTTATTCATTTACCAGGCACTCCCCTACACACACACACACACACACACACACACACACACACACGTTATTTTAAATTTCTCTCATTACATTATTGAATCTTTCCTCAAATGTTACCTTTCATCTATTTTAGATGAATTCTGTCCTTTTCCTGAGAATGTATTAATCTGATATTATCAATAATAGTCACAGAAAGCTAATTTGACTATTCAAAAACTTTTTCACCAGTTATTCATTTACTATATCATCTTTAATAAGTGTGTGTTGAGTGTACCACTGAATGAATGAGTGAATCAATCAGAAGATGGGATGAAATTTTCATATCTTTGTTTACAGCCTTCAAATTCTAGCTGTGAACTTCAAGGTCCCTAGAGATGCCTTCTTGTTTCTCTGGTTGCATCAATCATCTGTCCATGAATGATCAGGACAGGTTTTGTCAGTGACTTTGGTGAATATTTGATTATGCTTCTTCATGCTTTATTGCACTTTGCTTGGTTTGTAGGTGCTCCTGGAACATCTGCTTTTTAATTGGTTGATTCCAAGTCTTTTTTTTTTTTTGGTTGATATTATATTTATTAATATACTTATTAAGCTGTCTACTACTCAGTTAGACATGTTCAAATAGTTTAATTAATCTTCTTTTTTTTCTTTTTTGATCCAAGTACTTAATTTTTATTAGAAATAGCAGCACAAGCAACTGTCCCCAAATTTGCTCCATCTTTATATTCTTACTCAGCATATCTTCTAGGTAAAAATTTCTACAGTTAAATATTCATTTGCTTATTTATCTTTTACTTATTCTGAACTTCTGACTAATCAATGGCCCTTTAATATATTTAATTAGAGTTAGACATTATAAATAGAGAATATCTAATCGGGCAGTCTCAAGCTTGCCTTTAACAATGCAGTATTTTTACAAATGAAATCATAGCATACAAATAAGAAAATAAAAGAGATAATAGAAAAGTTGTTCTTTCTGAAGGAGCTGGTGAGATGGAACCTTCTAGTTTGTTTCAGTTTCCCATAAAGTTGCTTCTGATAAGATTGGAGGAACCCATAGCCTCAAATGAATCCATATTGCAAAGAATGGATTTAATACAGCTTCTTATGTTACAGATGATGACACAGAAATCCAGAGAAATTTATCCAATACAATGCAGCCACCTCGAAGCATAAGTTGGGGTGGCTTCTAGGCACCGGGATCATAAGGTAGCAGTATTAAAAAAATCAGAAATTCTTTGATGTTAAAAAGACTTGGTGTTAAGTACTGCCATTTACTTCTTATCACTTTTGTGATCCTGTGAAATTTACCTACTTTCTCTGATAATACAGGCTTTTTAGGAAGTTGTGATAATTGCATGCAAATAAATGATAGTGTATAAAATGTCACCATATTCTATTCAGTACTTTCAGTCATCTTATGGTTTACATAGATAATATTATTCCATTTTATAGATGAAAACATTGAAACCCAGGTATTAACCCAGTTAATAAGTGACTATTCTAGGAATTGAACACATAGACATCTGATATAAAGTTCCATTATATTACTGACAACAGATGTTAATTAAAAAAGAAAGGGTGATGGAGAACCAACAGTGCTATATGTATTTAATGTTTTGCATTGCACTTCCAACATAACAATCTCATTTTTAGTCCATATCAGCCTTATAAAGTAGATTTTGTTACTCTTCTTTCACAGAAAAGGGAACTGCAATTGAGGGGTTAAATAACAATGTCACACAAGTAGAAATCAGAAAACTGGATTTTACCTCAGGATTTTTAATCAAGGACTATATGAAATTCATGGTGATTTTTCACTCAAATATACGATTCTATTAGAGCCAGATTGAATCTGTTTTGTTACTTGGGACAAGTGGAAAGAATCTACTGATCCTTGCTTCCTGTCTTTTCCTGTCCACTTATTTTTGCTAAATCTCAAAATTACACTATAAAACCTGGAATTATTTAAGAACACAGCAGCATAAATTCTTCTTGTATTTAGGGAAATAAGCAGGGCTTCTTTTCTTCTTTCCTTGAACCTCTTGGTACTTACATAATGTTGAAAGCATCATTAGTGAGATGCTCATCAGAATTTGATATGTATGCTGTGTGTCTAATCTGTGAATCTAGCATCTTGGAACATGCATCAGTGCCTGCTGGCACTTCAGACTCATGACAGTACTTACAGAAAACGCTCTGGCAGGCCACAACATAAACAGAGCACATGGAAATTACTCAGGATAACTTCCTCCAGGCTATTCTTTCAGCCACAAGACAATACAATACCAGTGTTCATCTAGTTCTGCTGGAAGTCAAATGACTTCTGAGTAGCTTCCAACATCCTCATTCTTAAATTATGAATCTATCTTCCAACCACAAAAACCTGCTTAGTGTGTATTTTCTAGTAGTTAAGAAATTCACACACCCACAGGGAGCTAACTACATATTTCCATTTTCTTATTTCTTCTGTCTTGCTTTCATAATTACATGTCTGGACCATCAAGAAAACACCCACCACTTTTCTTATATCCATTCCCACAAAACCTAATAAAAACATTGACACCTACCTTAAAGTTCTGTACCATTTATCCTTTTAACTGGTTATAAATATCAATAGGATTCCATTGCGGAATATTTTAAAATATAAAAAAGCATAAAGAACAAAAAATCCTACTGGAAGTACTCCTATATTGATGTATTTCCTTTTGGTGCTATGCTTTGAATGTATAAATGCTATGTGGGCCTGAATGTGTGTCTGTGTAGGAGCCAATATTGATATTACGTTGTATGTAGTAGGTGTATTTATTTATTTTCATCTTATATTGTGAACAGATCATTAAATATTTAACAGGTTGCAGAATATGCCGTCTCATGATTATTTCAAACAATATTTAAGCATTTTCCTATTGTTTGCAATTAGATTCTTTCCAAAT